>NC_140994.1:64401848-64680186 GCF_052327205.1 Somniosus microcephalus
AGAGGACACACTCCCAGTCTCTCTCTCACACTCCCAGTCTCTCTCTCTCACACTCCCAATCTCTTCTCCTCCTCTCTCACATTCCCAATCTCTCTCTCTCACTCCCAACTCACTCTCTTCCATCTCTCTCACACCCAATCTCTCTCTCTCACACTCCCAATCTCTCTCTCCCATTCCCAATCTCTCTCTCTCTCACACTTCCAATCTCTCTCTCTCACACTCCCAATCTCTCTCTCTCTATCTCCCCCCCCAGTCTCTCTGTCTCACACTCCCAATCTCTCTCTCTCTCACACTCCCAGTCTCTCTCTCTCACACTCCCAATCTCTCTCTCTCTCACACTCCCAATCTCTCTCTCTCTCACACTCCCAATCTCTCTCTCTCTCACACTCCCAATCTCTCTCTCTCTCACACTCCCAATCTCTCTCTCTCTCACTCCAATCTCTCTCTCTCTCACTCCCAATCTCTCTCTCTCTCACACTCCCAATCTCTCTCTCTCACACTCCCAATCTCTCTCTCTCTCACACTCCCAATCTCTCTCTCTCTCACTCCCAATCTCTCTCTCTCTCACACTCCCAATCTCTCTCTCACTCCCAATCTCTCTCTCTCTCACACTCCCAATCTCTCTCTCTCACACACTCCCAATCTCTCTCTCACACACACTCCCAATCTCTCTCTCTCACACACTCCCAATCTCTCTCTCTCACACACTCCCAATCTCTCTCTCACACTCCCAACCTCTCTCTCTGCACACACTCCCAATCTCTCTCTCTCTCACACTCCCAATCTCTCTCACACTCCAGTCTCTCTCTCTCACACACTCCCAATCTCTCTCTCTCTCACACACCCAATCTCTCTCTCTCACACTCCCAATCTCTCTCTCTCTCACACTCCCAATCTCTCTCTCTCACACACCCAATCTCTCTCTCTCACACTCCCAATCTCTCTCTCTCACACACTCCAATCTCTCTCTCTCACACACTCCCAATCTCTCTCTCACACTCCCAATCTCTCTCTCTCTCACACACCCAATCTCTCTCTCTCACACTCCCAGTCTCTCTCTCTCACATTCCCAATCTCTCTCTCTCACACTCCCAATCTCTCTCTCTCTCACTCCCAATCTCTCTCTCTCTATCTCCCCCCCCCAGTCTCTCTCTCTCACACTCCCAATCTCTCTCTCTCTCACACTCCCAGTCTCTCTCTCTCACACTCCCAATCTCTCTCTATCACACACTCCCAATCTCTCTTTCACACTCCCAGTCTCTCTCTCACACTCCCAGTCTCTCTCTCTCACACTCCCAATCTCTCTCTCACATTCCCAATCTCTCTCTCACTCCCAATCTCTCTCTCACATTCCCAATCTCTCTCTCACTCCCAATCTCTCTCTCTCACACTCCCAATCTCTCTCTCTCACACATTCCCAATCTCTCTCTCTCTCACTCCCAGTCTCTCTCTCTCACACTCCCAATCTCTCTCTCTCAGACTCCCAATCTCTCTCTCTCTCACACTCCAATCTCTCTCTCTCTCACACTCCCAATCTCTCTCACACTCCCAATCTCTCTCTGTCTCTCACACTCCCAATCTCTCTCTCTCTCACACTCCCAATCTCTCTCTCTCACACTCCCAATCTCTCTCTCTCTCACACTCCCAATCTCTCTCTCTCACACTCCCAATCTCTCTCTCTCTCACACTCCCAATCTCTCTCTCTCACACTCCCAATCTCTCTCTCTCTCACACTCCCAATCTCTCTCTCTCTCACTCCCAATCTCTCTCTCTCTCACACTCCCAATCTCTCTCTCACTCCCAATCTCTCTCTCTCTCACTCCCAATCTCTCTCTCTCTCACACTCCCAATCTCTCTCTCTCACACACTCCAATCTCTCTCTCACACACACTCCCAATCTCTCTCACACACTCCCAATCTCTCTCTCTCACACACTCCCAATCTCTCTCTCACACTCCCAATCTCTCTCTCTCACACACTCCCAATCTCTCTCTCTCACACTCCCAATCTCTCTCACACTCCCAGTCTCTCTCACACCCTCCCAATCTCTCTCTCTCTCACACACCCAATCTCCCTCTCTCACACTCCCAATCTCTCTCTCTCACACACTCCCAATCTCTCTCTCTCTCACACACTCCCAATCTTTCTCTCTCTCACACTCCCAATCTCTCTCTCTCACACACTCCCAATCTCTCTCTCTCACACACTCCCAATCTCTCTCTCTCTCTCACTCCCAATCTCTCTCTCTCACACTCCCAATCTCTCTCTCACACTCCCAGTCTCTCTCTCTCACACTCCCAATCTCTCTCTCTCACACACCCAATCTCTCTCTCTCACACTCCCAATCTCTCTCTCTCACACACTCCCAATCTCTCTCTCTCACACACTCCCAATCTCTCTCTCTCTCACACTCCCAATCTCTCTCTCTCTCACACACCCAATCTCTCTCTCTCACACTCCCAGTCTCTCTCTCTCACATTCCCAATCTCTCTCTCTCACACTCCCAATCTCTCTCTCTCTCACACTCCCAATCCCTCTCTCTCTCTCACACTCCAATCTCTCTCACTCCCAATCTCTCTCTCTCTCTCACTCCCAATCTCTCTCACACTCCCAATCTCTCTCTCTCTCACTCCCAATCTCTCTCTCTCTCACTCCCAATCTCTCTCTCTCTCACTCCCAATCTCTCTCACACTCCCAATCTCTCTCTCTCTCACACTCCCAATCTCTCTCTCCTTCCCTCTCTCTCTCTCTCCTTCCCTCTCTCTGTCTCTCTCTCCTTCCCTCTCTTTCTCCTTCCCTCTCTCTCCTTCCCTCTCTCTCTCTCTCCTTCCATCTCTCTCTCTTTCCTTCCATCTCTCACTCTCTCCTTCCCCCTCTCTCTCTCCCCTTCCCCCCCTCTCTCTCTCTCCTTCCCTCTCTCTCGCTCTCCTTCCCTCTCATTCCCTCTCTCTCTCTCTCTCCTTCCCTCTCTCTCTTCCCCCCAGTCGCTCCCTCTCTCTCTTCCAACAACAACATGCCCTCGAGAAAGCCTCGGCACCGCCGGGCTCCCCCAGCTAGTAAATAAATATAGGAGAGCATTCATACGTGACGCTCACTGATCAGAAAATGCTATTCTTAGAGTGTGTATGCTACCTACAACAGCTGCAACCAGCAAAGTTTATTGCTTTAGAGAGGCCTGGGAGTTGCTGTTGGTGCTACTGAAGGGGTTACTTTGGAGGTTTGAGCGTTACAAGGATTACTGCTTGACATTTGATTTGACTCCCACCAGCCAAAAAAAATGGAAGAAGCAATAATCCTCATAATCTGCTGTGAACTTCAATTTAAAGACATTTAAATTGTTGAAATAACACTAAAGAGTCCCAGGCAGCGAATTGCTGAAAAATGGACTGTTGCACAGTGAAGAAATGCAAGGGTACTGTACAGGCGCTGGAAGCCCTATGCAAAAAAAAATCTAGCAATAGTGGCATCAGTCACTTGCTTGTAAGTATGAACAGCAGATTGACTGAAGTTGCTTTTACCCCGTGGCAACTTGGAAGGAGCTGGCGGTAAAGATGTTGAGGGCTGCAGTGACCTTGACTGCAGCAGGCAGTGCTGTGCTAGCTCTGGCAGTTGGTTGTGGGTCTTCTTGTAGGAGGCTGTAAAGTATGTGTCTATACTTAATCCAATAATGAAGAGACAGCTTGGAAGATTCAACGTAGGTCTTTACTTAATACCAACAGGCGGGAACTGAGGGGAGATCAGTACCCACAGTACTATTTATACCCCTATGGCCAGGAGTGGTACTATGGTATCACTATGCCCTACAAAGTAGTGCTGCCCTGGCCATAGGTTTAAAGTAACATACATATTACATACACAACATTCCTCCCCTTTTAATTAAAACGTACCCGTGCAATTAAGTCAACCGATGCACCATAACTAGGGCTAATAACATTTGGTAACACAATATACATAACATATTTACATCAGAGTTGTCTACCTATATATATATATAAAAAGAAACCTGTTATAGATTCAGTCTCTGAGGAGGCCTCCTGTCTCGACTAGGATAACGTCTTTCTCTAGTCGGTCTCGGTGTAGGCGGCGGTACTTCCGTCACCACTTCATCGCTGGAGTCGCCGGTGTCTGATGGCACATCCTGTGCCATGGAGATCACTGGAGTGCTGAACTCCTCGCAATCCTGAGACCTCTGTAACGACGAGCTGGGCCGTGATTCCGCTGTAGCAATGTGCTGAGACGTTTGAGGTAGTGAATCAGTTGGGTTTCTGGACTCCACAAGTTGATCAGCATGTCTGATTATGCCGTCCCCTGTATCCACTGTGTACATCAAAGGTCCCTGGCGGGCCTTTATCGTACCAGACCGCCACTTTTCATTTCTATAATCACGGGCCAACACTTGCTGCCCCACCTCGAAGCTCCGTGTCTGTCTGTCAGGAGCCCTACGAAATACTCGGTTTTCCACATCTCTCCGGATGTTTGGTCTGAGCAATTCAAGGCGAGACCTTAACCTTCTATTAAAGAACATGACGGCGGGGGCCTGGTTGGTCACCGTATGTGCAGCATTACGGTACGCGAATAGGAAATTGTCCACCTTGTGTTGTAGTGGCAACCTTTCCTCCCCCATCGCCTTGATGGCCTTTTTAAAAGTCTGTACAAAGCGCTCTGCCAGCCCATTTGTAGACGGATGATATGGTGCGGACGTATAATGTCGCACTCCATTCCTTTTTAGGAATGCTTGAAATTCTTCTGCCACAAATTGTGGCCCATTGTCCGAACAGACTTGCTCGGGCACCCCGTTTCGGGCAAAAATGGTCCTTAAGACTGCGACCGTCTTTTCGGCTGTCGTTGATGACATTTTTATGACCTCCGGCCATTTTGAATGGGCGTCCACTACAATAAGGAACATCGCATCCAGGAAGGGCCCAGCGAAGTCCACGTGGATCCTTTGCCACGGCGTTGAGGGCCACTCCCACGGATGTAGTGGGGCTTGGGGTGGTACGTTCTGTACCATCTGGCACCCTTGGCACGCTTTTGCTACTTCCTCGATGTCCCTGTCAATGCCGGGCCACCAGACGTAGGCTCTGGCGAGGCTTTTCATTTTGACACCCCCCAGATGACCTTCGTGTAAGTCCCGCAACACTTTATGTTGTAATTTTTGAGGGACCACCACCCTGGCTCCGCACATCAATGTGCCCCGGCAGACGGAAAACTGGTCCTTCCTTGCCGAAAACGCCGGCAATGATGCTTCACCCTGCGCCGGCCAGCCTTTCACGGTCAATTCGTAAACCCTTGCCAGTGTCGGGTCGTTCTGTGTTTCCCGCTCGATACATTGGCTGGTGATGGGCAAATGTTCCATAACAGCCGTATGATACATTTCCACGGGGTCCATTACTATCTCTTCGATCTCGGCAGGCAATGGTAGCCACGACAGGCCATCCGCATTGCCATGCTGTTTGGTACCCTTATATTCGATAAGGTACTGGTGTGCGCCTAAGAACAGTGACCATCTCTGTAGCCTTTGGGCCGTCATCAGGGGCACCCCTTTTGTTTGATTAAATATCGACACCAACGGTTGATGATCCGTCAGTAGTGTGAAACGTTGCCCATGTAGGTAGTGGTGGAATTTTTTTACACCCCACACCAGACTGAGGGCCTCCCTGTCGATTTGCGCATAGTTTCTTTCGGCTGTAGTTAACGACCTTGAGGCAAATGCTATTGGCCTCTCCGTCCCATTGGGAAATTTGTGTGACAACACTGCCCCTATACCATACGGGGAGACGTCACATGCCAACCTCATTGGCATTTTTGGGTCAAAGTGTGCGAGCACTTCCTTTGATGTAATGAGTTGTTTACCCTTTTTAAAAGCAGCCTCACACGCTTCGTCCCAATTCCAGGAGACTCCCCTTTGCAGCAATGAATTTAGTGGATGTAAAATGGACGATAAGTTCGGGAGGAACTTATGGTAATAGTTTATAAGGCCTAAGAATGATCGTAACTGAGATACATTCTCAGGGGGCGGGGACTTCATTACTGCCTCGATCTTTTCCGGGGACTTATGCAGGCCTTCCTTGTCTATAATGTGACCACAGTATGAGATACGTTCCTGGAAAAACTCACATTTCTGCTTGTTCGCCCTGAGTCCGTATTGTTGTAACCGCAGAAGTACTCGCTCCAGGTTAGCGAGGTGGTCATTATCCATTTGTCCTGTCACCAGGATGTCATCCAGGTAGCATTGCGTTGCTGGAATGCCCTGTAAGACCTGTTCCATGGTCCTCTGCCATATTGCCGGGGCGGACGCCACACCAAATACCAGGCGATTGTACTGGTACAATCCCTTGTGTGTGTTAATCGTTAGGAGCTTTTTCGAGTCCTGTTCCACCTCCATCTGTAAATAAGCTTGGCAAAGGTCAATCTTCGTAAAGTGTCTACCCCCAGCTAACGATGCGAATATGTCCTCTATCCGCGGCAGCGGATACTGTACCGTGTGCAGGACTGGGTTAATAGTTATCTTAAAATCCCCGCAAATGCGAACCTTCTTTGGTTCCCCCGGTGTGTTATTTGCAGATTTCTTTATAACTGGGATGATGGGCATGGCCCACTCACTCCACTCAATCTTTGTAAGGACACCTGCACTCTCTAAGGCATCCAGTTCTGCTTCCACAGCTGGCCGAATGGCGTAAGGCACCGGTCTGGCCTTACAAAACTTGGGGTTTGCGTCTTGAGCAATAGTTATTTTTGCTCTAATGTCCTTTAAGGTCCCCAGCCCTTGTTGGAACACCTCTGGCGTTTTTGCCAATATTTTCGACAGCCTGCTTGTAATGGTTGTATCATCCTTGGTGGTCTCTACTTTTAACTCGTGTATCGACTTCCAGTCGAAATGGATTTTTCTTATCCATTCCCTACCCAAAAGTGGTGGTCCACCATTTGGTAGAACGTATAAATAAAGTCCTGGCACTTTTCTGCCGTTGTATTTAACTGTTACTTGCATTTTTCCCTTCGGGTAAACTTTTTGTCCCGTATATGTTTTTAATTTAATTTCCGTATCCTTTAAGGGAATGCGTTTGAACAGCCTGTTATAATCTTGTTCATTAATTACTGATAGGGCTGAACCCGTGTCCAGCTCCATATTAACTTCGACGCCTGCTACCTTCATTTTAACCCACATTGTGCTGTGGTCCTCCGTTTTGTCTATACCATATAACTTGAGACATCCCAGACCTTTAGGCTCTGCTTTTGTGCCTTCCTGTGACTCGTCTGAGCTACTGTCAGACATCTTATGTATTTTTGTCCTTGCCTTGGTACTGCTCGGACTGCCCCCACTATTGGGTTTCGTACCCGACCGACAAACTTTCGCTATATGCCCCTTTTTCCCACACTGCCGGCATATTTTATCACGAAACCAACAATTACTTTGGTCGTGGGTGGTTTTGCCACAACGGTAGCATTTACCTTTGTGAAATGGGTGTCATAGCAGGTTGTGTTTTGTCGCATTTGAGCAGCACTCTGTGCTGCTGCTTCATGGAACGATGCTATTTCAATCGCCTGATCTAGGCTGAGCTGTTTCTTGGCTAGCAACCGTTTTCATGTACTCTCATTTAACATGCCACAGACAAATCTGTCTCTGATCGCGTCCGCCAAAAAGGCTCCAAACTGGCAATGTTTGGACAACCTTCTGAGCTCAGCCAAATAGGCTGCCTGCGACTCATCATTCCTTTGGTCGCATCTGTAGAAGCGGTACCTTTCCGCTATAAATGGTGGCTTAGGGTTTAAATGTTCCCTTAACGTATCAACAATTTGGGCATACGTTTTGTCTGCTGGCTTTTCTGGAGTAAGAAGATTCCTCAGCAGACCGTATGTTTTTGCCCCCATAAAATTTAATAAGGTTGCTGCCTTTTCATCATCTTTCACCTTGTTTACTATGCAATAAAGTTCATGCCTTTCGACATAGGCATCCCACTCTTCTGTGTCCTCAACAAATGCTGACAACCAACCTTCTGTAGACATTTTAAACTGCTGAAGAGCTTTTCCCGCCTTTGTCCACTAGATGGCGTTTTTAAAATTTTTAATTTTAAACTGCTGAAGAGAAAAAAAACTTTTCCCCTTTGTCCACTAGATGGCGTTTTCCCCGCCTTTTCTCCTGCTGCTGCTAACGACCTCTCTCCAGCGTCGTTATTTTTGGCCCTTGCA
Organism: Somniosus microcephalus; assembly: GCF_052327205.1. Lineage (NCBI taxonomy): Eukaryota > Metazoa > Chordata > Chondrichthyes > Squaliformes > Somniosidae > Somniosus > Somniosus microcephalus. The sequence continues at coordinate 64,410,036 of NC_140994.1, forward strand.
GCTCCCGTTATTGCCACCGCCGCTATTAACAACGACCTTCCACTCTCGTGGCCCGCTAGTCCTTGTGGCTCCATTTGTTCCCCAGATCGCCTGCCCGTTCTGGCCCTTGCAGCTCCCGTTCCCCGGGAAGGATTTCAGTTTACCTGGCCCTGGGTGGACTTTTGCCCCATGGCTGGAGCGCCCATTCAGCCTCTTCTCTCAGCTGCTGCAGCTTCTGTTGGAACCCTCTCTCTCTCACTCCGTTGCTGCTGCTCCTCCCAAACCTGGAGTGCTGGGCGGTTTCCTTTGGTCGACGCTGGACTCTGCAGGCTGGCTGGTAAGAAGCCTCTCTCCTTCTCTCTCCATACTGCTGCCGTTCCTTTGTTGCACCGTGTACTGGTGAGTTCGAACCTTACTCGTCGCCAGTGTAAAGTATGTGTCTATACTTAATCCAATAATGAAGAGACAGCTTGGAAGATTCAACGTAGGTCTTTACTTAATACCAACAGGCGGGAACTGAGGGGAGATCAGTACCCACAGTACTATTTATACCCCTATGGCCAGGAGTGGTACTGTGGTATCACTACGCCCTACAAAGTAGTGCCGCCCTGGCCATAGGTTTAAAGTAACATACATATTACATACACAACAGAGGCGACACAACTATGTGACAGCATCCCTAGAGAAGCACACCGTCCTTGTACAAGGCTTCTCAGGGAAGTACAGGTATGTTGTCTTGGGTCTATACACTCTGTTGGGAGGGTAAGGATTCCTGCAAGCACATCTCTTCTGTTTGGTCTCACTGCAGCTGCAGCTCTCTTCACTCCTTTGTCCTGTTGCTGCTCCTCTTTCTCTACCTCATCTTATAGCCAAAGTGTGTTGCCAGAAGCCACTTAAGTGTTCAGAACATTGTACAGAAACTACAAGCACTTTAAAATAATCTAAGTGGTAAACACCACAATGTAATACAAGAAAAATGTCTCCCAAAATGTTCCCGCATTTAGCTGCAAGCAGATGAGGATCCCTTTAAATACCCCTGGAAATGGTCGCCTTCCGACTTGTAGCATCCATGGTTTGTGGGCAGTAGAAACGGGAGGAGAGATGAAAATGACATTGGAGTCTTCTCAATTTTATTAATGGGGCCTCCACCTATTTTCGGCAGGAGCTCTGGCTGCCTAAATTGAGGTACACTTGATAATTGGAATAGGCGTATAACCATTGGTAAGTCAGTGGGCCAATCTTCCTTGTGATTTTGGTCCCGCTACCATCCGATTTTAGGTGTAAGTGGGATAGTAACGAGATGAAAATCTCCCCCGTGGAATCTACTACTGACTTAATAGTGTCAATATTTATTGATGCCACCATTACACATTCATGTCTTCATACCTCAACTTGCATTACACCAAAGTAAGGTTTGGTAATACTGATATTTTGATCTCTTACAGCACACATGAGAAACTGGTGGCACAAAAGATTATTGAGAATAATATACCATGAACTCTGTATTTTGGTTTAAATTGAATTTCCCCCAAGTGTGAGTTCCATTGGGGTGAAATTAGTCTTCTGTGAAAGTCAATGGAAAATAAACTTTGGTGAGGTATAAAACGAGCTGCTGATTCGCTATCACCCATTTTGTGCTACCATCGAACATCAATTTCACCCATCATAGCTCTTAACTTTCAAATGTAAAGACCTGGGCTACAATTCCTCTATCAGGAATAAATGCCCAAAATCAAAGACCCTTCATTTTACAATGAGTAGTACAATGAAGATTCAAATAACCTAAGATTTTCATTTTGGTACCATTGTTAATGTACAATCAATAATTTTAATACTTTATTGTGGTTTCTGCAGATACAAATTAAGGGACTGAAATGTGTTTAATTCCCCCCCACCCATTATTATCAATCAAACGGATTAACACTTTATTGTATTTTGATGATACTTAGGGGGAAAACTTGGATTGATTTGCGCCTCTCGTTAGCGCTAACAGGGCGCAAATCCACTAGTGCCCAGGCGCAGCGCCACTAACGCCTCCTGTGAAATTCAGCGGGAGGTTAGCGGCGGCAGTAGCCGGTAGCGCCCTGCGGCACTGCGCCGTTGGTGATGACATTATCACCGTGCGCAGATCCCTGCTTGCACCCCAGCTGTAAACTTCCCTTACACACCCTCACCTATCGCCGGATGCTATGTCCGACAGGGACAGGGCGCGTTTTTGCAGCGGCGGTAGTTAAAGGGGCAGGTGTCGGGCAGCCAATTTTTTTTTGCCAACTGCCAGCAACTAGCCCCTTTCCCTTTTATTCGGGGTGCCAGCTGCGATTGCTCAGTGCCGGGCTGTTTTCGCGGCACCCCGCTCCCCAGTGGTTTAGCAGGGCCCCAGGATGGATGCATGCAGGGGAGGAGGCCTGCAATGACACGGAGCTACGTGCCGTTGCGCATGGAGCTGTTGCACGTAGTGCCGCGATCTTCAGTAGTAGCGCCCCAAGAAGGAGGTGGGGTATTTCCAGTAGCACTCCACCTCCTGCTTGGGGTGTTACTACTGAATTTCTGGTGGAGGGATGCCAACTTTTTCAGGGCGCTAAGACATTAATGCCCCAAAAGGGGTGCCACCCAATTTTTCCCCCTTAAGTCTTAAACTGTGAGGTAAATTCATCAATCAACAGGGAACCACATTTGATGGGAGTACAGAGTGGAAATAGCTTACTGCACTGTTGCATTGATTCTCTGACTTGTACTCCCTTTGAGCATGGCTCTTCTGGGAATGCGGAATCAATGAATTTACCCTTATGTATCATCCAAATATAGTAAGGTGTTAATTAATCCCTTTGACTGAGAAATGTTAAAAAGAATAGGTTAAGCATATTGCCACATCTCTATTCTCCAACTCCTGTAACTTAAAAATAATTCCTAAAAGTTGCAATTTTTCCAGGAACATTCTAAAATTCCAGATGTTGCTCTGAAATTAGGACAGTTCAGAAATAGGATGACTTTTCGATCTCAACTGGAGTTGTCTAGGGAGGAGCCAAATGGGAGTTAAGTGCTTTATAATGAAGCAACAATATGCATGCCATAAACCAAGACCACAATTCATATAAATTGGCAGGACTTTGAAAAACTTGAGCTCCAAATCTACCCCAGCAGTTCTATATAGATTGCAGGGACTCCATCCATTTCTTGTTTTATCTTTGCACACCTGAAAATCTCAGTCCTTGTTGAATCCATCTGGCTCTTTGTCTTCACTGAATATTTCCAGTATAGTACCCATTTTTATTAATGTACAGTTCAGAAATTATCATTTAACTGAGTTTTGCAGAAAAGACCATAAGCTGCCTTCTGCACAAGGACTGAAATGTGAGTGATGTCAAATGCCATCTTAAGTAGTTAATGAACTATTCAGTACTGATAAAGTAATTACAATGCATTTATCACATTGCCTCTTTATTCCTAGAATTTCACACAGGCACAGGGAACAAAATGAAAAATTACAGACAAAAATATTGAATTCATACCTCAACTATATCAACCTACAATATTTCTAAAATGTTGTTATTTCGCTTATGGATTATAGCGACATTGATGCCTCGTTGGAGAGTTTTTACGTAAGCTCAGTTCCTGATCACCATGCTGGTCAACAGGCATCACTTCCTCAGTACATGAATTTGTATTAATATCTGCTGCAATCCGAGCCTTTGAAATTTGGTTTATTTTTATTTTGATTGAAGAATTTATTTTAAAAAGTGTTTCCAGATGTTTTTTGGTGACCAATAAAGAATTTATAAACACTAGTTGAACTGTGAGAAATGTTAGTCTTGAAACACATTCCTAATGATTGGTAACTTTACCAGTTCGAGAATAGATACCAGACCATATTGTATTTATTAACTTCCACTGATAGTACATAAGAACATAAGAAATAGGAGCAGGAGTAGGCCATTCGGCCCTTTGAATCTACTCCGGCATTCAATAAGATCATGGCTGATCTTCTACCTCAACTCCACCTTCCTGCACTATCCCCATATCCTTTGGTTCTCTTAGTATCCAAAAATCTATCAATCTCTGTCTTGAATATACTCAGTACAGTACATACACAGGAAGGAAGAATAGGGTTTTGAAGAAAGGGAACTGAAATTCCATGAACAATTTGGTACAAAAAGACTAATTAAGATATATATAGACTGAAATAATCCAGCAATGAAAGAAAATGAAGACAGCCGTGACTTTCACAACAGATGGTCCAGTTTGAAATACAAAGGGCACTATCAAGTCAGCTGCTTTTATTTCACAAACTTCTGTCAGTACTTCCCTGGAAAGCTTGAACCTGCTTATGCATTGCTCCTCCAGTAGGCTTTGATAGTATATTCTGGCCCTGTACACCTTTTCTATTGGATAAAGCCTTCCTATGATAGTCCTCCTTTTGTCTGGTCAAACCTCCAATTCAATCAATTACTCTTCCAATGGCCAGGACAAAAAGGAAAATGTTTTCTACATTATGTATTCCATTAGGTCCAATCTGAATGTGTTTTAAACATGATATGGGTGACATGAATCAACTGAGTGGCCTGTGGGTGGCGCTGTCCAGGGAGAGTATAAATACTCGGGCACGGGCCCAGCTTGCGCAGGACATTCTTAACAGGAACTAGTGAAGGACACAATTAGACCTCCATGTTGTAAAACAGTTGATTAAAGCTTTGTTTAACGCTTAGACCAAGTGCCTAGTAGTTTTCTTACGTCAATGGGTTCTTCCAATGGCTCGGTGAATTTATATAGTGAGTAGCTGAGGCAAGCAAACCAGAAAAGGCCCCAGTTTCAATCTCTTGCTTGACCATGGTGAGTTAGCTTCTCTCAAGAAGAGTGGTAGTAAGATGCCACAATTGGTCTCAGCATCCTGTGTTAGAGAGGGAAAGCTGGACATGGTTCCTGCTCCTGATTACTATCTGGTGAGTACTATTTCCACTGTACAAATGTAGATATAAGGTGAGAACAGGATTGGACTCGGGTCCCACTCAGCTTGCCAACACACAATGTCAAAGCTAACACATGAAGAATGATACCTTGAGGGAAGGACTAGAGTGTGCCTGGTACCCATCGAACTGCACCCCAGCAAGGACTCAATAGCTTTAGCATACAAGTGAACCAAATGATTATTCAAAAATGTAACAATTAAATGTTCATAATTAGCTGTATGTGACCTGTATCCATTTTTATTTTGGTCTGCTGAGTTGTCTTAAGAGCCCATTACCATGCTTATGAGTCTCCAAATTAAGCTACTGAGAAATCCACACAGGAAAGAAAGAATTCACATTTACATAGCACCTTATTACATCATTCAGAAGTGCTTCCAATAAAATGAATTACATTGTGCAGTTTATGCTGTGTTTGATAAATGTAGCAGCCAAGTTTCACACAGAAAATTCCCAGAAATAGCAATACGATGAATAAGCAGTTATTCTATTTTTTGTTGGTATTGATTGAAGGAGGAATGCTGGTCAGGGCAGCTCCATGCTGTTCTTTGAATAGTGCAGAGGAATCTTTAATGCATATCCACCAGAACTACTGACACTAGCTGATGGAGCCTTGGTTAAATGGAGATAATTTTCTGAGTACACCTTGGTGATGGGAAACTTCACCCACCAGCTACATATATCAGAAAATCGCAAGTACACTGCTGCCAGTACATACTCAGAAAAATATCCCCAATCATTCACAGCACTTCTGACAGTACAATACTCCTTGAGCACATAACTGAAAAGTCAGATTAGAGTATATGCTAAACTCCTGGAGTTGGGCTTTATGAAGCAAGAGTGGTACCAACTCAGCCAAGCTAACAGGTGGAGTTTCTGTTTGCTGAATAAGGTGTACACACTGGGCTGGATTTTAATTCAGGGGCGGGTTGGGGTCGTGTAATCCGCACTTCGTGTTATCCACACGAATCTAAATCGATGTGGGAGATTGATACGATTTTAACTTAATTGGCCAATTGAGTTCCAGCGTGTGGGAACCCATAGCAAATGAGTTTTTCCAGTCTGAAAGTCGCCTCCGATGATGTCATCATTGCTGCTGCTGCATTTAAGGTCTGCAACAAGCCTTGCTTCTTCTGCCGACTGCCAACCTTTTGGCCTTTCATGCTACAGGGACCTGGAGGCAGAATGGCCAGTGAAAGATTTGACGACGTTGCCCTGCAGGCTTTAGTGGAGGGAGCAAGAGCTCATAAGGAGGTGCTCTTCCTTTCATCAGGGAGGAAGAAGCCTCCCCAGCAGACCAAGGCTGTGTGGCTGCAGGTGGCAGAGGAGGTCAACTCCTTATCTGTAACCCGCAGAACCTGGATACAGTGCAGGAAGAGATTTCATGACCTTCAGCGCACTGAAAAAGTGAGTATGAATTTCCCATCACCCTCAATCTGATCCCCATTACCTTTCCTCACCAGCACTCGGCTTTAGCAATCTCTTCCTCCACATCCCACTTGACACTGACATCCATGCACCCTTACCCATTCCCTCTCTCTCTATGGTCACATTCACCTAACTATTCAACTATGCAGCCCTCACACTCCCTATCACTCTGATGCTATGAAAACAACTGACAACACACAGGGAGGGCCCTTGGTCTTGCCACCTCACTCCATCTTTGTCTCCTTCTAAGCATCTATGCTATGGATTCTCTACACTCACTCCTTCATTCTCACTCAAACTCCTCTTGTCTCCCTCATTGCAGGAAAAGAGAGCTCACAATAAAAGGGAAAGAGCGAGGACAGGAGGAGGGCCACCCTCAGTAGCCCACCTCACCCCCTGGGAGGAAGCGGTCCTGGAAATCGTAGGACTGGAGGACGATGCGCAAGTGGGGGACGGACAGATGGGTGCATCACAGCAAGCTGGTGACAGATTTGTTTTCCATCTCATTGACATTGCATGAGTCGCTGATAATGATTCTGAAGCACTAACAGATGAACTAATAATCATCTGCAATATGCAATGTGCATGTAACCTTGGTATCACATCTCTGACTCTTTCCTTTACTCCCTGAAATAAAGAATAGATTTGCCTTTCTAATCTAGGCTTTATTAACTTTAAAAATCCAGTAGCACATCTTTCAACACCAGTCTCCAACCATGACTGGAGAGAACTGAATTTAAGATGGCCACCACAAATCACCTGACATCCACTACCAATGAGTTTACAGCATATATCTCAAGGTAGAAACAAACAACCAATTACAATACTTCTTACTAACACAAGAGAACAACCACCCCATTCACCAATCACAATACTTCTTATTAAACATAGGAAATAATCACCACATTCACCCCTCCTTTTAAAACATGCTCCAACCTAAAACAACCTTTACAATTTATAATTAATTTATTTACAACTAAAATACAAATTTAATATTTCAACAATTTTAAGACATTACTATCAATTTAAAAGTCCATTTTCAATCGGTCGACCGGATATCTTGTTCGTGTCGACCTTCTTAACCTTGGTGAAATTCCTTGCCCTCCCACACCCGGAGACACCGAAGTATCTTCTGCAGGAAGGCTATCCATATCCCGATTATCAACGGTTTCCGGATTGGAAATCCCATCAGGAAGTAAACTAGGACGGTCATGAACATCCATCAAAGGCTGACTAATAGAAGTATAATTATCTGCAGTAGGATTGGAAATATTCATAGTACCTATAACAACATCCACATTATCTGAATCGTGACTATTATTAGCATCCTCAGAAGAGGGCTGGCCACCACAAGGAGCCAAATCTTTAATTGAAACAGTACTTTCTTTCCCATCTTGGAATCGAATATGAGCATATTGGGAATTTGCCTCCAACAGCTCCACCTCCTCCACTAAAGGATCATATTTTGACAATCTAACATGGCGTCGAAGCAGCACAGGTCCCTGCATAGTAAGCCATGAAGGTACCGAATATCCCGTAGTAGATCTCCGCGGGTAATTAAAGAGCCTTTCATGGGGGGTCACATTAGTAGCCGTTGAAAGCAATGATCTAATGGAATGCAGGGCACCAGGCAGTACCATTTCCCACTGTGTATTCTTAAGGTTCCAGGATGTCAAAGCCAACATAACTGCCTTCCAGATCACCCCATTGTATCGTTCGCACTGTCCATTACCCTGGGGGTTATACGGGGTAGTTCTACTAGTAGAAATTTCCCGACTCTGAAGGTATTCCTTCAACCGGGAAGACATAAAAGAACTTCCCTGATCCGAATGGATATACGCAGGCATCCCAAAGATGACAAAAAGTTGAGTCAGACATTTGATAACTGTAGCAGCTGATACATCTGCGCAAGGAAAAGCAAAAGGAAACCTTGAAAACTCATCCACAACAGTAAATATGTATCGATTTTGAGTCGTTGAAGGAAGAGGCCCCTTAAAATCAACGCTCAGACGTTCAAAAGGAGAAGTAGCCTTTATAAGATGAGCTCGTTGAGGCTTAAAGAAATTCGGTTTACACCGAGCACAGATAGGACATGATGAAGTCATCCGCTTGACGTCGTCAACTGAAAAGGGCAAATTCTTACTGCGTACGAAGTGTATCATCCTCGTAACCCCAGGATGACATAAGGCATTGTGAAGATTAATAAGCGTATCTCTGTGAATCACAGAACAATAAGCCCTCGACAGTGCATCAGCAGCAACATTATCCTTTCCCGGGCGATAAACTATATCAAAATGGTAACATGCCAACTCAATCCTCCACCTCATTATTTTATCATTTTTGATCTTTCCAAAATGTTTAACATCAAACATAAAGGACACAGATTTTTGATCGGTTACCAACGTGAAATGTCGCCCCAATAAATAATGTCTCCATTTACGCAGTGCTTCTACTATTGCATATGCCTCTTTTTCTATTGAAGAATGTCTTTTTTCACTATTGTTCAAGGTACGTGAGAAAAAGGCCACAGGTCTTCCATTCTGGTTCAGAATAGCGCCAATTGCAAAATCAGAAGCATCCATCTCAATCACAAAGGGAACCTGCTCATCAATAGAATGCACAACTGCTCCTAAGATATCCTTTTTAAAATTATCAAAACATGTCCTGGCCTCCCATGATAGAGGATATGTCGTAACCCGAATAAGGGGCCGGGTCTTCTGCAAAAAGTTTGCAATCCAATTAGAATAGTAAGAAAACAGTCCAACAACTCGTTGCAAAGCCTTAGAATTAGTAGGATAAGGTAAATCGATCAATGGTCGCAAACGTTCTGGATCTGGCTTAATCTTATTTCCCGAGATAATATACCCCAGTAGATTTACCTCAGTAGTCGAAAAGATACACTTCTCTTTATTAAAAGTTAAACCAACTTTTTCCGCAGCTTGAAGGAATCTTTCTAAATTAGAATCATGCTCCACCCTTGATTTACCACACACCGTGATATCATCTAAATATGAAAAGGTGTCAGAGAGAGAGTTATCACTTATAAAAGCATCCATTGCCCGTTGAAAACAAGCAACACCATTAGTAACACCAAATGGTATTCGGCAAAACTGATACAGCTTTCCACCATCCTCAAAGGCTGTATATGGTTGATCCCTCTTAACAATAGGAATCTGATGATAAGCACTCTTTAAATCAATAGTGCTAAAAAACTTATACTAAGATACTTTGTTGATAAGCTCATCAATCTTAGGCAAAGGGTACGCATCTAATTGAGTATACCTATTAATAGTTTGAGAGTAGTCTATCACCATTCGTTTCTTATGTCTCTCGTTAGTGGTGACAACTACCTGAGCCCGCCAAGGCGAACAACTAGGTTCAATGATTCCTTCCAATAAAAGACGTTGGACTTCAGAATTAATAAATTCTCTATCCTGACTGCTATACCTTCTTGACTTGGTAGCAATTGGCTTACAATCCGGCATCAAATTGGAAAAAAGTGATAATGGAGAAATGGATAAAGAAGTTAATCCACAAATGGATAAGGGTGGCTTAGTCCCTCCAAACGAAAGACTGAGAGACTCGTGTAATTTAAGCACATCATGACCAATCAAAATATCCGCACAAAGATTAGGCAAAACAGATAGGCGTATATCAGTATACGTATTACCTAGAAGAATCATTTTCACAAGGCAACAACCAGCTACTTGTGAAGTAAGGGTCGTCTGAGCCATACACACCTGATAAGTAACAGGCAAGATTTTCAAACACTTTTCCTTCGCAAACTGAAGACTTATAAAACTCTCAGTACTGCCCGTATCTATGAGAGCCTTCACTTCTAACCCATTAACTTGGGCCATAACTATAGCTTTGTTTAGGCCATGAGCAAATGCAGCAGAAATTGATGCAATAAACGCCCTCTCTACAGGTTGAATAGTCGCAGAAGAGGAGGTAATTGAACCTAATGATTTACAAACACGTGCATAATGACCTCTCTTTCCACATTTACTACACACAGCCTCCCGGGCAGGATACTTCAAACGAGGATGCCGGACGTTCCCACAAAAATAACACTTCTGAATCCTAGAGGCAACAGCCGCTGAAGTAGAAACTGTTTCAGAATCTAGTAAACCACTCCCATTAAGTCCACCTAATTCTTTTTCATCCGGAACTGCCGAAACCACAGTCGCAGGTCGATTAGAAAGAGCATAAGAATCCGAACTTCTCTGAGCCATATCCAATGTAGAAGCTTGCTCAAAAGCACTCTTGAGATCCAAAGTCTTATTTTCTAACAACCGCTGACGAATTGATCTAGGCAGTAGTCCATTAATAAAAGCATCCCGTACCGATTCTTCCTTATATTCTTTGGCCATCATGGCTTTATAATTACAGTTAGCACTAAGGTGCCGAAGTGCTTGTAAATAAGTATCCAAAGATTCTCCCACCTGCTGCCTACGGGCAGATAGAAGATAACGTGCAAATACCTCATTCTTTGGTTTAACAAAAATCTTCTCCAATGTAGAAATAGCCAATTCGTAAGTTTTACAGTCCAAAATATACTTATACACATCCGGAGCAATGTAGTTGATCCGCATATTCAGCTTATTCAGAGACTCTTGTTCCAACACACCCAAAAAGTTTGTAAATGTACAATACCAATGTTTCCATTTATCATCCACTCCTGCAGAATTAGGGTCAGCATTGAATCGTTCTGGTTGAAGATATCGCTCCATTCTGATAAAAAGTTAATAAATTGAAATAAAGAATAGATCTGCCTTTCTAATCTAGGCTTTATTAACTTTAAAAATCCAGTAGCACATCTTTCAACACCAGTCTCCAACCATGACTGGAGAGAACTGAATTTAAGATGGCCACCACAAATCACCTGACATCCACTACCAATGAGTTTACAGCATATATCTCAAGGTAGAAACAAACAACCAATTACAATACTTCTTACTAACACAGAGAACAACCACCCCATTCACCAATCACAATACTTCTTATTAAACATAGGAAATAATCACCACACTCCCCCACAGGACCATCGCAGGCACCTGTCCCCACTAGCCAGGAGGAAGAGCCTGAACATCAAGACTCCTCAGAGGAAGCTGCAGCCTCTGAGGGTGCAGCGTCAGCAGAATTCAGCGCACCCAGCACCAGCGCAGACACTCACACCTCGGTGGGACCTTCAGGACATAGAGTAGTGTTGTCACCTGGTGTATCACAGCACACAAGTGAGCATCAGCAGATTGTGGAGACAGGGACAGCAGTGGAGAGTCCTCATCAGAGGGCGCAGGACTCTGCCAGCTCGGCTCAGCTGCATGTCGACCCTCTGCCTCTGGGTCCATCCATAAGATCAGCGGTGCTGGAACTCCAGGAACAGATGCAGGAGTCTCTGGCAGGTTTTGTCTCCAGGGTCGCTGTGAGTGTGGAGTGAATGGAGGAGGCATAGTGGTTAGCACTGTTGCCTCACAGCGCCAGGGACCCGGGTTCGAATCCGGACTCGGGTGACTGTCTGTGTGGAGTTTGCACATTCTCCCCGTGTTTGCATGGGTTTTCTCCGGGTGCTCCGGTTTCCTCCCACAGTCCAAAGGTGCAGGTTAGGTTGATTGGCTATGATAAATTGACCCTTAGTGTTAGGGGGATTAAAATATGTGGGGTTATAGGGTGGGATATGTGTTGGTGTAGGGGTTACGGGGATCGGGTGGGATATGTGTCGGTGCAGGCTCGATGGGCCGAAATGGCCTCTATCTGCACTGTGGGGTTTCTGTGATTCTGTGATTCTGTGTGATTCTGTGATTCTGTGAGTCCATAGCGAACATGAGCAGAGCCTTTGTGGAGTCATTGGTGCATGAACACGTCACCATGGATACGTGAACAGGACTTGGTGCGAGTTAGGACATGGGCAGCCGAGTTTTGGATGACCTCAAGTTTACATAGGGTAGAACATGGGAGGACAGCCAGGAATACGTTGGAATAGTCAAGTCTGGAGACAGCAAAGGCATAGATGAGGGTTTCAGCAGCAGATAAGTTGAGGCAGAGTGGAGACGGGCGATGTTACAGAGGTGGAAATAGGTGGTCTTAGTTATGGCGTGGATATGTGGTCAGAAGCTCTTTCAGGGTCACATATGACACCAAGGTTGCGAATGGTCTGGTTCAGCCTCAGACAGATGCTAGGGAGAGGGATGGAGTTGGTGGCTAGGGAACAGAGTTTGTGGCGGGTACCGAAGACAATGGCTTCGGTCTTCCCAATATTTAATTGGAGGAATTTTCTGCTCATCCAGTACTGGGTGTCGAGCAAGCAGTCTGACAATTTAGAGACAGTGGAGGGGTTGAGAGAAGTGGTGGTGAGGTAGAGCTGGGTGTTGTCAGTGTACATGTGGAAACTGACGCTATGTTTTCTGATGATGTCGCTGAGGGACAGCATGTAGATGAGAAATAGGAGGGGGTCCAAGGATAGATCCTTGGGGTCCCCAGAGGTAATGATGTAGGAGCAGAAACAGAGACCATTGCAGGTGATTGTCTGACTATGGCTGGATAGATAAGAATGGAACCAGGCGAGGGCAGTCCCACCCAGCTAGACAACGATGGAGGAGAGGCGTTGGAGGAGGATGGAATGGTCAACCATGTCAAAGGCTGCAGACAAGTCAAGAAGGATGAGGAGGGATAGTTTACCTTTGTCACAGTCACAAAGGATGTAATTTATGACTTTGATGAGAGCTGTTTCGTTACTGTTAAGGGTGGAAATCTGTGACTTCAGGATTTCTGCGTTTAGATGTGCATGCACTAAATCCTGATGTACGGTCAGTTTCAGTGGGGTACTGATGGCGAACGCTGACAGTTCGCTGTCATTACCCACTGCAAAATCCATGCCAATGTGTGAGTGCATTGCCATCATCCTGCTGACCGCATAATGGACACGCACCATATCCTATGAAACAGTGCTTCCACCAGTTGGAGGTCCATAGGAGGTCATGGTACTGGTAATTCACACCTCAGGACCCCAAAATTTAGTGGAGCTGTATTCTGTCACAATGTCAGCAGGCTCGAAGGGCCGAACGGCCGACTCCTGCTCCTATTTCTTATATTATGATGACACAATGCTTCGTTGATGTGACACCAACACCCTCATACCACGGCAGTAGGAAAATAAACTTTATTTTATTATCGGATATATTTTCCACTGTTAACAAAGTTAAAGAAAAATGATCTCGTTGAACTGTCATTAAATCTGCACAGCTCAAAGAATTTATCTCTAACTTTAAACAGGGAAGAATATAAATCTATACTGTCCCTTTAACATTTCAGAACTTGTTCCCTCTAAAACGGCAATGTGATCCAAAATTGGACCGGTGACATTCTTACTCCTTGGGGGGACTTCAATGGAAATAAAAATCGGGTGATGTAAAGGCTGCCGACTGGCTACCACCCGCTTAAACACAATCGCACCAAATCAAGATCTACCAGGGAGTCTTAACTGGTTGCTGAGAGTTGGCTGAGTCAGGGAGTCTTAACTGGTTGCTGAGAGTTGGGTGAGTCAGGGAGTTAGGCGAGGCAAGGCCTCAGAGCTTCGGCGGGTGCTTCAGCGGCAGAGCGGGCCTACAAAGGGCTCCAGAGACCAGGTAAGGCTTACTTTACTGGTGGTATTGAACTAAGTTAACCTAAATTGATTAAAGGGGTAGGCCATGCCAGGAGAGCCCAGCCCCGTGATGTGCTCCTCTTGCTCTATGTGGGAATTCAGGGACGCTGCCAGTGTCCCTGACCAACACGTGTGCCAGAAATGCATCCAGCTGCAGCTACTAACGGGCCATCTTGCGGCGCTGGAGCTGCAGGTGGATGGGTTGTGGAGCATTCACGATGCTGAGAGGGTCGTGAATTACTCGTACAGTGAGTTGGTCACACCGCAGGGTAGGGCTGCACAGGCAGAAGGGAAATGGGTGACCACCAGGCGGAACAATAGAAGCAGGCAGGTAGTGCAGGAGACCCCTGTGGCCATCCCCCTTTCAACCAGGTATACCGCTTTGGATACTGTTGAGGGGGATGACTTACCAGAGGAAGGCAGCAGCAGCCAACTTCCTGGCACTGGGGGTGCTCCTGCTGCCCAGGAAGGGAGGAAAAACAATGGGAGAGCAATAGTGGTAGGGGATTCTATAGTAAGGGGAACAGATAGGCGTTTCTGTGGCCATAGACGTGAATCCAGGATGGTTTGTTGCCTCCCTGGTGCCAGGGTCAAGGATGTCACTGAGCGGCTGCAGGGCATTCTGGAGGGGGAGGGCGAACAGCCAGAGGTCGTGGTCCACATTGGTACCAACGACATAGGTAAAAAGAGGGATGAGGTCCTGCAGCAAGAATTTAGGGAGCTAGGTAGAAGATTAAAGAACAGGACCTCAAAGGTTGTAATCTCTGGATTACTCCCGGTGCCACGTGCCAGTGAGTATAGGAATAGGAAGATAGAACAGATGAATGCGTGGCTAAAGAGTTGGTGCAGGAGGGAGGGCTTTAGTTTCCTGGATCACTGGGTCTGCTTCTAGGAAAGGTGGGACTTGTACAAGTCAGACGGTTTACACCTGAACCAGAGGGGGACCAATATCCTTGCGGGGAGGTTTGCTAGCACTGTTGGGGGGGGTTTAAACTAACTTGGCAGGGGGATGGGATACAGAGTGGAGCTATAGTAGGGGGTGATTTACAGCCAAATACGGAGGAAAAAACAAGTCAGCTGGGAAGGCAGAGCAAATATGTGAAGGCAAAAGGGAATATGGCAAGGCTGGAAGGCATTTATTTTAATGCAAGGAGTCTTGCAAATAAGGTGGATGAACTGAAGTTGTTGTTGAACACATGGGAGTACGATATTGTTGCTATCACGGAGACATGGTTGAGGGAGGGTCAGGACTGGCAGCTCAATATTCCGGGGTATAGAATCTTCAGGCGAGACAGAGGGGGGTGTAAAAGGGGAGGGGGTGTTGCAATATTAATTAAGGAGTCAATTACTGCTGTAAGGAGGGATGATATATTAACGGGTTCCTCTAATGAGGCCATATGGGTAGAACTTAAAAACAAAAAGGGGGCAAGCACTTTGCTGGGAGTGTACTATAGGCCCCCAAACAGATAGAGGAACAGATATGTAGGCAAATCTCAGAGAAGTGCGAAAATAATAGGGTAATAATAGTGGGGGATTTCAACTTCCCCAATATTAATTGGGATAGTCAGAGTGTGAAAGGCTTAGAGGGTGCAGAATTCTTAAAGTGCATCCAGGAGAGCTTTTTGAGCCAGCGTGTAGAAAGTCCTACAAGGGAGGGGGCGGTACTGGACCTAATTCTAGGGAATGTAGCCGGGCAAGTGGTGGAAGTGTCAGTAGGAGAGCATTTTGGCGACAGTGACCATAATTCGGTGAGATTTAAGGTGGTCATGGAAAAAGACAAAGACGGCCCGGAAATAAGGGTTCTAAATTGGGGGAAGGCTGATTTTAATATGATAAGGCAGGATCTGGCCAAAGTGGACTGGGAGCAGCTACTTATAGGAAAATCCACATCAAAGCAGTGGGAGACTTTCAGAAGGGAAATAGAGAGTACAACGCCAACATGTTCCCGTAAAGGTCAAGGGTGGCACCAACAAGCAAAGGGAACCTTGGATGACAAGGGATATACAAAAATGCATTAGGAAAAAAAGGGGGGCTTTTGGCAGTTACAAAAGACTAAAGACGGAGGAAGCCCTAGAGGAGTATAAAAAGTGCAGGGGCATACTTAAAAAAGAAATTAGGAGAGCGAGGAGGGGCCATGAAATAACACTGGCGAGCAAAATAAAGGAAAATCCTAAGATGTTTTATAAGTATATTAAGGGCAAGAGGATAACCAGGGAAAGGGTAGGGCCCATTAGGGACCAAAGTGGCAATCTGTGTGTAGAGCCAGATGATGTAGGCGGGGTTTTAAATGAATTTTTTGCATCTGTGTTCACTATGGAGGAAGACGATGTAGACATAGAAATCGGGCAAGGGGACTGTGATATACTTGAACATATTAGCATCGAGAGGGAGGAGGTACTAGCGGTTTTAGCAGGCCAAAAAGTGGATAAATCCTCAGGCCCGGACGAGATGTATCCCAGGCTGCTGTGTGAGGCAAAGGAGGAGATTGCAGGGGCTCTGACACAAATTTTCAGAACCTCTCTGGCCACAGGGGATGTACCAGAGGACTGGAGAACAGCTAACGTAGTACCATTATTCAAGAAGGGCAGCAGGGATAAACCAGGGAATTACAGGCCAGTGAGCCTAACATCTGTGGTAGGGAAATTATTGGAAAAAATTCTGAGGGACAAAATTAGTCTCCACTTGGAGAGGCAAGGATTAATCGGGGATAGTCAGCATGGCTTTGTCAAGGGTAAATCATGTCTGACCAATCTGATTGAATTTTTCGAGGGGGTGATTAGGTGTGTGGATGAGGGAAATGCTGTGGATGTGGTATACATGGACTTCAGTAAGGCTTTTGACAAAGTCCCGCATAGGAGGCTGGTCAAGAAGGTAAGCCCATGGGATCCAGGGTGCCTTGGCACGTTGGATCCTAAACTGGCTGAGTGGCAGGAGGCAGAGGGTGATGGTCGAAGGTTGCTTTTGTGACTGGAAGCCTGTGTCCAGTGGGGTACCTCAGGGATCGGTGCTGGGTCCCTTGCTGTTTGTGATCTACATAAATGATTTGGATGAGAATGTAAAAGGTATGATCAGTAAGTTCGCAGATGACACGAAAATTGGTGGGGTGGTAAATTGCGAGGAGGAAAGCCTCAGGCTACAGGACGATATAAACGGGTTCGTCAGATGGGCGGAAAAGTGGCAAATGGAATTTAACCCTGAAAAGTGCGAGGTGATGCATTTTGGACGGACAAATATTGCAAGGGAATACACAATGAGTGGTAGGGCCCTAGGAAGCACAGAGGGTCAGAGGGACCTTGGTGTACATGTACATAGATCCCTGAAGGCAGCGGATCAGGTAGATAAGGTGGTTAAAAAGGCATATGGGATACTTGCCTTCATTAGCCGAGGCATAGAATATAAGAGCAGGGAGGTTATGATGGAGCTGTACAAAATGCTGGTAAGGCCACAGCTGGAGTACTGTGTGCAGTTCTGGTCGCCTCACTATAGGAAGAATGTGATTGCTTTGGAGAGGGTGCAGAGAAGATTCACCAGGATGTTACCTGGGATGGAGCGCCTCAGCTATGAAGAAAGACTAAACAGGCTGGGGTTGTTTTCCTTGGAGCAAAGAAGGCTGAGGGGGGACCTGATTGAGGTGTACAAAATGATGAGGGGCATAGATAGGGTAGATAAAGAGGAACTTTTCCCCTTAGTAGGGGGGTCAATAACAAGGGGGCATAGATTCAAGGTAAGGGGCAGGAGGTTTAGAGGGGATTTGAGGAGGAACTTTTTCACCCAGAGGGTGGTTGGAGTCTGGAACTCACTGCCTGAAAGGGTGGTAGAGGCAGGAACCCTCACAACATCCAAGAAGCATTTGGATGAGCACTTGAAATGCCATTGCATACAAGGCTATGGACCAAATGCTGGAAAATGGGATTAGATTAGACAGGGCTTGATGGACGGCGCAGACACGATGGGCCGAAGGGCCTCTTTCTGTGCTGTATAACTCTATGACTCTATGACTAACCCAAACTTTGTTGTGCTAATAGAAGTCAAAACTATCTTCATTATTCGAAGCTGGGTGTTTGTTTTCCCTGTGATATTCGTGTTGTGTATTTCCCTTTTGCCTTTCATCGTGCAATACGTCAAGGACCTGCCTTTGCAAAGCTGCGCTACTTTTAGCTTTGAACCCACTCGTGAACCACTTGTGGCGCCCCCTGGCGGTCCCCGCCGCACGTCATAGTGCCGGGGGGTGGGGCCAGGCGCCACTGTGATTGGCGGTGGCTGACCAGGGGGAGGCTGGCGATTGGTTGCGGGCACTGTCACGTGCGGTGATGGAGGCGGAGCCGCGGTATAAGTGTCGGGGAGCGGCGCGTGCGGCGTTGAATGACAGCTGAGAGGCATGTGTAGGAAACAGGTGTACCTGAACCTGGCTGTAACTTCGCTATGATCTCTGTATTGGTGAAGCTCTTTTAATCAGGCTAATGAATTGCACCAGGTAATTGTGTCGTCTTTGGCCGCTATTGGGGTGGTGTGGCTGGCGGGCGATTCCTGGAGCAGAGTGAGAGTTAAACTTGGGGCAGGCGGCGCACTTATTTCAAGCGTATGTCAGAGCAGCCGTGCAGAGTATATTCGCCGCCGCAAGTCTTTCAACAAAGCTGCGGGCGACTTGTAATGGTGCGAGTTATATTTGCTGGTCCTTGCCACTATTACTTGCTTTCCCTTTTTATGCGGTGGGAAACCGGTTTATGAAGCCGCTTGAGTTGTGCACTGCCACCGATTGTCCTGTCAGAAAATTCAACGCGAAATCAGTTTGCCCGAGATTTGGAAAAAGTTTTATTTTTTAAACTACGTGCAAATGTTTAGCTAAATCTTCAGCGTTCACGATGAACGCCTTTGAGATTTCGCTACCTGGAACGCACAGAGGAAATCTGCCTCTTAAAACGGACCAGTCGATTGTTTCTTGTTTAAAAAATGAACTCTGAACGTTTTGACACGCCGCCAGTCTATTGAAACATTAGCAAATAAGCAGTAAAAGCCGCTAGTGGTCAAAATAGCCAGTATTAATGGGTTTCATTTTATATTTAATTTTAATAATGTTATATATGATAACATGGGGTTGGTGTGTTGCGTCATTCATAGTAAAAGTTGTCAAACTATATCTGGCAACTATTAACTTCCCCTAATGTTGAGGCATTTTATTGCATTTTGAGATGGGATCAGCAAAACCTGACTGCATTGCACTTGGTGTTTCAGGGTCTATCATAGCTTGGATACCAAATCTTTACCAGCTGTGTCTATTATGCCAGTTGATTTAGCCATGAGACTCTGTCTGGCACATTCTCCACCCATGAGGAATTTCCTTGGCCCCTACGACCCTTGCAGGGGGCTGAACATCAACAGGCTGAAGCCCCTGCGGCCCTGCATCAGCCTGAAGGGTGAAGCCGACTCGTGTAACGACGGATGGACTCACTCCCGAAGCAAACTGAAGAAAACGGTGGTGTTTGCAGACGACAAAGGCTTCTCCCTCACAGCGGTTCACATTTTCTCTGAATTTGAAGACTCGCTCGCTGAACTACAGTTTGACCTGACAGACCTCGACAGCGTAACATGTGGACTGAAAATAAACGAAAGAAAGCCCCTGGTGCTGGACTTCTCCCCGCCATCTGCGGACTACCTGGAATTCAGAAACCGCCTGAAGAAGAATTTCGCCTGTCTCGAAAATTGCACTCTGCAGGAGAAATTCCTCACGGGCACTGTCACAGTGAGAAATCTAAGTTACCACAAAGTCGTTCAAATCCGGATAACATTCAACACTTGGAAGAGTTATAAGGATGTGGACTGTACATTTCTAAACAATATTTATGGCTGTTGTGACACAGACACATTTTCTTTCGCTATTGACCTGCCTTCTTCTGTACCGCCACAGGAGAGGATCGAGTTTTGCGTCTCCTTTAAGAGTGGAGACCAAACCTATTGGGACAACAACGACGGGAGGAATTACGGCATTGTTCACGCCGAATGGAAACCTGACGGGATTCAGGCTCCAGCCGCCTTCAAGGACGAGGTGGCCAAAGCCCCCGGGAAGATGCAGACGATTGAATGCGACCAGTATGGAAGTCCCCGAGCGTCGAGCGGGCTGTTACCTGAATGGCAGAGCTGGGGCAAGATGGAGACGGCTCTGCCGTACTGGTGACAAATGTTAGTGATGCTGTATTGTTTGGTGGAGAGTTGCCTCAATTTCCATATTAAACTTATGAAAACCATGCTGTGGACCTGAGAGTCCCCAGTCTAATGAATAATCACCAGCTTTACCTTTTTTAAAAAAAAAAAGCTCCTCTTTGCAACTATTTCTTTTGTTGTTGCTCCTGCATACTACAGGACCATTCTCAAAATAGAGTAGTGGCTGACCCCATCATGCACTTAACGGCCCAGAAATTCCAGAACGGGGCTTGCAGCGCGTGCAAGCCCCGTATTTGCACTTACCCCGCGCTCGTGCCGATCAGCTTCTGGGACGCCTGAACTTGCAGAAATAGAAAGCACATTCCCAGGCAGCGTATGACGTCACGCCGCCCAGGAGTGCAGCCAGCGCGAAGCCAGGAGCGTGCAGTGTAAGTGAGACACGCCCCTTGAGGTCTCAGTTTCACTGGACACGCCCCCAATGTTTCTGTCAAGCTGCTAAGGATTTTTACATGCAAAGCAGCAGTTTAAATAGGTTTTTGGAAGTTTTTTGAAGATTTTGGTAACTTTTATAAACTTTTTAAAATGTTTACATTATTTTGAGTAATCTGAAGTAGTTTTAAAGAGAATTAAAGCAATTTAAAGACTTTTAAAAGCCCTAAAAGAATTTTTTTTAATTTTATTTATTTAGCAATGCCGCCGTCATACGTGTCTTCACACTGTTCCCTTTGGGGAACTGTATGAAGTGGTGGAAGGATTTATGGCCATGATTAACGCTCATTCCGTGACCGTAACCATCTTTGAACCAGCCATTAGGGCGGTTAGTCCTATGACGGGAGGGTTTTACGGGCTCCCACAAGCTATACAAGGAGGGGGGGCCACCCACACCCACGGACGCAAATATCCCACTGGATGTCAACCCAGAATTTAGAGCCGCAGCTCCGACTCCACTTGCCGGGACTGTCTGGAGCGGGGTTCGAAACCCTACCCTGATCTGGCCCAGCGGCGGGGATCCTACCGCTATGACAAAGGCCCAATCCAATTAGCAACGTGAAATGGCAGCATAGGGCTCCAGTCACGGGGAGGGAAAATGCGCAGGAAACGTATGGGTGTCACCTTTTGTGCGGAGTGGGCCTTTTGCGTAGCAGTAAGCATCCCCGCCGCTGGGCCAGAAGGAGTAGGGTTTTGAACCCCACTCCAGACAGTCCCGGCAAGTGGAGTCGGAGCTCCAACTTTAAATTCTGGGTGGACATCCAGCGGGATACTTGCGTCCGTGGGTGTTGGTGGCCCCCCCCCCCCTCAGATGGGTTGTGGGAGCCCGTAAAACCCTCCCGCCATAGGACTAACCACCCTAATGGCTGGTTCAAAGATGGTTACGGTCACGGAATGAGCGTTAATCACGGCCATAAATCCTTCCACCACTTCATACAGTTCCCCAAAGGGAATAGTGTGAGGATACGTACGATGATGACTTCTTGCGTAATGCACCTCCTTGGACCCTCAGTCGCAGATGCGAGGGGGCAAGTCGTGCAATTGTTAAATTTTTTATTTTATTGACATGTAAAATGTTGGCCCAGTAATTCCCTTCCAAATGCGCTAGTACGGTCGGGGTACTTACGCATCTGGCCGGATGAAATGCCGGTATTCAGCATTCACAGTGCATATGGGGAAAACCGGCATTTCCTGTCCTCTGAACGAAGGGGTTCAGAGGCAGAACGCGTGCGACTGCACAGGCAGCGCGTGCGCAGTATAATTCGCCGCTTTCATTAATGCTTTCAGTGTGGTCCAGTCATTACAAGTTACACATGAAAAAAGCATGGGTACAGTTGCTCCACAGGCTGCGGAGGAAGATATTTCTTATCGTGGAGCTTCTGAAAGTATGTATGTCTGTATATATTCCTTTGCGTGTTATGTATATATTCCTTTATTTATGTGTATGAATGTATTATTTAATTATGACTTTCGGAGAAAGTAACTTATTGGAAAATCATAATTAAAAACATACATTCATACACATTAGTAAAGGAATATAAAACATACATACATATACGTAAAGGAATATATGTGGACATACATACATAACTCATTCTCACATTCCATTCACACAGCCACAATTGCTCCTTCTACCTACCGTTCTGAAAACCCTTTGTTTAAAAAAAAAAAAAAAAAAAAAAAATTTTAACTTTAAAACTTACTTAAAATTTCTTAAAATAACTTCCCTCCCTTTCCCAAACAAAAATATTGCACTTCAAAAGCTCCACGATAAAATATATCTTCCTCCGCAGCCAATGAACAACTTTACACTTGCTTTTTTCACGCGTAACTTCTAAGGACTTACCCTCACGGATTTCATGAATGAAATCCACGAAGTTCACTGCGCAAGCGCTGCCTGTGCAGTCGCACGTGCTCGAGGTCTGGAAATGCCGGCGTTCCCCGCATGCGCTGTTCATGCTGAACGCCGGCATTTCCAACGGCCAGAAGCGTGAGTAAGCCGACTGTACTCACGCTTCTGGCCTGGAATTTCTGGCCCAACAATGTAACACCAGTTACTAATATGGGATAATTAGTATGCAAAAGATGAAAATTGGTATTGGATCCTTGAGGCTCTGTGGTGAGGATACTGCATTCTGGAATTGCGGTATTTTGTGCCATGCTTACTATATTTTTGACCATGATGATTGGTTGATCGATTTTTGAAAACTGAACAAAACTGTTTTTAAAAAAAAAAACGCAAAGAATTGCATAGGATAAACTAGAGCACTTAACGCACTGTGAATGAAGATGGACCGTAACTCTCTTATTTGGCTTCCAGTTCATGTTAGTGAGGTAGGCAACTTGCAAGCACTAACTCCTGATCATATATGCTGTGATTAGCTGTGGGCACATGGCAAACAAAACTAGGCATTAGCTGGAAGCCCATTGTATAGCAGGCGAATGCCTTTTATTGATTGAATAGCATCCCAGGATGCTAAAATGCAAGTTACCAAATCAAATTTGATGCAGCAATGAAAAGCTGAGATTTGGTCAAAGTAACTATACCTTGTTTTAGCTGAGTTTATAAGCAGGCTATAATTGAACCTTCTGATTTTTAGGGCTAAACTGATTTTATTTTTGAACCAGTTAATTATCTCCTGAAAGGTGAATTTCAACATTGGGGTTCAATTGACTTCTTTCCATACCAAAGGACAGCATTGACTCACCGCTCGAGGCCTTCCGCGGGACTGGATTGCATCATCACCTCCGGAAATAACATTTTAATTTGATTTGTTAAGGTTCCTTTCAATTTTATGTTAATTTACAGTTTTTATTGGTTGTGCCCCTTTAAAAAGGGGGCACATGGTTGAATTTTAATAGGCAGTTGCCTATGATGAAGAGTCAGCATTGACTCAGTGCACCTTTAGTTGCCAATATCACGTGTAGATGGCTGAAAGAGGTTCCACGGGGAGGAGGTCCTGAGGATGCAACTAATGCCAACTGCATTTAGCACCCTATTTTGCAGTTGGAAGTGTTCATTTACTTTTTTTTTTCCCCTGAAATGTTTTGCTGGTTAAACCTGAAGTTTTCCTTATTATGAACATTGTGTTCTATTTGCTCTTAGCTGACCTCACTCTTCATCATTTTTGTATCCAAATTGGTGTTGGGGTGAGGACAGAGGAGGGACCTGACAATCAGAAGGCCTATTTCTAAATAACAATGTGCTCTTAGTAGCAATGCTTTTAAACAGCCAACATTATAACCTTTTGCACTGCTGTTTTTAAAAACATGACCGGCACTTTTTTCTAATTCTATGTACATGAAATAGCTATGAGGTACTCTTGGAAGAAGTGACCCTTCATATTGAAGGTTAGAAAGTTAACTTGTATTTGGGTACATAACTACATAAGAATAAATTTTTGGAAGCTGCAATAATATTTTGATTCATCTAGAACTTCTACCCATTTGAATACCTTCCTGCTTTTTTAGTATTCTTTGATGTTCCAGCTCTCTGCTGTTATTTGCCAGTGTGCAGGGAAGCATCATTTTACAACTGAAGCAGTAGATTCAAACTTTGCTACTGTCTGCATTTTAAGTTTTCAAGTTGTTTATGCAGCCTTTTGATCAGTAATGCAACACAAGATCACAACATAAACTTGGACAAGGAAGGCCATTTGGCTCATCTTACCTGATCCATGTAGAAAAAGCTTGCTCTTTCCTCCCCTCCCCTATGCATCACAGCGTGGAACTGTCTCTTAAATGACCATGGTCTTTTGCTTCATCTACCCTACCTGGAAGTCCATTCTAATTGTCCTACTTCTCCAATAAACCCTGAAACAGATTTATCTTTCTGTTCTATTCAGTCAGGTAAGGTTCCCTCTTGGCATCCTCCTTTCAAGACTGTAGTACCCAAGTTGCACCAGTCTTTCTTCATGAACCAGGCCTCTGAGACTAGATTCAGTCTCATGGCTGTTCTCTGCTGCCTCAAGAGCATGAATGTTTCCCAGCTGCCAGTGTGCTCCTCAAGTCTTATGGTTCCCGCTATGTTTAGGTGCAGTGCCTTCCTTTTATACTACCCATTTTGACCCAAAAATGGTCAGTGACACATTAAATTGACATTGCCAGTGATTTATTTACATCTCTTCTTGGTAAACTCATCTACTTTACTAAATGCATGAAGTACGCAAGAGAACATAGCTTTTCATCCCTTTCTTTAACTTAAGGTGATACATCCAATTCAAATTTCCAAACTGCCATGGTGGGATTTGAACGCACACTGGATTATTAGCTCAGTAGTATAACCACTACATTACTGTATTGCCTTAAGGTAACGATGGGAAGGAAAAGCTATGCTCTCTGGCATGCCTCATGCATCTGGTAAAGATGAGTTTACCAAGAAAACAGAGGATGCAAATAAATGGCTGATGAGCTGGTGTAAAAATAGAAGGCAGATTTCATGTGGTTGACTCTAAACTGCCCTCTGAAGTAGCCTAGCAAGCCACTCTTCAGGGCAACTAGGAAAAGGCAGTAGATGTTGGTCTTGCTGGAGATACCCACATCCCAAGAATGAATATAATATCATTAACCCTACTGAACTGTTGACACCAGCTGTTCTCCAGATTTCTTTAGTAGTCCTTCTAACTTCTCAAGCTCCAAGTAACCAACTCTTCACCTTGTTATTTTCTTTGTTGCACGTGGCTATTCATTTTTCTGAGTAGCAGATTTCCTGGGATCGATCCTCACAGTCGGTATCCTTGGCCCAACTATCTTTGTTGACAACCTTGACTACCTCTTTCTCTGACTTTGAACCTCTTGCCGAGCCTGGTACTTGATTGTTAAAGTAACTTCCTGATTAACGCCTGATGTTATTACCTATCTTGCTGTTTCCCACCTTGACCGATCCAATATCCCCATGTCCAACTTGTTGGTGACACCATATTTGGTCATATTGATACCCTCCTCAAACTTTGGTTTTCTCTCTGAATCCACTATTAACCCTTCCATTTAATTGGCCTACAAGTCCAGTACTAGCCTTTCACATTTATCTCCCACTGAAAGTTGTATTTCCCTCTAAGACCACAGTCCCTTCAGAGTGCTGATCAATAAACAAATATCACAAATACTTTTGCTTTTATTATACCCGAGTTAAGTACGACAAAGAGCACCTCATTGCCTTTATTGTCTGCTTTAGCATTACTTTTCCTGTTGGCTCTTTGCAGTTTTTGTCAAGATTAAATTCCAATGTCAGTTCATGTAATGCGAGTGTGGTGTAGTTTGAAATGTGAACGTGAACTCAGTTCTCACTGTATGCCGTAGATTTAAAGACTATTATTGAAGTGAAATGTGAAAGGGTGTTGAGTGGTTAACACAGACTCTATAATCACTGAAATATTTTTCTACTGAAGATTTGTTGGTGTAAGGTAGGATTCTTTAAGGGGGAGGAAAAGTCTAAGGGGAGTATCTTTTATTCAAAGTACTTTGCCATTTAATAGAAGAAATATTAAGAGAAATCTAACTTTAAAAAAAAAAAATCACCCATTTTCTTCCCTCCTCCCCCGCGTCGACTCTCCCTTGTTGATGGGCTGCTCCAGTGACATAGGAATCGGCAGGAGGGATAACTTCAAACCTACACGATGGTGTCCATGGTAATAAGAATTTTTTTTAAATTGCTCAATTCTCCTGAGGCTAATTCCATTCTATTAAAGAGAGAAATACTTTGAGTAAAAAGTACTTCCTCCAGACTTTCCCTTTTAAAGAAATGTTGTATAAAGAAAAATAAACGCTTTATATTGTACAACTTTTGTCCTGGCAGTTTGTATGGACTAAAACGCAAACATGCTGATGACATTCAAGCCATTGTCAAAATCCAAGATGGCATGCAATGCAAATCAACAATCGTAAGACCCAGTGACTCAAACTTTCCACAGCAGCTGATTAAACTGTACTGTACATTTATATAATGGAACAATTCCTGTGGGATCGGTCTTGAAATTGGGCTATAATAACTAATTATACCAACCAAGTGCTCACTTGGATTAGATAAAGATATTGACGAGATTGTGGATTGATCGAAGTAAACATTCTTTTCCCCTCCCTTCCTAAAAGTTGCTGACTCATGTTGAGGTATGGTTCATTCTGGAACATCACCCAAAATGGTAACTTTATGTGTGAGGCTAGACAGAGGAGTATTAACCTTTTTAATAGTACAGGTACTAATAACTTTAGACTTACCCACAACAAATTTGCCCATTTTAGCAGCTGTGGTTGCAGTACTTATGCTGCCATCTATTGTAAAAATTGACAATACCGTAAGGATTCCTAGAATTCTAAATGTTTCCACCATTTACAAATACATCTGCTACCGTAGGTCCACATTAATTGCGGCTACCTATAATGTGTCTTCTAAGCAAGTTGAGCACCTCTTTTACATATGTTGGTTGGAATGTTCTCTTGCAATACAGAAAGCTGTCTCTCACCATTTGGGTTGGATACTGGATGGAGTATGTCTCCAGCGCAGTGTCCAGCCAGGATTAAAAAATTCACAAGCAGTCTGTTAAAGTTCCTATGCATTTTATAAACTAAAGTGCAAGTTTTTTTGTTTTAACATTCTGGGAAGGATGCTTCCACGTACACCCTCAAAACATTAAAAAATAATAACTTACTGGCCGGAAGTGGAGATTTGCGAATGCATTTGCCGAACTTTTTCCTGGCAGAAGACAGATTCGGAGCTAGGCAATATAATTAGGGTCTTATAATAGCAAAATACTGCGGATGCTGGAAATCTGAAACAACAACAGAAAATGCTGGAAATACTCAGCAGGCCCGGCAGCATCCGTGGAGAGAGAAACGTTTCAGGTCTGGGACCCTTCATCAGAACTGGAAAAAGCTGGAGATGTAACATAATGGCCCAGAACTTGGTGTCGGGGGCTTGCTGCGCGTGCAAGCCCCCGATGTGCACTTACCCGGCGCGCCGACATCTGAAACCTGGCCTGTTAAGTCTGTGTGTTATAGTGAGAATTACTACACAGACCACAAGAGTAAATTCAACAGGTCTTTACTGGTTGGAGGTCGGACTATACTGAATACAATATTATTACACTGTGCTTATATACCGGTGTGGTCACCACCGGTATTACGTATACAGCAGCCAAAGAAAGTAGTACCTTTCTTAAGGTGGACCAGGCTTAAGTTCTCTTAAGGTGGAACAGGTTACATACACCACAATCCTCCCTTTTTAGCTTAACAGTCATATCCCCAAATAAACATAACATATATAACTTCAGGTATAACAGTTCAAAGGTTCAGCCTCTCAGGAGGCTTTCTGATTCGGCTTGGATAACGCCTTTCAGTGGTCTCTGATTCTTGTTGTTGAGGTGCCTCCTCTAGTTGGTTGCCAATGTATTGGGTGTCATCATCATCAAATACATTCTCGGCCGAGGTAGATGCTTCAGGTTCATGAACGTCTTCCACAGCTGTCTCTGTCACAACCATGGGTTCGACCCTTGCTCTCGACTCTACCAGTTGATCCGCATGACGCCTTATCACATTATGACCAATATCTACGGTGTACATCAGAGGTCCTTGTCTGGCCCGGATTGTTCCGGACTGCCATTTTTCGTTTCCATAGCCCCTTGCCATCACTGGTTGTCCTACGTCGAAAGTTCGAGTGGTCTTGCTGTTAATATGCCGAAACTGTTTGTTTTCCACTTCCCTCCGCACATTTGGTTTTAACAAGTCCAACTTGGACCGCAACCTCCTGTTATAAAACATCATAGCAGGACTTTGGTTAGTCACGGCATGATCGGCGTTTCTATATGACATCAGGAACTTATCGACCTTGTGTTGCAGTGGAATCTGATCATCATTCATGGCCTTAATAGCCTTTTTGAATGTCTGGACAAATCTTTCAGCCAACCCGTTTGTCGCCGGATGATATGGGGCAGAGGTATAATGTTTAACTCCATTCTTCTTTAAGAATTGTTGGAATTCTTCGGATACAAACTGTGGTCCGTTGTCCGAACAGATCTGTTCTGGCAATCCGTTCTTTGCGAATATTGTTCTTAACACCGCAATTGTCTTTTCTGAAGTAGTGGTATTCATTTTGATGACTTCTGGCCATTTGGAATGTGCGTCCACCACGATTAGGAACATGGAGTCCATGAATGGACCAGCAAAGTCAATGTGTACGCGTTGCCATGGGGCTGAAGGCCATTCCCATGGGTGTAGCGGTGCTATCGGAGGTGCATTTTGCACTTTTTGACACCCAGCGCAGCTTTTCGTTAACTCCTCAATCTGTTGGTCAATACCCGGCCACCATACGTAAGCCCTAGCAAGACTTTTCATTTTAACTCCCCCCAGATGACCTTCATGTAGTTCTTTTAAAACTCTTTCCCTTAACTTGGGAGGAATAACCACTCTTGTCCCGTACATCAAAGTACCATGGCAGGCGGACAGCTGGTCTCACCTTGCCGAGAATGCCGGTAACAGAGGATCACCCCGTGTTGGCCATCCTTTCACTGTCACCTCGTAGACTCTGGACAGTGTCGGGTCGTTCCTGGTTTCTCTTTCAATACTTGCGTTGGTGACAGGTAAACACTCGATAATGGTCGAATGAAATAACTCAACAGGGTCAACTTCCGTCGTGTCTTCATCTTCAGGTAGTGGCAGGCGCGACAGGCCATCAGCATTGCCATGCTGTTTCGTACCTTTGAATTCTATCTGATATTGATGTGCCCCTAAGAAAAGAGACCATCTCTGGAGACGCTGTGCTGTCATCACCGAAACACCCTTCTTAGGGTTAAAAATGGACACCAACGGTTGATGGTCCGTCAGAAGTGTGAATTTTTGGCCCTGTAGGTAATGATTAAACTTCTTCACTCCCCATACAAGGCTAAGGGCCTCCCTATCGATCTGCGCATAGTTGCGCTCAGCGGAGGTCAATGATCTGGATGCAAACGCGACTGGCCTTTCCGTGCCATTTGGCAATTTATGTGAGAGTACTGCCCCAATACCATATGGAGAAGCATCACAAGCCAACCGAATAGGCAGTGTCGGGTTGAAGTGAGCCAACACTTCCTCTGAGGTGATTAATTCTTTGCTTTTGCGAAATGCCTTCTTACAGTTTTCGCCCCAGTCCCATGGTACCCCTTTCTGTAAAAGAGCGTTCAACGGATGCAGCACCGTGGATAGATTTGGCAGAAATTTATGGTAATAGTTAATTAATCCTAGAAACGACCTCAACTGAGAGACATTCTCCGGAGCGGGAGCCTTTACAACTGCCGCTATCTTGTCAGGAGACTTATGAAGCCCCTCCCGGTCAATGACATGACCACAGTACGAGATCCGCTTCTGGAAGAACTCACATTTCTGCTGATTTACCCTAAGTTCATACTCTTTCAGTCTGTTGAGCACCAGTTCCAAGTTAGCGAGATGCTGTTCATCACCATCACCTGTGATCAGAATGTCGTCCAGGTAACATTGTGTGCCTGGAATTCCCTGTAATACCTGCTCCATGGCCCTCTGCCAAATTGCTGGAGCCGATGCCACACCAAATACCAGCCTATTGTACCGGTACAACCCTCGATGCGTGTTGATCGTGAGGTATTGGCGTGACTCTTCTTCAACCTCCATCTGCAAGTACGCCTGCGCCAGGTCTATCTTGGTGAAGTGTTTCCCGCCAGACAGTGAAGCGAAAATATCCTCAATCCGTGGAAGTGGATACTGCACCGTGTGAAGCACCGGATTAACGGTGATTTTGAAATCTCCACAGATGCGAACCTTCCCTGGGTCTCCTGGCTTATTGTTCGCAGGACGTTTCATAACAGGAACAATGGGCGTAGCCCACTCATTCCAATCTACTTTAGACAGTACCCCTGAACGTTCTAGTGCTTCCAGCTCCGCTTCAACCGCAGGTCGTATTGCATAGGGTACCGGTCTGGCTTAAAAAAATTTTGGTTGTGCATGTTCATCAATCTTGATGTTTGCCGTAATTCCTCTCAGTGTTCCCAGTCCCGGCTGGAACACCTCTTTAGCCTCATCCAGTATTCTGGACAATCGTTTAGGTTTGACAGCTGTTTCCCCGGAATCTACCGTTAGTGCTTTCAAGGAGTGCCAATCCATATTCATTTTCCTAATCCACTCCCGTCCTAGTAGTGGTGGACCTCCTTCAGGTAGCACATATAAGTCCATTACTTGGCTTCCTTCGCCCTTGTGGACCACTTCTACCTCTATTTTTCCGATGGGGTACACTCTTTGCCCCGTGTACGTTTTCAATATAATCTCCGTATCCTGTAAGGGAATATGTTGGAATAACCTTCTGTAATCTTTCTTATTCATGACCGTCAATGCCGATCCAGTGTCCAATTCCATTTTTACTTGGACTCCTGCTATCTTAAGAGTGACCCAAATTGTCTGGAGGTCTGTACCCTTAGCAATGTTGTGTATTCTTAAGCTATCCAGTTCATTACTGCGAGCGTCTGAATCTGACTTCTGTTCGGTCAAACTGTTCTTTGTCACCTTGTGTACCTTTGCATATTTTCCTTGCGGTGACTTTTTATTGCTGGTCTTCTTTCCTGACCGGCATACTTTAGCTATGTGGCCAAGCCTGCCACACGTTCTGCATTCTTGGTTTTTAAACCAACACTGGTTCTGATCGTGCGTTGTCTCTCCACAACGATAACATTTGACAGAACTCAAACCCAATTTGTTTGTACCGAGTTCCGGTGGCCGTAGCTGCATTACTGCCGTGCCTCTCGCTGCGGCCTCGTGTGCTGCTGCCATAGTGACCGCCTTCTCGAGAGACAGCTCATTCTCCTCGAGCAGTCGCCTTTGTGTATCCTGTTTAAATAAACCACACACAAATCTATCTCGAAGTGCCTCTTGTCAGTCCCGTTCCAAACTGACAATATTTTGCTAGCTTATGTAATTCCATCAAATATTCAGCATTGCTTTCATTTTGCAGCTGTCTTCTATCGTAAAATTTAAATCGTTCCGCTAGCACCAGCGGCGTGGGGCTAAGATGATTTTTTAGGACAGTAACAATCTGTTCGAACGTCTTATCCGCCGGTTCATCTGGTGATAACAGGTGTTTCAATTGCCCGTATGTCTTCGCACCCATTATGTTTAGTAATGTTAGTGCTTTATCTGTCTCAGGAATTTTATTTGCCTTACAATAGTTTTGTATGCGTTCTACATACATAGCCCAGTCTTCTATATCACTGTCGAAGGCATTAATGTTCCCATGTTTAGGCATCGTAGCAATTTATTGTATTTTTAATGTTATCTAAGATGGCGGCTTCCCGCTCTTGCCGTCGTCCTCCACCCACAAAATGGCGGTTTTCCCGCACTTGGCGGTCTTCACCCGTCCCCCGATGCTGTCTCCGCTTCACCGCGGCTCTCGCGCCTTCAGTTTCCCCAGACGCTGCGCCTTTAGCCCGAATGCGGCCCTTATCTCCGGTCGCGATCGATGTCCCGCGCTGCGCCTCTCGCTCGAAAGCGGCCCGGCCCTTATCTCTGGTCGCGATCGACCTCACCGCCCTTATTCCTCCGTCTTCCCAGCCCCGTCTGTACAGCCAACGCGGTTGACTTTCTGTCGCGTCGCTGCCCGGCTTACCCACCACGAGGTAGTAGAAGAAGCTGACAGTCGCTGATGGAGGCTTCGAGGTCAGGATGTCTTCTGCACTCCGGTTGCTCAATGCCTGCCGCTCGATGTGTCTTCCCGTAGGTGATGAGGGTGGAAACCTCTCTTCGACGTCCTGTCTGTGGACGAAGTCGCCGTGGAAATTACTGCAGCAGGGTAAGAATCGGACTCGTTGCCACTGTTAAGTCTGTGTGTTATAGTGAGAATTACTACACAGACCACAAGAGTAAATTCAACAGGTCTTTACTGGTTGGAGGTCGGACTATACTGAATACAATATTATTACACTGTGCTTATATACCGGTGTGGTCACCACCGGTATTACGTATACAGCAGCCAAAGAAAGTAGTACCTTTCTTAAGGTGGACCAGGCTTAAGTTCTCTTAAGGTGGAACAGGTTACACACACCACATGGCCCGCAGTGGATTTCCTGTAAGTGGCCAGGTTCTGATCTCGGCGCGCTGTGCTAACCTGACCCAGCGGCGTAGTTAGTGCAATGTGCCGGCTGGGATCAGGTGAGCACTGTTCAGCCAATCAGGGGAGGGGAAACTTCATTCATAAGTTTGATAGTAAAGACTGTCAAACTCATGAAAAGTACGGCACCCCAAAACACTACTTAAACTTTAAATAAATTTTTTAAAAGCATCCCAATAACTAAATTAACTATGAATAACTTTAAAAAACTATTTTAAACAATTAATCAAATTTTTGAAAAAAATAAATTTAAAAAAAATTGCGTCTAAAACTAAACTTACCTTACTGTAGGTTCTTTAAAAATAATAAACCTGTGAGAAAAAAAATTCTAAATTGGACTAAAAGACCACTTACCTGTAAAACTAAGTACTTACGTGTGGTTTTTCAATGCGTAAAAACCGGAGCCCTTTACACATGCGCAAATCTGTAAAAATACAGGAAATCCAAGTCGCACGCGCTGCCCAATACCGCGCATGCGTTCAGCCTCTTAACCCCTTGGGTCAGAGGACAGGAAATGCCGGTTTTCAGCGCATGCGCTGTGCATGCTGAAAATTGGCAATTCCTCCTGGCACACGCGTGAGTACCCCTTCCGTACTCACGCGTTGTGACAGGAATTACTGGGCCATTAAGCAGGTGCAGAGACTTGGAGGTTGGGGGGGTGGTTAGGAAGGGAGGAAGGAATTGAAAGAATATCCTGTACTTTTATAAGAGGCAGGAAAGATAAAATGTTGCAAATGGGAGTGGCAAAAATCATACTGCATGAGAAATGGGGGCAGGGATAATTATCTGAAATTGTTGAACTCAGTGTTGAGTCCAGCAGGCTGTAAAGTGCCTAATCGAAAGATGAGGTGTTGTTCCTCGAGCTTACGTTGAGCTTCATTGGAACAATGTAATAGGCCGAGGACAGAGAGATCAGAGTGGGAGTGAAGCAGTGAATTAAAATGACAGGCGACCGGAAGCATTCTGAAGGGACCGCTCCCTCTGCGACACCCTGGTCCACTCCTCAATCACCCCCAACAGCCCTTCTCCTTCACCTGGCACCTTCCTGTGCAAGCGCAGGAGATGCAACACATGCCCTTTTACCTCCTCCCTTCCCACTGTCCAGGGCCCCAAACACCCCTTCCAGGTGAAACAGCGATTTACTTGTACTTCTTGCAATTCAATATACTGTATTCGCTGCTCACGATGCGGTCTCCTCTACATTGGGGAGACCAAACGCAGATTGGGTGACTGCTTTGCGGAACACCTCCGTTCAGTCTGTAAGGGTGACCCTGAGCTTCCGGTCGCCTGTCACTTTAATTCACCGCTTCACTCCCACTCTGATCTCTCTGTCCTCGGCCTCTCAGCCTATTACATTGTTCCAATGAAGCTCAACGTAAGCTCGAGGAACAGCACCTCCTCTTTAAATTAGACACTTTACAGCCTGCCGGACTCAACATTGAGTTCAACAATTTCAGATAATTATCCCTGCCCCCATTTCTCATGCAGTATGATTTTTGCCACTCCCATTTGCAACATTTTATCTTTCCTGCCTCATACAAAAGTACAGGATGTTCTTTCAATTCCTTCCTCCCCTCCTAACCCCCCCCCCCCTGTCTCTGCACCTGCTTAATATCTGTTACATCTCCAGCTTTTTCCAGTTCTGATGAAGGGTCCCAGACCTGAAACGTTAACTCTGTTTCTCTCTCCACGGATGCTGCCTGGCCTGCTGAGTATTTCCAGCATTTTCTGTTGTTGTTTCATAATTAGGGTCTTGCTGGTTTGAATAGCACTCTGCTACTACTGGTCTGAGACCTATAGTACATCTACAGGGAGAAGTACATTCCTCAGAGTTCAGTGCTCTTCCCACTGCACATCACATTGCAGTAAGGGTGCTGTGTGTGTCAGCACATTGACAGCAATATCTACATATCCAGGAAGCCAACACTTCTTTCAACGCACAACAAATTCACCTGTGTGCAGAGATAATGTAAGTGGTGTGCACCTGCCTCAGATCAGTGCATGTGGTATAGCTGTCCCTTTTGGAAGTTTGTTTAATTTTGTTTTCAAAATCAATCCCCGTACTTATTTTCTGTTACTTGAATATGCCTGTGCTCCAGTCCAATGGTGAACAATTGCCAATTGACCGTGATATCAGTTCTCAAAATAATTCAAACCTGTCAGATGGGGGTGCGCGGCATAAGTTACAAAATCGGTCAACAGCACACCATTAAATCCTTGAAGCAGAAGTGTCTAAGCAGCAAATCAATTAGCATTTGTTTCCATTGTTGCGTATTTGCACATTCTGTTTGTACTCCAGATAAGTATATACCTGCTGGTTTTACACTTAAGCAATGCAGAACTTTGTTTTGGTTAACTATGTACTCTTGCATCAGCAGTCTCATTGCAAAACTACTCAAAGCTTGCTGCTTGTACAAAAACTATTTTATCCATTTCATAGTATTTTACATCTATTTATGGTCAGTTCCTTCCCAACAGTTTGTTTCCCATGACTGCTAGAATATATAAAATAAGTTGTTCAGCTCTGTACCATAGTGTGATTTGTGGTTTAGGTTTTGACCAGGTAGCCAGTTTCAGCAACTCGGAAACCTGGGTTGCCAAAGTAACTTGGCTGTTTTTTTAAAAACATTTATTATGTTTGAGCCAATGCAGTATCCAATCTCAAACATGGTCCACCATGGCTACCAAAATGGTGCCACTGCACCTTCAAGCAAATTAAAAATGTGAAAGATTGTTCATCAACCAGGATGATGATGGTGATTCCTGTTTTAAGGACAATATGGACTTAAATTGTGTTAATGCGTTCTTTCAATGAAAGTACAAGTATTACTAGTACATGAGCAACTTACTGGCTTATAAATCTCCATGGCAGTTGAATAAGTACAAAATACTCTACAATTTTTGCAGGTATGTTAATAACTACCACATTTCATGTTCAAAGTAACTATTCTCAAAATTATTTCCCCCACCCCTCACTAGTAATCTTGGGCAGATTAAGTTAAATTAATGTGAATTAAACCTATGGATTCCATGAACAGTGCTGCTTACCAGCAGGTGGACAACATATGGAACAGTAGCCTCCTCTCTTCAGAGGGGAACAATAGATGTCTGTCCCAGCATCCAGTTTGGAGGATGGAAAGTTTTGTAACAGTGATATGCTGGAAGTGTTTGGGTAATATTGCACTCCCAACAGTTACATTCTATGGATTACATTGTCACTGTCTTAATAGTACTGGTGCCATCGAGTTTTATCAAGCATTTGATCATCTGTTGGAGGATGGGTATTTATTTATGATTTATTCCTCAAATCAATAATGTTCTTAAACATTGAATATTGGGTATTGCAGATTTATTAGAAACACCCAATCTTTATTCATTTCTCTTATTCCCTCCATTTGCTAATCCACACAATTCTGCATTACATAATTATATAATAGTTAAAATACAATTCCATATAAGGAGAATTTACTTGACTTATCCCTTAATAACTTTAGTTTTCATTACTTACCAAGCTCTCCATAGCCTGGTACAATGCCCTTACTTCAATAGTTTCACTCTTGTAACATATAATTGCTATTCTACCAAGTGAAACGTTAATTATAAATCTGTCTTTGACTCAGTAACATTTTGTGCCAGTCTGTCTCTTGCTTTCCAGAGAAACCCCAATTAAAAAGGATGATGTATACCTAGATGTTTTCCTTTTCACACACTTATCAAATGATTCAATGGCAGTCTTTAATTAAGCCTCTTATTACTTCATCCTGAAACTGATCATTGCTGCAGGGTTAGCCCAGTGGTACTTTAAATTGACTTAAACTTCCCTGCTTAACAGGCATAGGCGAAAGGTTAACATTACTGCAATATAATGAGAAAGCAATAGTAGTATAACATTAGTAGAATTCAGGAGAGTCTGAGTAACCCTTTCCTTACAGCGCCATTACCTCTACAATAAGGGGCCAGATTTTGTGGTAAAAATAATGGTGAGGCTATCGGCGCTCACAGTTTGAGTAAATCAGACAGCAACTTCTGGCGACTGCACATACGCCGTTAAAGGCAGAAATCAGGAAATTCCTGTCCCAGTTGCCGTGCTCCTCCAGAAGCTTCGCTATACCGGTATCTCACCCAGAAACCTGCCATTGAAACACATGGAATGCATGAAGTTGAGGTATTTACTCACTAGATACCCACTAAACTCGCCAGAAAAAACATAAGGCTTGTCCATTTAAGTATAAATGGATTTTTAATGGCTTGATAAGTCTTAATAACTACCAAACAACCTCTCTGGCACTGAAAATTAACTTTTACAAGTGTGGTGTCTCATTCCTTCAGATTTTAATTATTGTTGGAGATTTAAAAAAAATAAAATTTAAATAACTTTTAAAACTTTTTCTTTCTGTCTCTTCTAAGTCCATCTTTCCCTCTTTTTTTATTTCACCTTCTGTACATGATTTGGCATTGAATTAAATATTCAAACTTGCACGTTCTGGTTCAGACTGTGTGCTGCTCATTAAAAATTCTTCAATTTGATTCATTAAGGAGATGCACAGTTGCTTGCCCTGTTCACACAGGTCCCAGATCCCCTGCAGAGGGTGCTGCACTGAAATGGCTTTCTAATTACTGCAAGTGGCAGTGCAAAAGCCCATAGAAAGTTTGTGGGCAAATGTAAGTGGAATGAATGGCTAGTGCCATTCATTTGCTGCTCACCCACAAACAGCAATGTGATAATGACCAGATAATCTGGTTTTGTGATGTTGATTGAGAGATAAATATTGGCCAGGACCTGGGATAACTCCTCTACTCTTCTTTGAAATAGTGCCATGGGATCTTTTACGTCTACCTGAGAGCAGATGGGGCCTCAATTTAACGTCTCATCCCAAAGACGACACTTCCTCAGCACCGCACTGGAGTATCGGCCTGGATTATGTGCTCAAGTCTCTGGAGTGGGACTTTGAACCCACAACCTTCTGACTCAGGCAAGAGTGCTACCAACTGAGCCATGGCTGACAATGTTTCCTTTTCTGCAATTGACGAGGACTCTGATGCTGTCAGCCTGTGTAATTCTCTTCATTGCAATGCATCAGTGACCTTTTTGAAAGATAAGGTGCTCCAAATTGCAAGTTCTCAAACCTGATAATTAACAAAGCAACTGGCGCTGTTTTTATAAAAAAAAGTTTAGAATTTCTTGAAACAACAGTGGTGTGTTTGTAATCATTGTATTTATGTATTTATCTATTATTAATAGTCAAAAAGTTAAATAATGAATTAAGCATTCAATGCTTTTTTTCCCCCCCAAAATGGGCTCCATACGAAAAATACTACGGGGCCATTTTGATGTGTATTGTCCAGTGGCCAGGTGGAGCAATCAGGACGCCCACCTGACGTCACCAGCGGGAGCTAGAATCATTTTACTAATTGAGCTTGATTTAAATTTGACAGGCGAGCTGCCGACGCCTTTCCAGCACTGATTGGCAGCTCGCCGAGGTGGCAAATCCAGTGGCCCATCCACCAAGCTGAACATCCGACTTAAAGGAGAGGGGCAGGACCGATGGTGTAGGAGGTGAATAGACAGGGAGGAGCATTTTCATTTTGGCAGCACAAGAAGATTATGCTCGTCCTGGCCCCAGAAATTTCCCCGAAGATTTTGGGGGGTTTTTCAGCAGCCTCCAGCAATCTCGTTTAGGGACACTGGTTTGGCTATATGCAATTCTATAAATTGCGTAAAGGTTAAATATATATTGTGTAAAGGTTGTCGGGCTGGATAGCAAGGTATTAAGAGCGTAGTATAGTGTAGTGTAA
Source organism: Somniosus microcephalus (assembly GCF_052327205.1). NCBI lineage: Eukaryota > Metazoa > Chordata > Chondrichthyes > Squaliformes > Somniosidae > Somniosus > Somniosus microcephalus. The sequence continues at coordinate 64,448,584 of NC_140994.1, forward strand.
TGCAAGGGTTCATATAATTTAGAGAGGCCTTTGATGCATCTTGTCAATAAAACTACCTGGCGGTGATTTGGATACTTTAGGCGCTAAAGAGCCTCCGAGGTGGCCAAGATGGGGTCTTGAGCTGCAATGGCGGTTTAGCCTGCCCTTTGCACAAGATGCCATCTTGGTAAAGGAGTTGAAGCGTGCGCTAGGAACAGCCACCCAGAGGATCATTAAGGATCTGATTGACAATTAAATTGCCTGCTAGCACTCATGAAAGAGGCTGCATGCCATTTTGGTGGCTTGTGCTTCAATTAATAACCTCTCCTAACAGCGACCAGCTGAACAGGAGTAAACAAGTCGTTGCTGAGGATTTTGAGTGCTACTTAAAGCTGTGCTCAGCTTTCACTCTTCACTTGCTGCTGGAGGTTTGAAGAGGACTTTTGAGACACATCGGGAGACTTTCTGGGACACTTTGTCGAGATTTTGTCAAGACTTAACCAATATGCTTTCAATCTGGAAAATCTGAGGACTTCACGTAAAGAGAGTGAGTGCCATGCTACTCTACCTTATAGGAGTCACCAGGAGAAAGGGAGTGTTTGGTCATTGGCATCTTGCTGGGGGGCCCCCTTGGTCTGGAGGAGGACATGAAACCAAACAGAGCAGCACTAGCTGCTGCAGGAGAGAGACAGACAGGAGGGCGAGGTGGGCTGCTTCCTCCGGTACAGGACATCCCTCCTCCTCTGGACCACCTCCAGTGCTGCGTCCGAGAACCCGTGCGCCCTCTCCCTTGGTCCCTGACCATCCTGAAATGTTCCGTGTGCATCAGCCAGCACACTCCATACCTGAAGTGGAAGTGGGTGCGTGGAGGCTCCACAAAATTTACTTCTAATCAGCGCTTGAGTGCCAAACTTGCAGGTGTCCGTTTTAGCATCTCTAGGCAAGTTTAAATCATGGTAATCATCAATTAGACCCCAAATTGTGGGCTAAAACCAGACTTTCAAACAGGCCTGTCTTATTAGCACAGCAACCACGTAGCGCCTGTTTTCACCCTTTCACCAAACTAACCCCTCTGTTTTGCTTGCAATTTTGTCTCCACCTATTGCTTGAACCTGATTGACCCGGCTCTGTTGTATGGCTATGGTGCAGGAGGAACAGCTGTGTTGTATTTCAGTCAGTCAGTCAGCCATTAGACAGCTGCTGCATCCTATTAACCGACTTCTGTTTGGAATTTATCTCGCTTGTTTAAGCAAAAGTTTGTTGACATTTGAGTTTTGTGTTTGACATTTACTTAGGTTATCAGGATCCTTGGACCTAGATGGCTTTGTGAAAAGTATGGTACTCAGTACATCAATATTTGAATTCCTTTTCTTTGACTACCCTATAATGCAAAATATAAACTCATTGGCCTGTTGAGCAAGTCATTAATAATTTTCTCACGAGACCTATAACACAGTGGCTGGAATTTTCCCGGTGCTGTGCGTGCGGGTTTGGAGGCGGGTCGGCAGTAAAAGTTGCAGTAAATGTGAGTCGGGAATGAGCCATTATCCCGCCTCCTTGTGCCTTTAACTTGGGCGTGTTTGTCAGCGCACCACACACCCAAATGGCAGAGGCAGGAGACCTAATTAATCTCATTAAATCCTTGTTCTTAGACCCTTAACAGGGATTTTAACCAGATCTTTTGAATTTAACTGGAGGATCACAAGAATCACGCAGGTCGGGAACCACGTCTGTCAACCTGAGGCGGAAGCTCAGTGACCATTGAGCGAGGTCATTAATGCAGAACATGGAAAGTGTAATAAATACTCCCACATGACACCTGCGTACTAGCCTAAGCGAAAGGCTCTTGTTGACTTCATTTTGAGCACAGATTTAGGTGTGTAGAATTTGCAAGTCTTTTCTGCAACCTTGGAAGCCACTCTCACCACATTGCTAGTAACTATCACCCCATTGACAGATTGCTCCTCTGATCTCTACTTGACCTGCCATCTATTACATCAGCATGGGTGCCGCTTATACTGTCTCACCTTGGTCCTCAGATTCGGACCAGGATGAGCCCCAACACCAGCAGCAGCAACCTTCTCCTCAACGACCTGATGCTCCACAGGACAGAGGGCATCAGCGCATAGCTGCACAGTGCCGGAGATGATACCCCCTACATAGAGTATACAGGCAGAGGATGAGCTTCCTCAATATAACTGAGCAGCAGTGCCAAAGGAGGCTCAGGTCATCGCAGACATTTGCAGCTTGCTGGAGCAAGACCTGCAGCCTAGAGGACGTGGTGGACATGCCTTACCAGTGGCTCAGCACCCTCAACTTCTTCACCTCGGGCTCTTTCCAGTGATCTGCAGCAGACATTTGCGGCATCTCGCAGTCGGCCACCCACAGATGCATCACAGAGGTCACCGATGCCATGTTTGACAAGTCAGCCAATTATGTGAATTTTGCCACTGATAAAGCCAGTGTTACTGAGCATGCTCTCGGCTTTGCCACTGTAGCTGGTTTCCCACGGGTACAAGGGATCATCGACTGCACACGTGGCCATCAGGGCACCCCCACATCACCCAGGAGTGTTTGTGAACCCCAAGGGCGTTCACTCCCTCAATGTGCAGCTGGTCTACAACCATAGGAAGATCATCATGCATGTGTGCGCCAAATTCCCTGGCAGTTGTCATGACATTTTCGTCCACCCTCCCTCAGCTCTTCGCACTGCCAAACAGACTTTCCGGTTGCTTGGAGACGTGGCTCATGACACCCTTGAGGAGGCCAAGCAATGAGGCTGAGGAGCGCTATAATGAAAGTCACATGTCCACCAGACGTGTCATAGAGCAAACAGTAGAGATGCTGAAGATGCGTTTCAGATGTCTTGACAGATCTGGAGGAGCCCTTCAGTACGCACCAGCCAGAATCTCCAGAATCATCATCTTTTGCTGCACGCTGCACAACAGAGCAAAGCATCGAGGATCAGAGCTGCATGAGGAGCAAGGTGCAGAGCACACAGCTTCTTCAGCGGAGCAGGAGCAGGTGGAAGCTGAGGTCCACATGCCAGCAGCACCGGAGCACATTTCTGCCAGGGAAGCCAGATTCACTTAACTTCCTGCATTGCACCCATATGGCTGCCACATGCTGTGCCAAGTTTCCTCCCGCCGCCTTGCCAACAACATCATAAAGCATCCCTACAATGAACAAGCCAGTCCTTTCATATTGACCCCCATTGCTGGAGGTAACGTTATGTCTCACCACTCACTCCAACTCACAAAGCCACTTCCAAAGTAGCAGGCAACAATGGGCATGACTGGAAAGCGGTGAAAATAAATACTTTGTGTCATAACAGTTACACAACCTTAACAATAACAGTTCTTTATGCTCCCTTGTGCATTTACTTCTGTGTCATTTTTCTTTTCCAAGTGCTTCTACAAGGTGCAACCCCTGTGATTTCAGCAAAGGTAGAGGCAGGCTGCTCAAGTCCCTGCTGTGACTGCGTAGACACTTTTGGCGGATGTCCTCTGGGTTTTGGAGCCTCTGATGGCCCCACCAAAGTCTGCTCCTCCTGCGACTCTGCAGGGGCAGACTCTGCCATCGCTGTCCGAGGAGGCATCTGGGGCTCTGACTGAGGGGATGGCAACGAGGGAGAAGTGTGAGCGCTTTGAGAGGAGCCCACACTTCCATGTCCCCTCTCTCCATCATCCCTCTCATAGGCCACCCGCATTTCCCTGATAGCAAGGAGCTGGAGAGCACCTTGCTGCGCAACAGTGGGGACATGAGGACCCAAGTCTACATTTAGATCCCTCATAGAGAGGAGGTCTATGAGCCTCTGCCATCTGTTGTCCATAGCTAGCATATGCTCATATGAATGGCGCATTAGCTGCTCCATACAGATGGCCATCCTTTCCATGGAAGAGCATACCGTCGCTATCACCTGCGACATTGCTCATGTTGGAGATGGACTCCTTCATTCTCTGCACATTTGCAGACATCATGGCTGCAAAACCTGCCAGAGCCTCCTGCATTTCTTGCTGCCCCTCCAGGATCGCCCTCTTTCTGGATGGCCCCCATGGCTCAGCATCTGCAAGCAGCTGAGCAGAGCTAGGATCGTCCTGCGCCCTCCAGCGAGGAATCTCCACTGCTGTTCCTGTCTCCTCCAACTGCCCTTGCTGACTTGTGAGACTCCAGGTGACAACACTATATCTCGCATTGGACCCACCGAGGTGTGCGTATCTGCGCTGGTGCTGGGTGCACTTGGGTTTGCTGATGCTGCACCCTCAGTGGCTGGAGGTTCCTCTGAGGAGTTGTCTTCCTCCTCTGGCTGGACAGTGGGGGGGGGGGGCGGTGCTCTTGATGGACCTGTGGGAGAGTAAAGAGATGAGTTAGAAATGTTATATTAAGAATGAGTAACAATATCATTATGCACATGTTGAACATTCACTGACTGCTGTATGCCGTGTGGCTGGATGAGATGTAATTCTGTCACCAGGCTGCTGAGAGGTCCCCCTCTCTGTCTCCCACCACCATCAGCTCTGCAACTCTTGAGATCTCCAGGGCCACGTCCTTTGCTGCAGTTAATGTACTGAGGATGGAGGGCCACCTCCTGTTCACTCCTCCTCCCTGCTGTTGTGCACTCTCTTGTCCTGCAAGGAGGGAAAGAAGAGAAGTTTGAGTGAGAGTGATGGAATGAGTGTAAGGATTGTGTGGGTTACAACAGTAGAAGGTGACTGAGGGTGTGGGGTGCCAATGCCAAAAGGTCTCCTTCTGTGGTATTAGTTGTCATGATTGCATTCGGATGTGGGTGAGTGTGAGGGGTGGTTAGTCAGGGGAGGATGCGAGTATGTACATAGAGAGGGATGGGTGGATGTGCAAGGTATGTTGGTGTGAGGAATGATATGCAGGAGCAGGCTTGGGAAGGCAGAGTGATGGGGATGTGATGACAGGCACAGCAGGATGAAGGTGAGTGTGGCTTTGTACTCACCTTTCCTGATCTCATCAGATCATTGAAGTGCTTTTGGCACTGCACCCAGGTCCGTCTCGCCACATCCCTGCTGTTTACCTCCTCAGCTATTTGGAGCCAGGCTCTTTTTGGCTCCTGAGGAGGTCTCTTCCGCCCATCCGCAGGGAAGAGGACATCCCTGCGTGCTCTGACTCCCTCCACAAGAATGCGGAGGGTGTCATTGGAAAACCTGGGTGCAGCCCTCTGTCTTTGGGAAGTCATGTTTACAAGACTCAGCAATAACAAAATCCCCCCAATATGCTCCCTCCACACTCCCGAAATGAACCTTTAAATGCGATGTGGCCAAGGCTGCTTTAAATATCCCCGCTGGAAATGAGTCATTGATGATGTCATCAGACCCGCGCCATTTTATAGGGCTGGGAAACGCGCATGTCTGCCTTAATAGGGGCCAGTAACTGAAAGTTGCTTTGAAGAGCGGGCTCATCAATGCAACGCAGTACTGACCTGCCACGTGGCCCGCACGCACATGACCCGACTCAGTAAGGAACATTCCGGCCAATGAGTTTTGTTTCAGTCAACGCAGCTCAAACAAACATATAGCATTGATTGCAATGTTTTACCATGTACTCCGGCGTTCATAGTATTGTTAGTGTAAGATTTTCAATAAGGCTCTTAAATATTGAAGTCAGGTGTCGTAGGTTTATTAAGCATTCAGTACATGCAATATTACTTAAACATACACTTAAAAGATAGTACTTACAATCACACCTGATGATGGTTGGTTGGGTATTCAAACATGTTACAGTTCTGAACTCTGTTAGGCCTTTATGAATCCAAATACTTATTATGAACTACTTTTTATGCATTTCTCTTACCCCCTCTACGTGACAATCCACACAATTCTGCATTACATAATTACATATAATTTTTAATGCAATTTCATATAAGGAGAAATGAATTGACTTATCCCTTATTAATAACTTTAGTTTTTCTTACTTAACAAACTCCTTTTCCAACCGGTTAACACATATAACTCTATTACTTAGTTGTCTTATCAATAGCTTCATTTTTCAATATAAGTACGATGTTACCAAGTGAGACCTTGAATTATAAGTCTGTCTTTGTTTCTGTATCATATGTACCAATCAAAAGTGATAAGAACATAAGAAATAGGAGCAGGAGGAGGCCAATCGGCCCCTCGAGCCTGCTCCACCATTCAATAAGATCATGGCTGATCTGATCCTAACCTCAAATATACTATCACTCTCCATCCCACCTGAACCCACGTGATCTCCCAGGAGAGGCGAAAAACCAGGTTTAAAAAAAAAACCAATGGCCAATTTGGGAGAAAAAATCTGGGAAATTCCTCTCCGACCCATCTAGGCGATCGAAACTCATCCAGGAGATCACTCTGTCCCTATATTTTCTACAGTACTTACCTTCTGTAAAGGCGATCTCCACCCCAGCCAGGAACAGCAATAAAACCATCTCCTGAAATCTAACAGAATTAGAACACAAGAAGTAGGAGCAGAACCAGGCTACATGGTCCCTGGGCCCGCTCCACTACCCACAGGGCCACGACCATTCCGAACCTAGACTCATGTCCAATTTCCTGCCCGCTCCCCGTAACCCTTAATTCCCTTTACTTCTAGGAAGCTATCTATTTCTGTTTTACATTTATTTAATGATGTAGCTTCCACAGCTTTCTGGGACAGCAAATTCCACAAACCTACCACCCTCTGAGTGAAGAAGTTTCTCCTCATCTCAGTTTTGAAGGAGCAGCCCCTTATTCTAAGATTATGCCCCCTAGTTCTAGTTTCACCCATCATTGGGAACATCCACCCGATCAAGCCCCTTCACAATCTTATATGTTTCAATAAGATTGCCTCTCGTTCTTCTGAACTCCAATGAGTAGAGTCCCAATCTACTCAACCTCTCATCATATGTCCACCCCCTCATCCCCGGAATTAACCGAGTGAACCTTCTTTGTACTGACTCGAGCGCAAGTATGTCTTTTCTTCAGTATGGACACCAAAACTGTATGCAGTATTCCAGGTGTGGTCTCACCAATACCTTGTACAACTGCAGCAATACCTCCCTGTTTTTATATTCTATCCCCCTAACAATAAAAGCCAACATTCCATTGGCCTTCTTGATCACTTGCTGCACCTGCATACTAACTTTTTGAGTTTCGTGCACCAGGACCCCCAGATCCCTTTGTACTACAGTACTTTCCAGTTTCTTGCCATTAAGATAATAACTTGCTCTACGATTTTTCCTGCCAAAGTGCATAACCTCACACTTTCCAGTATTGTATTCCATCTGCCAAATCTCTGCCCACTTACTTAGCCTGTCTATGTCCCTTTGCAGGTTTTTTATGTCCTCCTCACTCACTACTTTCCCTCCCATCTTTGTATCATCTGCAAACTTTGATATGTTACACTCGGTCCCCTCCTCCAAATCGTTAATATAGATTGTAAAGAGTTGGGGACCCAGCACTGACCCCTGCGGAACACGACTAGTTACTGATTGCCAGTCTGAGAATGAACCATTTATCCCAACTCTCTGCTTTCTGTTAGAGAGCCAATCCTCCACCCACGCCAGAATATTACCCCCAATCCTGTGATTTTTTTATCTTGAGCAATAATCTTTTGTGTGGCACCTTGTCAAATGCCTTTTGGAAGTCTAAATACACTACGTCCATTGGTTTCCCTTTATCCACCCTGTATGTTACTTCCTCAAAGAACTCAAGCAAATTTGTCAAACATGACTTCCCCTTCATGAAACCATGCTGAGTTTGTCCTATTAAATTATGTTTATCCAAATGTCCCATTACTGTCTCCTTAATAATGTACTCTAAAATTTTACCAACCACAGATGTTAGGCTAACAGGTCTATAGTTTCCAGCCTTCTGCCTACTACCCTTTTTAAATAAGGGTGTTACATTAGCAGTTTTCCAATCTGCCAGGACCTTTGCTGAGTCCAGGGAGTTTTGGAAAATTATTACCAATGCATCCACAATCCCTACCGCCACTTCCCTCAAGACCCTAGGATGTAAGCCATCAGGTCCAGGGGATTTATCCGCCTAGAGTCCCATTATTTTACCAAGTACCACTTCCTTAGTGATTTTAATCGTATTTAGCTCCTCCCCCCCCCCCCCCAGAGCCCCCTGTTTGTCCAGTGTTGGGATAATCTTAGTGTCCTCCACCGTAAAGACTGATACAAAATATTTGTTCAGTGTTTTGGCCATCTCTATGTTTCCCACCATTAATTTCCCGGTCTCATCCTCTAAGGGACCAACATTTACTTTAGCCACCCTTTTTCTTTTTATATAACTATAGAAACTTTTGCTATCTGTTTTTATATTTTTTGCTAATTTACTTTCATAATCTATCTTCCCTTTCTTAATCCATCTTTTAGTTATTTTTTGCTGTCTTTTAAAGACTTCCCAATCTTCTATCCTCCCACTAGATTTGGCTACCTTATATGCCCTTGTTTTTAGTCGGATGCTATCCTTAATTACTTTACTCAGCCACGGATGGCAATCTTTTCTTTTACACCCTTTTTTCCTCAGTGGAATATATATTTTTTGGAAGTTGTGAAATAACTCCTTAAATGTACACCACTGATCATGTACCGTCTTACCCTTTAATCTATTTTCCCAGTCCACTCTAATCAATTCCGCTCTCATACCTTCATAGTCTCCTTTATTCAAGCTCAGCACGCTTGTTTGTGATCCAATCTTCTCACCCTCTAATTGAATATGGAATTCAACCATGTTATGGTCACTCATTCCAAGGGGATCCTTTACTAGGACATTTTTAATTAATCCTGTCTCATTACACAGGACCAAATCTAAGGTTGCTTGCCCCCTGGTCGGTTTAGTTACATACTGCTCAAGAAACCCATCCCTAATACACTCAATGAACTCATCCTCAAGGCTGCCCTGCCCAATTTGATTTGTCCAGTTAATATGATAGTTAAAATCCCCCATAATTATAGCTGTTCCCTTATTACAAGCCTCAACTATTTCCTGATTAATACTCCGTCCAACAGAGTTGCAACTGTTCGGAGGCCTATAGACTACGGCCACTAGTGTTTTTTCCCCTTATTATTCCTTATCTCCACCCAAACTGTTTCACTATCCTGCTCCTTTGACCCAATATCATTTCTCTGTATTACAGTGATTCCTTCCTTTATTAACATAGCCACCCCACCTCCCCTTCCTTCCTGCCTGTCCTTCCTGATTGTTAAATAACCTGGTATGTTTAATTCCCAGTCATGGTCACCCTGCAGCCATGTTTCTGTAATGGCCACAAGATCATACCCATATGTAGTTATTTGTGCCGTTAACTCATCCATTTTGTTACGAATGCTACGTGCATTCAGATAAAGAACTTTCAAATATGTTTTGTGACACTTAGTTCCTGTTTTTTCCCCTTTTACTACTTTACCTTTTACTCCATACCTTCTGTCCCTTCCTGACACGTTCTGTTTTTTAATTCCCCCCACTGCTACCTAAGTCTATGACCTTCTCCGTTGTCATTTTTATTATTTGCTCTCTAGAAACCACCCCCCACTAATTAGTTTAAAGCCCTCTCTACAGCCCTAGTTATATGATTCGCCAGGACTCTGGTCCCAGCACTGGCCAAGTGAAGTCTGTCCCAACGGAACAGTTCCCTCCTGTCCCAGTACTGGTGCCAGTGTCCCAAGAAGCAAAACCCATTTTTCCCACACCAGTCTTTGAGCCACACATTTAACTCTTTTTAATTTTATTTATCCTAGCCAAATTCGCTCGTGGCTCAGGTAATAATCCAGAGATTATTACCCTTGAGGTTCTGTTTTTTAATTTGACCCCTAGCTGCTCATACTCCTTTAATAGAACCTTCTGCATGCCGAGATGTTGTTCTTTGCAGAACGAACTGTTTTCCCACACTGTTATCAAATAATTAAATTTCTCAAATTTATGAATCGGTATGCAATGGCATATCTTTAATTAAATCTCTCATTACTTCATCATTAAACTGTCCATTGCTGCAGGGTCAGCCCTGGCCCAACAGCCCAGTGGTACTTTAAATTGCCTTAAAGTTCCCTGCTTAACAGGCAAAGGCTAAAGATTAACTTTACTACAATATAAAGAGAAATCAATAGTAGGATAACATTAGTAGACTTCAGGACAGATTGGCCTAGAAATTCAGTGGGTTGCGCCAGCTGCTAACGCCATAAAAGGGCTATATTTCCGGCGTGAGACACTTAGCGCCTGAACGCAGTCCGATCTGCGCCGACGCCCAAATTCAGTTGACATTTAGCACCGGCGCAAAGTGTTTGCGCCCGCTCAGGTGCGCGCGCAGCTTATGACGTCATATCGTCGCGCAACGCTGTTTGTGCGCCCCAAACCGGAAATTCAGTGGCGCCCGGCCAATGTGGGCGTGGCGCTGCTAAGAACTGTGAGGTGGAACGCAAAAGAGGCCCTGTGGGCCTCGGGGAGTGCAAATTAAAGGGCACTTACACTGACCTATAAAGCCCAGCCATTTTGCTGCAATGACTTTACTGCTTTGGATTTCTGGATAGAGACCAAGGGACAGAGGTTACAGATTTGGGACAACATAGGAGAGGTATTTTTGGCTTCTGGCCAGTGCTTTGACATTTGATTCATTGTGATTTATCTGTTCTCAACTTTATTATGGGGGGCCAACCCTCAGTTGCAGCATTATGTGCGAAGGGCTCGCAGACGCTGTGAGAGAGGGCCAGCCATGCCTAGACACAGAGGGGCCATCAGGCGTCGGCAACGTAGGCCTTACCCACTCAGGCAATACCGGCAGCAGGTGTCCTATCTCACCATGACTGCGGCGCATTGTGTGAAGAGGCTGCGCTTCAGAAGGGAGGTGGTTGCAGAGATCTGCCAGCTGCTTCACACAGATCTGCGTCCACAGCTGATGTGCAGGACGTCTCTCTCAGTGGAAGTGAAGGTCACGGTGGCTCTGAACTTTTATGCAAGTGGCTCCTTCCAAGCCGCTGCTGCGGACATAGCGAACATCTCCCAGTTCGCCGCGCATCGCTGCATCCGGCAGGTCACCGATGCACTTTACGCGAGGAGACACCAATTCATCTCCTTCCCCATGACCCGACACAGGCAGGAGCAGCGTGCAGTCAGATTTGGCAGGATCGCGGGCTTCCCCATGGTGCAGGGCGCCATTGACTGCACGCATGTGGCTATGCGGGCACCTATCCGCTATGCGGGCACCTATCCACAATGCCGAGGATTACCGCAACCGGAAGGGCTACCATTCCCTAAATGTACAGCTGGTGTGTGACCACAGGCAGCGCATCCTAGCTGTCAATGCCCGCTTCCCAGGAAGCAGCCACGATGCATTTATCCTGCGCCAGACTACTGTGGCTGACATGTTCGAGGCACAGCCTCCACCAAGGGGATGGCTTATCGGGGACAAGGGCTACCCTTTGTGTGCATGGCTCATGGGCCCAGGACCCCAGCGGAGGAGGCATACAACGAAAGCCATCAAGCCACAAGGAACATCATCGAGCAAACGATAGGCGTCCTCAAGCAATGCTTCCGCTGCCTGGATCGTTCCGGAGGATCTCTTCAGTATTCACCGGATAGAGTCTCCCAGTTCGTCGTCGTGTGCTGCATGCTGCACAACCTGGCTATCCGCAGGACTCGGGCACTGCCACCTGGCATTGCACCACCACCTCAGGAGGAGGAGGAGGAGGAGGACCAGCCCAGGAGGGAGCGACAAGGGCCAAGGGCCGTCCGCCGGGGGCTTATTGATCGACACTTCTAGGCCCCCTGTCAGGGAATGGCCTGTGGCAATGAACGCACCTGAGGCAGCCGCTCCGCAAGCCCTCAGCCGGTTAACGCAACAACCACTTCAAACATGACACCTGGCCATGCTGAATAAATCAAAAGCTTTATTTCACAAACTCTGGGCCCTTCCCACATGAAACAGAAAAACAGACAAGACCCCCCAAAAAAACAGTCAAAAACATCTGTCACTCCCAAAACCTGCGGAGGACTAACAAAACTTGCCCATCCAAAAGGCCTTCAACAGCGGCCTTACAAAAATAAGCCCCCCCCCCCCCCACAACAGAGACACCCCCATGAAAACAAAAAATGCCTTGATCCTCGGCCTTAACAAAATAATGCCCCCCACAACACAAGCACCCCAATATAAAAGAAACCACTCTCACCACACTCTAATGGGTGTGCCGAGAGGGCGAGTCCTTAGACAGGCTTCTCCGGCCCCTGGCCGACCTGCTCTGCCTCAACCTGGGCCCTGCGGGTGTGGTGAGGCTGGGGGAAGGCTCATGAGGGCCACAAAGCGTGTCGGCAGATGCCCTTGGGGGTCGGCCTAGACGAGGCCTGGCCCGGGAGGGGCCGGCTGCTGACTGCTGCAGCTGTGGCTGGGCAGCATCAGTCTTAGCAGCAGCTCGTCGCACCTTGGCTGGGGGAGTGGCAGTGTCGGCAGCACCATTGGGGCAAGCTGGCTGATGGCCGGTGCGCGCTGCTCGCCAGAGACACTGGCACTCGGCCGGGCTGGCAGTGTAGCAAGCGCAGCAATCTGGGGGAGGCCAGACCGCTGTGCTGCAGCAGGGCGGCGGGTGCCATGGCGATGCCTCCGTGCCACAGCGAGTGTGGCAGAAGTGAGTGCCCGAACTGCCCTGGTATGTGCCCGCATCAGCTCTGCCAGTGTCTGGACGGCACCACTCATCTCGCGAGTCGCGTCCTGCGCTGCCGCCAGTTGCTGCACACCCGCGTCCTGCGCTGCCGCGAGTTGCTGCACACCCCTGTCGTGCGCTGCGGCCAGTTGCTGGACACCCCTGTCGTGCGCTGCCGTGAGTTGTTCGAACCCCCTGGCCTGTGATTCCCCGAAAGCCACCACACTCTGAGCCAGGGACTCAATGGCGTGAGGCATCTGTTCGACCACCCCCATGAACTCTTGGTGGCGCCGCTCAGACGCCGCCGACATCTCATCGAGGACGCGCACCTCCTGGGCGAGGACCGTGTCCGGACTGGAGGGCGGACTCTCCCTCCGGGGAGAAGGCCGCCGAGCTGGCCGACCCTTCCCGCGTGCGTCGACCCCACTTGGGCCAGGTTCTGCCCTCCCCTCCAACACCCCCCCCTCTGGGCAGAAGGCCGGCGTGCTGCCGGAGCCTTCCCGCGTGCGTCCACCCTACTGGGACCAGCTTCGGCCCTCCCCTCCAACACCTCCCCCTGGCTCTCCTGCAGGCCAGATGTCTCCCCTCCATTGCCATCCCCTGGCGCGGAGGAGGGTTCCCCCGATGTGCCGCCTTCCTCCTGGTCCTCGACGTCCTCCTCCTCCAAGGGCCTGGCTCTCTGCGCTTCAGGGACCACCTCCTCCTCACCAGCTGAAAGCAGGAAGGCACAAGAGTAGCTTTAGAGTGAGGACCGGCCGTCAGCGAGGGAGGCCTGAGTGGTGCATTATGCGCATTTGTCGGTCAGTGGGAAAGGATGTAGATCTGAAGCGCGAGGGCAACGAGAGAGGTGCAACCGGTCATGTCCTTACCAGTGGGTACCAGTACAGGGTCCGCCTTGCCGATCGTGACAGGGCCAGTCACCCGGCCACGCATGAGTCATGCCACGCTCTCCTCCAGATCAGTGAGCGCCTGGTACTCGGGACGGCCTCCACCAGTGACAGCCTGGCTCCTTACATTGCTCGCCAGCTTGGCCTGCAAGAGAAAGGACGGCCTCTAAGTACAGTGTGGTGCCCTGTCGCTGTGTGCACTGCCTCCCATGGTGGAATAGCTTGGCCAGTGTGGTGCCCTGTTGCTGGGTGCACTGCCTCCCATGGTGGAATAGCTTGGCCAGTGTGGTGCCCTGTTGCTGGGTGCACTGCCTCCCATGGTCGAATAGCTTGGCCAGTGTGTTAAGTGCAGAAAGTGCTATTGATGAACATGCAAGTGCCATTGCTGCGGGAGGAGGGCTGCCCATTAGGCCTTTGAGGTCCCTTTGCCCATAATGTGAGGTGCACATGCAAGGATGAGGGGGACACTGGAAAGGGTACTCACCTTCACCATCCGAGTGAGGTCGTTGAACTTCTTGCGGCATTGGTCCGCACTCCTGGGGACATCACAGGTGGATGACACCCTGCGGGCGATTTTGCCCCAGGCTCTCCTGTACTGGCTCCTGGGAGCCTTCCTGCCACTGTCCGGGCACAGGATCGCTCTTCTCTTCTCCACACCATGAATGAGCACACTCAGAGCATGCTCTGAGAAGCGCTGCGCTCGCTCACGGGCCCTCTCCATTGCTCCAGGCGCTATTTTGGCACACCAGTAGTGCTGAGGCCTAGCTGCAGGGCTCCAGTATGCAGGGCGTGGCAGCAGTCAAAGTTGACCCTTCCCCCTTTAAGAGCTGGCCGGCGTCAGGGTGTCTGCTGTCAATCAAAACATGACCGCACCTGCGCTGCGCCCGGCTTCGGCGTTATTAGGCCGCATCGCCGGCTTAGTGCCGGAACACAGCATTTCAACGCCAGTTTCAGCGCTCGGCCAAACTTAGGGCCAACTCTACTGAATTTCGGCGATGTGGCCTACACTTTCCGGCGGGCGCTAACTTTAGCGAGCGCCCGACTTTAGCGCCCCAAAAGTGTCCAGACTGAATTTCTAGGCCATTAACTTCAGTAGACTGATTTACCCTTTCCTTACAGTGTATATACACAGAATGTGTATTGTTCCCTTTGTGTAATCTCTGGCATTTAGACATTTGAAAGTGTGGCATTAGAAATGACTTTTGATAAGTATTTTTAAGACCAACATAAACCTATAGTAAGTTTACATTCTCTGGAACTCTGTATACAGGAAAGTTTTGAATTAAGTTGGATCAGGATTAATTAAAGACATAGGGCTGGATTTTCATTCAGCAGTCGGGTTGGAGGTGGGACTACAACTTTAGGGGTTGTAGTCCCGCCTCCATCGAGATGCGGCCAATCCACGCGATTTTAACTTGATTGACCTTGTTGAGCCCGCCCAGCGGGCTCAGCAGGTCAATTAAGGGCCACCTGGCAACAGGTGACGTTACAGACTGAAATTTCATCTGTCAAGACATTTTGACAGATGAAATATCAGCGTTTCACAGCTGTTTGAAGCTGTCAAACACTGACAGTCTTACTTCTAACCTGAGTCCTTCTCCACAGACTCAGTTAGAAATCTCTCCTGCACAGAAAGCTGCAGGCTGTCACTTTTGACAGATCGCAGCCATTCTGCTTTCTGTGCCGGTGAGATGAGGGACTCCCCGAACCTAAAGGAAGGAAGGCTGAAAAGGTAAGAAAATGTATGTAAAACTTATTTAATCACTTTAGACACACCAAACACACTTACCTTTGCACTCATGCACACATCACTCACCTCACCTGAACACCGACATCTCGACACCCTTCAACCCGACGGCCCGACTCCTCCAACTTGGCGTGGTTTGGAGCCGTCGGGAATCCCACAGTTCAAGCTTAAAAATAGGGATTGAACTAAAAACTGACTGTTAACTACCTGTTAACAGGCAGGTAATTGGCACTAATCCCTTCCTGCCTTGGGTAGGCGGGTCCCAGTGCGGGGCGGGTACCCGTCTCCTTTGAAACTGGCATGGAGGCTATTATGTCCGTGTATAATTGAGACACGGACTGCAGGAGTTGATTATAACAAGTCTTTACTGAATGGAGACAACCTGGAAACTGAAACTACAGAAGCCTGCTAGGGCCTTTTATACAGGGGTGGTCACTGCCGGTACTGCAGTCTGAGACCAGTTATTCCCTTAAAGGTACATACACAACAATTCCTCCCCTTTTAGATAAACAGTACATAACATTCATTTAACAACTAAGTAATAACTAATTACAATTACAATTACAGTTGCTAGATACATTGGTTGAAGTTAAGTAATTATAAGTTCAGTCTTTGAGGAGGCTTCCTGATTCTGTCTGGATAACGCCTCTTTGGGATATCAGGTTCTTCTGGCAAGGTTGAGTCGGGATCAATGTCGTTGTTTGGTTCGTCTGCTTCCAATATCACCGATTCTGTGGTAGATGCAATTGGTACTTCGGTTTCATCGCCAGGTGTATCAGATCGTGGTGTGGAGTTGACGTTTTCCAGTGACTCTAGAATCTGGTCAGCATGGCGTCTTACAATGCTCTCTCTAACATCCACGGTATACATTAGAGGTCCTTGCCGTGTACAGATCGTTCCTGGCTGCCATTTCTCTGTGCGGTAGTCCTGGGCCAAAACTGGTTGACCTATCTTAAAACTCCTGGTCGGCCTTTCATTCATATTCTGAAACTGCCTGTTCTCCACATCTCTTCTGATGTTTGGCTTAACCAAATCCAAGCGGCATCGTAGTCTTCGATTGAAGAACATCAGGGCTGGAGTTTGGTTGGTAACCGCATGTGTTGCATTCCGGTAGGCAAACAAGAAGTTATCCACCTTGTGTTGTAGGGGTATATCTTCATTACACATTGCCTTGATAGCCTTCTTGAATGTTTGAACAAACTTCTCGGCCAATCCATTAGTGGCTGGATGATATGGGGTGGATGTGTAATGCTTAACACCATTGTTCTTTAAGAACCTCCGGAACTCTTCAGACACAAACTGTGGTCCATTGTCAGAGCAAATCTATTCAGGCAGCCCATTCCTGGCGAATATGGTTCGTAAGACTGTGATAGTTTTTTCTGTGGTGGTTGAGGACATTTTTATTACCTTTGGCCACTTTGTGCATCCACCGCAATTAAAAACATCGAGTCCATAAATGGACCAGCAAAATCAATGTGTACCCTTTGCCATGGAGATGAGGGCCACTCCCATGGATGTAGAGGGGCTTGTGGTGGGGCGTTTTGGACCTTCTGGCATCCTGTACAGCTCTTGGTCATCTCTTCGATTTCTCTATCGATTCCCGGCCACCACACAAACGCTCTGGCTAAGTTCTTCATTTTTACCCCTCCCAGATGACCCTCATGAAGCTCATTGAGCACTCTATCCTTCAATTTGGGTGGAATTACTACTCTGGATCCACACATCAAGGTTCCTCTGCACACTGACAGCTGTTCTCTTCTCGGCGAGAATGCTGGCAGCAGTGGTTCGCCATGTGCTGGCCATCCCTTCACAGTTAAATCATAGACCCAGGAGAGTGTCGGGTCATTTCGTGTTTCCTTTTCTATGTTTGCATTCGTCACCGGGAGACATTCGACTATGGTCGAGTGGAATAACTCCACTGGATCCACTGCCAGTTCTTCTTCCACCGTCGGCAACGGTAGGCGCGACAACCCATCAGCATTCCCATGCTGTTTAGTTCCTTTGTACTCGATGTCATATTGGTGTGCCCCTAGGAAAAGGGACCACCTCTGTAGCCGTTGTGCCGTCATTATCGGTACGCCCTTCTCAGGGTTGAAAATGGAGACGACAGGTTGATGATCAGTTAGTAGAGTAAATTTCTGACCGTGCAGGTAGTGATTGAACTTCTTCATCCCCCACACCAGGCTGAGGGCCTCTCTGTCAATCTGGGCGTAGTTACGCTCGGCTGAAGTTAACGAGCGTGACGCAAAAGCTATCGGCCTCTCTGAACCATCAAGGAATTTATGTGACAGTACCGCCCCAATGCCGTAGGGAGACTCATCACACGCCAGTCTTATCTGTAGTGATGTGTTGTAGTGAGCCAATACTTCTCTTGAAGTGATTAGGTCCTTACTCTTCTGAAAGGCCCGCTTACATTCATCGCTCCATTTCCATGCTACTCCCGTTCGTAGTAGGGCGTTCAGTGGATGCAGAATTGTGGACAAATTCGGCAAAAACTTATGGTAGTAATTTACCAATACGAGGAATGACCTCAGTTGCGACACATTTTCAGGCGCTGGAGCCTTAACTACTGCTTCAATTTTGTCAGGGGACTTATGCAACCCCTCTTCATCAATCACGTGGCCACAATACGATATCCGTTTCTTAAACTCGCGATTGGCTCATAGCCCATGTTCACGTAGTCCAGTGAGCACCTGCTCTAGGTTGGCAAGGTGTTCACTGTCATTTTCACCTGTCACTAGGATGTCGTCCAAGTAACACTGAGTCCCCGGAATCCCTTGCAGGACTTGTTCCATCGCTCTTTGCCATATCACCGGAGCTGATGCTACTCTGAATACCAGTCGATTATACTGGTAAAGACGTTTGTGAGTGTTTATCATGAGATACTTCCTAGAGGATTCTTCAACCTCCATCTGCAAATATGCTTGTGCTAGGTCAATTTTTGTAAAATGCTTCCCTCCAGATAGTGAGGCGAAGATATCTTCTATCCTTGGAAGAGGATATTGTACTGTGTGAAGGACTGGGTTCACTGTCACCTTGAAGTCCCCACAGATGCGAACCTTCCTTGGCTCCTCGGACTTATTTAACATTTTCTTCATGACGGGAACGATGGGTGTCGCCCACTCGCTCCAGTCTACCTTAGATAACATGCCTGCATTCTCCAGATTCTCCAGCTCTGCCTCGACGGCTGGGCGAATTGCATATCGTACCGGTTTTGCTTTGAAAAACTTGGGAATTGCATTCTCCTCTATTTTTATCGAGGCGGTTACGCCTTTAAGAGTGCCCAGTTCTTGTTGAAATACCTCTTTGGCGTCAGCTAAGATTGTTGACAATCGTCCAGGAGTGATGTCGTCATCCTTTTTACCAGCCACCGTCAGTACCTGAATGGAGTGCCAGTCTAAACTTATCTTTCTGATCCATTCACGTCCCAATAACGGTGGTCCACCATCTTGCAGAATGTAGAGATACAATTTCCGTATTTTCTTGCCGTTGTATTCGACAGGCACCCTTATTTTTCCTCTGGGGTATACTTTTTGCCCCGTATACGTCCTCAAGACAATGGATGTCTCTCTCAAGGGTATGTGTGAGAATAGCCACTCGTAGTCTCGTCGATTCATGATGGTTAGAGCTGATCCTGTATCCAATTCAATTTTGACTTGAGACCCTGCTATCGTGAGGGTGACCCAAATGGTTCGGTGATCCTCTTTTGCAATTACGTTGTGTAGTTTGAGACAGCTTAGTCTCTTGTTCCCGGATTCACTATCGCTCATCTGGTCTTCGGAACTACTGTCCGTCATCTTTTGTACTTTCCTGTACGGTTCCTTAGTAGCCTTTTTGTTGTCGTTGGTTTTCTTCTCAGACCTGCAAACTCATGCAATGTGTCCCATCTTTCCGCATTGCCTGCATATTTTGTCCTTGGACCAGCAGTCCTTCTGGTCATGGTTTGTTCTGCTGCAGCGATAACATTTTGCAAATCCCCGTGTCATTTCATGGGTGCTGTATTCCTGTGGCTTTTGTTGTATTTCCGCAGCTCCCCTTGCTGCTGCTTCGTACGATACTGCCACGCTGAAAGCCTTATCTAGCGTCAGCTCTTTCTCTCAGAGTAACCTCTTCTGGGTTCCTTCACTCAGGAGTCCACAGACAAATTTGTCCCGTAAGGTATCTGCCAGTCCTGCTCCGAATTGGCAGTGCTTTGATAGCTTGCGTAGTTCCGTAAGATAATCAGCATTGCTCTCATTTTTATGCTGGTTTCTCCTGTGGAATTTAAATCTTTCTGCTATCAGCAGCAGTGTAGGATTTAGGTGTTCCTGTAGGATAGCAACAATTTCGTTAAAACTCTTCGCCTTTGGTTTGGCTGGAGTAATCAGGTCCCGCAATAGGCCGTACGTTCTTGCGCCCATTAAATTTAGCAATACCGATGCCTTTTTCTCATCGGCTATTTCGTTTGCCTCGCAATATACCTCGACTCTTTCCACATACGTGGTCCAGTCTTCTATTGCATTATCGAAGGCAGTGATATCGCCAGTCTTTGGCATCTTGAAAATCTAAGATGGCGCCTCCCGCGCTTTTCCTTCTTCCCCGCCGAGTTAAGATGGCGCCTCCTGCGCTTTCCCGCCGCTGCTGCCAACGCTGTTGCTGGCGATTATATTTATTTTACTATCCTGTAATGGCGACGCCCTATGGTCTTCGCGCCTCCCCGATCGCTGCTGCCAACGCCGCTCTCCGCGGTATTTTAATTTTTCTATCGCACTTCAACATTTGCTCCGTTAATTGAAGAACCGTTCCCGTCGTGGAGCGGACCCTCTGGGACACTTCCCTCCCTCTTCTTAGGTCCGAACGCTGCCCGGCTTCGAAGCACCGGCCGCGCCCTGTGTGTGTCTCTCTCTCTCTCTCTCTCTCTCTTTGCTTCCCGACTCGCTGCCCGGCCCCGTTGCAGAGCCACCCGATCGAGCTCTAGCCTGCCGCAGCCCAGGAAGGATCAGTGCACTACCTGCCACCAGCCCGATTAGCTGGGAAACCACAGACTGGAGAACCAAGCCTGGCTCTCGACAGTCTCTCCTGCAACTTTTCAATTCGATGATTTGGAGGGCGGTTGCCCACGGTCGACGCCCGTTTCTCGAATTCCTTTGGATTATTTTTTTTTTCTTCTGGCTTCGACCTTCAATAACGTCGTCTGAGGTGCTGCCGAGTTGCAGGTAAGTTCGTTTCTTACTCGTCGCCAGTATTATGTCCGTGTATAATTGAGACACGGACTGCAGGAGTTGATTATAACAAGTCTTTACTGAATGGAGACAACCTGGAAACAAACTACAGAAGCCTGCTTGGGCCTTTTATACAGGGGTGGTCACTGCCGGTACTGCAGTCTGAGACCAGTTATTTCCTTAAAGGTACATACACAACAGAGGCGGGATGGGGTCGGGACCCCCGATTTTCGGGAATTTAACTCCCCGCATGCCTCCAAACCTGACTCCACGGCACAATGAAAATCGAGCCCATAGTATCAAAAGTCAGCATAACTTCTCTTATTGCCTTAATAAAGGCAGTCTCTGGATTTAGTTCAAGCCCAGTCAAGAGAACTGACTGGTGCGTAGCTAGTAGGTGATTGACGTCTTTGGGGAACTCTTCTATGTAATAATGTCATTCTTTCTTTCTCAGATAGCGGAAGCATGTCTGGAAGCTGTGGCTCATGATTTCAATGCCAAATCCACAAAACCAGTTACTAGAAGTATAATGGGGTAAATCCATTACCAGTGACACTGATTGAGTTAACATTTGGCATAATTCCTTTGGGCACCACATATGCAACAGTCCTGGAGCTCTTGATCAGGAAAACACTGAACACATAATCACTGAACACATAATCAATCATTCCTTAAAGGGTCTATTTCAAAACTTCAGTCCTCAATGTGTGTGCCATATTTTGAAGCAATGACTCCATCCAGTTATAGAACTTGCACACTGGATGCAGACGCTTCTCTCTCCTACCCTCTTTCAGAATGATCCAAATTGGATAAAGTTTGGTATTTGAGAATTAAACTGAAATAGTGCCGTTCAGGACAGCTCTTTAGACTTTGATTTGGCTTTCACTCTTAACTAGTGATTGTGCAGTCTAGTGTTGGTAACCAGCATCAAGGTAACAGAGACCACATCA
Source organism: Somniosus microcephalus (assembly GCF_052327205.1). Lineage (NCBI taxonomy): Eukaryota > Metazoa > Chordata > Chondrichthyes > Squaliformes > Somniosidae > Somniosus > Somniosus microcephalus. The sequence goes on from NC_140994.1 coordinate 64,469,967, forward strand.
GTAACTTTTTTTTAGTCTTGAGTTGTAAAGATAAATCACAATATTCAGTCTCATTAGCTTGGAAACTTCTTGTTTCTGCTCAGTCCTGCTGTATTCATGCTCACAAATCAGTCCAAAAGTATGTTTATGCTGGTGCTTTTTAGTCTGGATATTGAAGGGCCAGTGTCCTTGAGCCATCTCCTTGTGTTTGCATTAAATCTGACTCCCTTACTCCAGTGGAAGAAACTTCTCTTTCAACTTGGCAGAATTGTGGACCTACGTTAGTTGTTTGAAAATCACAGTTCAGGATCGTTTTCTGGCTTATAAACAGAGCATGCTGGCAATATTCAGCAAGTCAGGTAGCATCTGTGCAGAGAAAAACAGCTTTTCTCTCTCTAGGTGTTGCCTGACCTGCTGAGTGTTTCTAGCGTTTTCTGTTTTTATTTCAGATTTCCAGCATCTGCTGCATTTTACTATAATTTCTTGCTGCTGGAGTTGTGCATAATGTTGGTCCCTACTGTGACAAGATAGTAGTTGTATCCTAATTTGGTACCTAACACTATCATGCAGTGATATGAGCTAAAGTGTGATGACATAAAATGATTCACATAATTGTGTTTGAACAGTATGGCACTAAATTCTGATGCAGACATCAATTTGCTACCTAAAGCTGCAAAAAAAAAAAAAAAAAAGTCCTAATTTTATATACTTCACCATGGAAGAATGGTTAAAGCCCATAAGTTAAGTGAAGGACATATTCCTTGTTTTGTTCTTGCTAAAGGTCATATTTTAGAATGTTTTTGTTGCTCTGGCAAAATTATATATTAATTATCTAAATATTAAATTCAATAAGTGCTTTCGTATTTCATATGTAAACCTGTTACCTGTGACCTATGTAGGTAACACTGTCCTAATAGCAAAGGAATGTCATAAGTGGGTTAAGCATTTGCCTATTGGAATTCCCTGCAGTGATTTCAACCCTGTAATTTTTTTAAAAAGCCATAATCTTCATAAGTTTTTTTTAATGCATGGAACTCTTCCCGTGTAGTGAGTTTACTGAGTGAGCTTTGTGCTGAGTTAGTGTCACCTGTAAGATGTCAATGTCAAGTCAGTGTCAGCTGTGGCTCAGTTGGTAGCCCGTCTGCGCTCTCCGGTGGGCGTAAAAGATCCCGTGGCACTATTTTGAAGATCAGCAGGAAAGTGTTCTCCCTGGTGTCCTGACCAATATTTATCCCTCAATCAACATTCCAAAAAAGCAGATTATCTGGTCATTATCACATTGCTGTTTGTGGGAGCTTGCTGTGTGCAAATTGGCTGCTACGTTTCCTACATTACAACAGTGATTACACTTCAAAAAGTACTTCATTGGCTGTAAAGCGCTTTGGGATGTCCTGAGGTCATGAAAGGCGCTATATAAATGCAAGTCTTTTCTTTAATGGTGTCAGAAAGTAAAGCAAGGGAAAGGGGGAGAAAACCAAGAATATAAATCGGCAGCCACACAATCATGGTTCCCCAAAAAAACCTTTTCATTTTGAAGTTAAGTTTCAATATTTTAAACAAAGACCCTGACTGCCTGTTTACCTTGAGTTTGTAAGATTGGCTGTCAATCATTGAGGGCGATACATCATGAAAGTTAAAGGATTACTTACATTTATACAGCACATTTTAACAAAGCAAAATGTCCCAAATCACTTCAAAGTTTCAGACCCAAGCAGGACAGAAATTAGGGGAGGTGATCGATGGTGCTGGCAAAGAAGTAGGTTTTAAGGGTACTTTTGAAAATAGGGAGATGTAGCAAAGGGGAGTTTAAGAGATGAGTTCAAGGCCGGAATTTTCTGTACCTGCGTGGATCGGGTGCAGGTGGTCGCCATGGCGGGTCGTGACCCCGTTCTTCTTCCCATGCCACCCCTGAGATCAACTTTCCGTTAATGGGGCCTATTCAGGCCGTCCTGTGCATTACCCGGCCCAATTAAATGGTGCGGGTCTGATGATGTCAGCAATGACACGTTTTCAGCTGGAATATTTAAAGGGGCCATGGCCACATTGCATTTGAAGGTTCATCTAGGATAGTGTAGGCAGCACAATTGGACTGCTACAAAGAGTGCCAAACATGACTGCACAGTGGCAGAGGGCTGCACCCAGATTCTACGATGACTCTCTCCATATACTTGTGGAGGGAGTGAGAGCATGCAGGAAGGCCCTCTTCCCTTCTAATTGGTGGAAGAGACCTCCCCAGGAGACAAAAGGAGCCTGGCTCCAAATAGCAGAGGAGGTCAACAGCAGGGATGTTGTCAGGAGGACCTGGGTGCAGTGTCGCAAACATTTCAATGTTCTGATTAGATCAGGAAAGGTGAGTGCAAAGCCACACTCAACTTCATCCTGCTGTGCCTCTCATCACATCCCCATCACTCTGCCTTCCCAACCCTACTGCATATCATTACTCACACCATCATACCTTGCACGTCCACCCATCCATCTCTCTCTCTCTCTCTCTCTCTCTCTCTACATTATCACATCCTCCTCTCACTAGCCACCCCTCACACTCACCCTCATCCTCGTGCAATCATACCAACTAATAACACACAAGGAGGCCACTTGGCATTGCCATCCCACACTATCATAGTCACCCTCTACAGATGTAACCCATTTATTCCTTGCACTCATTCCATCACTCTCACTTAACCTTCTTTTCTTTCCCTCCTTGTAGGAAAAGAGAGCCCACAAGGAGAGGGAGAGAACCGGAGATGGCCCTTCATCATTGGCTACCTTAACAGCAGAGGAGGCTGCCTTGGAAGTCTCTGGAGTTACCGAGCAGCTGGAGGTGGGAGACGGAGGGAGGGGGACATCTCAGCAACCTGGTGAAAGAATTACATCTCATACAACCACATGGCATACAGCAGTCACTCATATGGGGACTGATGTCAGCAGCCAGTGAATGGTCATCATGTGCATAATGGTATCTGTACCCATTCTTCAAGGACATATCTAACTCAAAAGTTAATTATTTGAAGTAAGTTTAATTTTTTTTTTAGAGTAAATTAAGCTGTTGGGGAGTTTAAACCGGAAGTAGAATCCGGGTTTAAAAAGGGGCGGGCTTAGTGCAGCAGTGCTGAGTGCGGTGGCATTGAGTGTAAGCAGAGTTTGGTAAGTGGGAGAGTTCGGGCAAGTGGGAGGTGAGGGGGTGTTTTTGCTCTGTTTTGCTTCCCACTCTCAGGCTAATCCAGCACTGCGGAAGCGGAGCAGCGAGACAATTCAACCGGACAGGCTCCACAGACAGCATTCAAAAGGGAGGTTGGTGATCAGCTGGTTGGTAGGTCCTCTTCTCTTCTATACCTTTAAGTTGGTAAGTCCTATTAAATAGTGGTGTAATATTATCATCTATATCGGGGCAGAGGGTCTTCATAACTAATAATAAGAAATTTAATTAATTACATAGATATGGGTGAACAGGTGATGTGTTACTGTTGTGAAATGTGGGAGCTGGTGGACCCCATTGAGGCTCACGGTGATTACATTTGCGATAAGTGTTTGCTGCTAGAGGAACTCAAGCTCCGTGTTAAAGAGCTTGAGACCGAGCTTCAGACACTGCGACACATCAGGGAGGGGGAGAAGTTCCTAGACTCTGTTTCAGGAGGTAGTCACACCTATGAAATTAATTAATGCAGATGTAGTCTGTGGTCAGGGACAGGACAGTGTGACTACGAGTGAGACAGGTACAGGGATCCAGGAGGTAGTGTTGAAGGAGCCGCAGCCCTTGCTCTTGTCAAGCAGGTTCGAGGTTCTTACTCCCTGTGAGGGCGGGAGCGGGGACTGCAGGGAGGATGAGCAACCTGGCCACAGCACCGTGGAACAGGGGGCCATTCAAGTGGGGGGAGTAAAAAGAAATGTTGTAGTGGTAGGGGATAGTATCATTAGGGGGATAGATAGGGTTCTCTGCAGTCAAGAGCGGGAGTCCCGAAGGCTGTGTTGCCTGCCCAGTGCCAGGGTTAAGGACATCTCTTCTGGGCTGGAAAGAAACTTGGAGTGGGAGGGGGAGGATCCAGTTGTCCTGGTCCATGTTGGTACAAACGACGTAGATAGGACAAGGAAGAAGGTTCTGTTAAAGGAATATGAGCAGCTAGGGGTCAAATTAAAAAACAGAACCTCAAGGGTAATAATCTCTGGATTATTACCTGAGCCACGAGCGAATTTGGCTAGGATAAATAAAATTAAAGAGTTAAATGCGTGGCTCAAAGACTAGTGTGGGAAAAATGGGTTTTGCTTCTTGGGACACTGGCACCAGTACTGGGACAGGAGGGAGCTGTTCTGTTGGGACGGACTCCACTTGGCCAGTGCTGGGACTAGAGTCCTGGCGAATCATATAACTTGGGCTGTAGAGCGGGCTTTAAACTAATTAGTGGGGGGGAGGTTTCTAGAGAGCAAATAATAAAAATGACAACGGAGAAGGTCATAGACTTAGGTAGTAGTGGGGGAATTAAAAAACAGAACGTAGTGGGGGAATTAAAAAACAGAACATGTCAGGAAGGGACAGAAGGTATGGAGTAAAAGGTAAAGTAGTAAAAAGGGAAAAAACAGGAACTAAGTGTCACAAAACATATTTGAAAGTTCTTTATCTGAATGCACGTAGCATTCGTAACAAAATGGATGAGTTAATGGCACAAATAACTACATATGGGTATGATCTTGTGGCCATTACAGAAACATGGCTGCAGGGTGACCATGACTGGGAATTAAACATACCAGGTTATTTAACAATCAGGAAGGACAGGCAGGAAGGAAGGGGAGGTGGGGTGGCTATGTTAATAAAGGAAGGAATCACTATAATACAGAGAAATGATATTGGGTCAAAGGAGCAGGATAGTGAAACTGTTTGGGTGGAGATAAGGAATAATAAGGGGGAAAAAACAGTAGTGGGCGTAGTCTATAGGCCTCCGAACAGTTGCAACTCTGTTGGACGGAGTATTAATCAGGAAATAGTTGAGGCTTGTAATAAGGGAACAGCTATAATTATGGGGGATTTTAACTATCATATTAACTGAACAAATCAAATTGGGCACGGCAGCCTTGAGGATGAGTTCATTGAGTGTATTAGGGATGGGTTTCTTGAGCAGTATGTAACTAAACCGACCAGGGGGCAAGCAACCTTAGATTTGGTCCTGTGTAATGAGACAGGATTAATTAAAAATGTCCTAGTAAAGGATCCCCTTGGAATGAGTGACCATAACATGGTTGAATTCCATATTCAATTCGAGGGTGAGAAGATTGGATCACAAACAAGCGTGCTGAGCTTGAATAAAGGAGACTATGAAGGAATGAGAGCGGAATTGATTAGAGTGGACTGGGAAAATAGATTAAAGGGTAAGACGGTACACGATCAGTGGTGTACATTTAAGGAGTTATTTTACAACTTCCAAAAAATATATATTCCACTGAGGAAAAAAGGGTGTAAAAGAAAAGATAGCCATCCGTGGCTAAGTAAAGTAATTAAGGATAGTATCCGACTAAAAACAAGGGCATATAAGGTAGCCAAATCTAGTGGGAGGATAGAAGATTGGGAAGTCTTTAAAACACAGCAAAAAATAACTAAAAGATTGATTAAGAAAGGGAAGATAGATTACGAAAGTAAATTAGCAAAAAATATAAAAACAGATAGCAAAAGTTTCTATAGTTATATAAAAAGAAAAAGGGTGGCTAAAGTAAATGTTGGTCCCTTAGAGGATGAGACCGGGAAATTAATGGTGGGAAACATGGAGATGGCAAAAACGCTGAACAAATATTTTGTATCAGTCTTTACGGTAGAGGACACTAAGAATATCCCAACACTGGACAAACAGGGGGCTCTGGGGGGGGGGAGGAGCTAAATACGATTAAAATCACTAAGGAAGTGGTACTTGGTAAAATAATGGGACTCTAGGCGGATAAATCCCCTGGACCTGATGGCTTACATCCTAGGGTCTTGAGGGAAGTGGCGGTAGGGATTGTGGATGCATTGGTAATAATTTTCCAAAACTCCCTGGACTCGGCAAAGGTCCTGGCAGATTGGAAAACTGCTAATGTAACACCCTTATTTAAAAAGGGTAGTAGGCAGAAGGCTGGAAACTATAGACCTGTTAGCCTAACATCTATGGTTGGTATAATTTTAGAGTCCATTATTAAGGAGACAGTAATGGGACATTTGGATAAACATAATTTAATAGGACAAACTCAGCATGGTTTCATGAAGGGGAAGTGTTGTTTGACCAATTTGCTTGAATTCTTTGAGGAAGTAACATACAGGGTGGATAAAGGGGAACCAGTGGACGTAGTGTATTTAGACTTCCAAAAGGCATTTGACAAGGTGCCACACAAGATTATTGCTCAAGATAAAAAATCACGGGATTGGGGGTAATATTCTGGCGTGGGTGGAGGATTGGCTCTCTAACAGAAAGCAGAGAGTTGGGATAAATGGTTCATTCTCAGACTGGCAATCAGTAACTAGTGGTGTTCCGCAGGGGTCAGTGCTGTGTCCCAACTCTTTACAATCTATATTAACGATTTGGAGGAGGGGACCGAGTGTAACATATCAAAGTTGGCAGATGATACAAAGATGGGAGGGAAAGTAGTGAGTGAGGAGGACATAAAAAACCTGCAAAGGGACATAGACAGGCTAAGTAAGTGGGCAGAGATTTGGCAGATGGAATACAATACTGGAAAGTGTGAGGTTATGCACTTTGGCAGGAAAAATTATTGAGCAAGTTATTATCTTAATGGCAAGAAACTGGAAAGTACTGTAGTACAAAGGGATCTGGGGGTCCTGGTGCACGAAACTCAAAAAGTTAGTATGCAGGTGCAGCAAGTGATTAAGAAGGCCAATGGAATGTTGGCCTTTATTGCTCGGGGGATAGAATATAAAAACAGGGAGGTATTGCTGCAGTTGTACAAGGTATTGGTGAGACCACACCTGGAATACTGCATACAGTTTTGGTGTCCATACTTAAGAAAAGACATACTTGCTCTCGAGGCAGTACAAAGAAGGTTCACTCGGTTAAACCCGGGGATGAGGGGATGGACATATGAGGAGAGGTTGAGTAGATTGGGACTCTACTCATTGGAGTTCAGAAGAACGAGAGGCAATCTTATTGAAACATATAAGATTGTGAAGGGGCTTGATCGGGTGGATGCGGTGAGGATGTTCCCAATGATGGGTGAAACTAGAACTAGGGGCTTAGAATAAGGGGCTGCTCTTTGAAAACTGAGATGAGGAGAAACTTCTTCACTCAGAGGGTGGTAGGTTTGTGGAATTTGCTGCCCCAGAAAGCTGTGGAAGCTGCATCATTAAATAAATTTAAAACAGAAATAGTCAGTTTCCTAGAAGTAAAGGGAATTGAGGGTTACGGGGAGCGGGCAGGAAATTGGACACGAGTCTAGGTTCGGAATGGTCATGGCCCTGTGGGTAGCGGAGCGGGCCCAGGGGCCGTGTAGCCTGGTTCTGCTCCTACTTCTTGTGTTCTAATTCTGTGTTTGATTTCAGGAGATGGTTTTATTGCTGTTCCTGGCTACGGTGGAGATCGCCTTTACAGAAGGTAAGTACTGTAGAAAATATAGGGACAGCGTGATCTCCTGGACGAGTATCGATCGCCTAGATGGGTCGGAGAGGAATTTCCCAGATTTTTTCTCCCAAATTGGCCATTGGGTTTTTTTATCTGGTTTTTCGCCTCTCCCGGGAGATCACATGGGTTCGGGTGGGATGGAGAGTGATAGTAGATTTGAGGTTAGGATCAGATCAGCCATGATCTTATTGAATGGTGGAGCAGGCCCGAGGGGCCGATTGGCCTACTCCTGCTCCTATTTCTTATGTTGTTATGTTCTTTACTCTCCCACAGGTCTATCAAGAGCCACCCCCCCCCCCCCAAACTGTCCAGGAGGAAGAGGAAGACGACTCCTCAGAGCAGCATCTAGCCTCTGAGGGTGCACCATCACCAGACATAAACGCTCCCAGTACCAGCACAGATAATTACACCTTGGTGGGTCCCATGCGAGATATAGTAGACAAGTGAGCAAGAGAGATGGTGGAGACAGGGACAGCAGTGGAGACACCTCGCTGGAGGGCGCAGGACACTCTAAGCTCTGCTCAGCTGCATGCAGACGCTGTGCCTCAGGGGCCATCCAGAAAGAGGACGTTCCTGGAGGTGCAGCAAGAAGTACAGGAGGCTTTGACAGGTTTTGCGACCACGATGTCTGCAAATGTCCAGAGAGTGGAGGAGTCCACTTGCACAGTCTAGGGGAATTTATAATGGGGAACAAAGACATGGCAGATCAATTAAATACATACTTTGGTTCTGTCTTCACAAAGGAGGACACAAATAAACTCCCAGAGATGTCGTGGAACAAAGGGTCTAATGAGATGGAGGAACTGAATGAAATCAGTATTTGTAGGGCAATGATGGTAGGGAAATTGATGGGATTGAAGGCCGATAAATCCTCAGGGCCTGATAATCTACACCCTAGAGTACTTAAGGAAGTGGTCCAAGAAATAGTAGATGCATTGCTGGTCATCTTCCAAAATTCTATAGACTCTGGAACAGTTCCCATGGATTGGAGGGTAGCTAATCTAACCGCACTATTTAAAAAAGGTGGTCGAGAAAAAACGGGGAATTATAGCCAGTAAGCCTGACATCGGTAGTGGGGAAAATGCTAGAGTCCATTATAAAAGATGTAATAGCAGAGCACTTGGAAAACAGTGACAGGATCGGACAAAGTCAACATGGATTACAAAAGGTAAATCATGCTTGACTAATCTACTGGAATCTTTTGAGGATGTAACTGGTAGAATAGATAAGGGAGAACCAGTGGATGTGGTGTATTTGGACTTTCAGAAGGCTTTCGATAAGGTCCCGCATAAGAGACTAGCGTGCAAAGTTAATTGGGGGCAAGGTACTGACTTGGATAGAAAACTGGTTGGCAGACAGGAAGCAAAGAGTTGGAATAAATGGGTCTTTTTCCGAGTGGAAGGCAGTGACTAGTGGGGTACCGCAGGGATCGGTGCTAGGACCCCAGTTATTCACAATATATATTAATGATCTAGACGAGGGAACTAGATGTAATGGCTCCAAGTTTGCAGATGACACAAAGCTGGGTGGGCATGTGTGCTGTGAGGAGGATGCAGAGAAACTCCAGTACGATTTGGACAGGTTGGGCGATTGGGCAAATGCAGTATAAATGCGAGGTTATCCACTTTGGTGGCAAAAACAGGAAGGCAGATTATTATCTGAACAGCAATAGATTGGGAAAAGGGGAAGTGCAACGAGACCTGGGGATCCTTGTGCACCAGTTGCTGAAGGTAAGCATGCAGGTGCAGCAGGCGGTTAAGAAGGCAAATGGTATGTTGGCCTTCATAGCGAGAGGATTCGAGCACAGGAGCAAGGATGTCATGCTGCAGTTGTACAGGGCCTTGGTGAGTATTGTGTGCAGTTTTGGTCGCCTTATCTGAGGAAGGATGTTCTTGCCATGGAGGGAGTGCAGCGAAGATTCATCAGACTGTTACCTGGGATGGCAGGAATGACGTATGAAGAGAGATTGGGTCGATTAGGCTTATATTCGCTAGAGTTTAGAAGAATGAAAGGGGATCTCATTGAAACTTATAAAATTCTAACAGGACTAGACAGACTAGATGCAGGAAGGCTATTCCCGATGGCGGGGGAGTGCAGAACCAGGGGTCACAGCCTAAGGATAAGGGTTAAGCCATTTAGGACTGAGATGAGGAGGAATTTCTTCACCCAGAGAGTGGTGAACCTGTGGAATTCTCTACCACAGAAGACAGTTGAGGCCAATTCATTAAATATATTCAAGAAGGAGTTAGATATATTTCTTAAGGCTAAGGGGATCAAGGGATATGGGGAGAAGGCAGGGGCAGGGTACTGAATTTGGATGATCAGCCATGATCGCATTGAATGGCGGAGCAGGCTCGAGGGGCCGAATGGCCTACTCTTGCTCCTATCTTCTATGTTTCTGTCTCCAACATGAGCAGCACTGTGTCGCAGGTGATAGCAACTGTAGGCTCTTCCATGGATAGGATGGCCACCTGCATGGAGCAGCTAATCTGCCACTCACAGGAGCACATGCTCTCTGTGGAGAATGGCAGAGGCTCATAGACGTCCTCTCTCGGAGGGATGTCAGCGTAGACGTGGGTCCTCATGGCCCCAATGATGTGCAGCAAGGTGCTCTCCAGCTCCTTGTTAGCAGGGAAGTGCAGGCGGCCCATGAGATAGATGATGGTGAGAGGGGGACATGGAAGTGGGGGCTCCTCTCAATGCGCTCACACTTCTCCCTCATTGCCACCCTCCACCCCCCTCAGTCAGAGCCCCAGATGCCTCCTCGGATCACGATGGCCAAGTCTGCCCTTGCACAGTCGCAGGTGGAGCAGACTTTGGTGGAGCCATCAGAGGCTCCAAAACCCAGAGGAGTGTCTAAGCAGTTGCTGCAGGAAAGTGAGGAGGCTGCCTCCACCTCTGCTGAAGCCACAGGGGTAGCACCTCGTAGAAGCATGTGTAAGAGAAAAATGACATAAGTAGATTCACAAGTTTAGCTACTTGGGTGTTTTATTAAATGTTTCTGTAAATTTTCCATTACTGTGATATCACAGATAAAATTCTTTATTTTCACCACTTTCCGGTCATGGACAAATTTGTGTGCAACTTTGGAAGTGGCTTAGTGAGTTGGAGTGAATGGTGAGATATAACGGTACCTCCAACAATGATGGTCAGTGTGAAAAGAATGGCTTGGTCATTGTAGAGATGCTTTATGGTGATGCTGTGGGGTGGTGCCAGCCTGGCGCAGCATGAGCAGCCATATGGGTGTACTGCGTAAAGTTAAGTAAATCAGGCCATGATGAGCCCCTTCCTGGCCTCCCGGGCAGCAATGTGCTCAAGTGCTGGTGGGATCTGGGCCACAGGTTCTTCCTCCTCCTCTTCCTCATCTTCCAGCTGATGCCCCTCCTCCTGCTGCTCCTCCTCTGAGGAGGCTGTGAGCTCAGTGCCTTGCTCCTCATGCAGCGCTAATCCTCACTGCTGCGCTATGATGATTCTGGAGACCCTGGCTGGTGCAGACTGAAGGGCTCCTCCAGATCAGTCAAGGCATCTGAAGCGTATTTTCAGCATACCTATTGTTTGCTCTGTAATACATCTCGTGGACATGTGGCTCTTATTATATCTCTCCTCGGCCTCAGTACTTGGCCTCCTCAAGGTATCATGAGCCACGTCTTCAGTGGATAGCCCTTGTCTCCAAGCAGCCAGCCGGAAAGTCTGTTTGGAGGAGCAAAGAGCTGAGAGGGTGGACTGGCGCAGGATGAATGAATCATGGCAGCTGCCAGGGAATTTTGTGCACGCATGCATGATGATCTTCCTATGGGTGCAGACCAGCTGCACATTGAGGGAGTGGAAGCCCTTGTGGTTGACAAAGATTCCTGGGTTCTGATGGGGTGCCCTGATGGCCACATGTGTGCAGTCAATGACTCCCTGAACCTGTGGGAAGCCAGCCAGAGTGGCAAAGCTGAGCGCCCACTCAGTAACACTGGCTTCATCAGTGGCAAAGTTGATATAATTGACTTGCTTGTCAAACAGGGCATTGGTGACCTGTGAGATGCATCTGTGGGCAGTCGACTGCAAGATGCCACAAATGTCTGCTGCAGATCACTGGAAGGAGCCTGAGACAAAGAAGTTGAGGGCGCTGGTGACTTTGACAGCATTGGTAAGGCGTGTGCACCCGCTCCTCTGGGCTGCAGGTCTTGCTCCAGCAATGTGCAAATGTCTGTGATGACCTGGCGCGATAGTCTCAGCCTCCTTTGGCACTGCTGCTCAGTTATGTTGAGGAAGCTCATCCTCTGCCTGTATACCCTGTGTTGGGGGTATCACCTCTGGCACGGTGCAGCTTTGCGCTGATGCCCTCTGTCCTGCGCAGCATCAGGTGGTTGAGGAGAAGGTTGGTGTTGGTGCTGCTGGTGTTGAGGCTCATTGTGCTCCGATTCTGAGGACTAAGGTGAGACAGTATAAACGGCACCCATACTGATGGAATGGATGGCAGGTCAAGTAGAGATGACGGAAGCAATCTGCCAATGGTTTGATAGGTTCCACCAATGAGGTGACAGTGGATCCCAACTTTGCTGGAAACACTTGCAACCTCTAGAAAGCTAAATCTGTGCTGACAATGCAGTCAGCAACAGCATCTGCCTTATGAAAGGGATCAGCTGTGAGGTTGGAGTTTTTATTGTACATTTCATCCTGTGCACTAATGAGCTGGATCAATGGCCACTCAACTTCCGCCTCAGGTTCACAGATGTGGTTCCCGAGCTGTGTGACTCCCGTGCTCATCCAGGGAAATTTGAACAGTAGGGTGAAAAATGTGCTTAAGGGTCTGACAAGTACCTAATAATGATTTAAATTAGCTCGCCCAGCTCTGCCGTTCAGGTTGCTGCTGCGCTGGCAAACGTGCCCGAGGGAAAGGCACGTGTGGGCGGGATGACGGCGGTTCCTGACCCGCTGCAAGAGATTTCAAATTTTACACCCGACCCGCCTCCAATCGCGCCTGCATAGACCCCAGAAAATTCCGGCCCAAGTGTGGAACTCGTTCAGTTCACTAAACTGAACCAAACCTTGGTTGAGGATGCACATGTAACTCAACATCCCTGGACCATAGCGAACACCTCCATAACTGAACCACTATCGAATCACATCAGTGCTATTTTTTTAATTCATTCACGGGATGTGGGTATCTCTGGCAAGGCCAGTATTTATTGCCCATCCCTAATTGCCCTTGAGAAGGTGGTGGTGAGCCGCCTTCTTGATCTGCACTACTGCATACATCCTGTAATAATGAATAGTAGCATTAACTTTAATTTCTTTTTCTTTAGAAGCATTTATAGAATCCCAGTATTTTATTGAAGAACATTTGGTCAAAGCTTAGTGGGCAAGTACACTGCCTGGTGCCATGTTGAGCCATACAATGCAGGTAAGCCTCGCATTCGATCCCTGGTCTGTGCTGAATTGGATGTTCTGAGCTTGGGAGATGAGAGATGCAATACAAAGGGCCTCAATGCTGCTGGTTTATGGAGGAGGAAGAAAAAAAATGGCCACTGTTCTCACTTTTGACTCCTATCCAGTCATTCCTGCCAGGAAGTGTACATGTAGACATTGGGGGAGAGAGAATTAGACATGTATGGTCAAATAGCACACCAACATGTACCATGCAAGGTCACACATGAAAATGGCCACTTGGGTGAGGTATTTGCATGGCTGCTGGCATCCGTGAACAGCAACATGGGAGGGACAAAAATTGGAAAGGAAACAAAACTGTTTTTTTCCCACACTCTCAAACAAATGGACTAGAATAATTTGATGATATGGTATTTAGAGACTTGCATTGTGCTGTGTTATGTTTGTTTATTAATTATATGGGAGCTTCCAATTAAAATTCTTTTCTTTATTTACTTCAGTGTAAAAATAATTTTGGACCAATTATAGTGCGTGCACTCATTATCAGCACTTTAATTGTTCATCTGTAATAGCCCTGTAATTATTCTCTGAATGAGTAAATACTTTCATTAGTAAATATCGAAAATGCACTCTTTATAACAAAAGCCCCTAATGAGTGTAGTATTTTCTGCCCATGTCAAAGTTTTAAGAGCTGGTTTCTAGGATTCACCAGATGTTACCACAATCAGCATTAGATAAGCCTTTCTCACAACTGCAGTGGGATCAGATTTAAAACATACTGTAATGGAAACTTATTTATTTTAAAAAACCCTCATGGAATTCAAGGTTTCCTTACAGGAAAAATTTAACTTTTTAAAGTTGAGCTTGGTCTGATTAAAAATAGCAAAAAAGCTAACAGTGCATTGTCTGGGGGGAAAAAAGTGTGTACAATTTAAAATTTGACATTTCAGTGCTGGCACAACGTAGTTTAGAACCCTATGGTGCTCGAGGACATTGATCTGCAGCGTGTACTTGGGATTTGCGGTTGAGATTTTCCTAGTTGTTTTATTTTAATCTCCAAAATCAAACCTGAAGTTTATATGGCCATTATGGAGATTTTTCACCTCATTTAATGATATGCAGTAAGGTTCTGTTCAGAAGAATAAAGACGCCCAACTCCTTCCCCAATCGTATTAACAAAGTAATCAGAGTCGAGGACTATTGCGTCCATTGTTAGTAACCACTATTAATAACCACTACAGAGTATACTTGCTGGTCACTAAAGTGCAGGAGCAGAACAGGCACTAGGGGATTGGCTCATATCATTGTAATCAGACCTGCACCACTTTAGCGCTGAACGCAGTTTTCTTGCGGGCTTTTTAGACCAGTCTAAAATGGTCTCACCAAAAGAGAACCATAGCTTCTTTGAAATATCACAATTAATTGAAATAAAGTATAGTGTGATTTAAAAAAAAAAATTTTTTCCATCTGCTATGGACTGGCTGCTCCCGTCATCCCTTCGAAGTGGGCCAAAAGAAAGCTCCATTTGTGATGGAACTCTTAATGGGTTCAAGGATTTTTAATGGTTTTTAATTAAGTTTCCAGTTTTATAGTATGTTTTAGTACTGCCTTGAGTTCATTTTGTTGACATCTTTGATTATAATTTTTTAAAAGAGAATTTTTGTTTCCTTTTTCCTAACGGTATGTAATAGTAATGCCAAACCTAAAGTAGCTGATTATGATTTGCTAATTCACTGTGAGCAGAACAGGAAGAGATTTGAAAAAGGAACTCTTGCAATACAAACTTTTGCGGGAGTTCAGGGAATGATGAGGCATTTAAAGAGAGAGTCTCACAGCAGTTAGCAAGCTACTGTTAAAATGAATGATGGGGATTGGTTTTGAAACACTACAAATACATTTCATGGCTGAAGTGGTACAAGATAACATAAGGCATTGCCAATGATATCAGTTGGGACCAGAGCCTGCACCCACCACTTTGGTACCAGCTATATTTGGCACACTTACTTATCATTGATCAAAAAGAACTGCCTCTGCTGGCTCTAGGTTAGGATGGAGCCAGTTGTAGATCTGTGCCACCTGCTGCAATGATACCTGCAGCTAACTTGCACCATAGGCATGGAACTACCAGTGGTGGCCAAATTCCCCATCTCCCTCAGCATTTTTGGCCCCTGCCTCCTCATAAGCTAGCAAAGAATCATCTGCAGTATCCTCCCAATGTGCTGACCATACATGTATCAAAGAGGTAACTGATGTACAGATCAGCACTCTCATTAACCTTTCCGCCGAATATCAACAGCGGCCGAAGACAGCTGTCCAATGTCATTGCACTGTTGGATTTCCCAAAGTTGAGGAGTTATTACTGCCATCCACCTTTGTCAGTATATGAGCATGTATCAAGTAGGTGAGTTATGTTACAATGATTTTATGCATGAAGCCTTTTTAAGATGTGTGTGTGACAAGGGTGTCAGTTGTAAGTTGCAGCTTTAATGTGTGCCCTGCTGGAGTATAAGTATGCATGATAAGCAACAAAAGAGCTGTAAGGTTGTTTGAGTGCTTGGCATGGGCCAGCAGTAAACTGCATTGCAAGTACAGTTCGAAATGCAGAAAAAGCTTGGCACAGATGGTAAGCACACATGTAAGTAGGACATGGACAAGGTGGAACCCATGTGTACATACTCTTGTCAAACACTCTGTGCAGTGGTAACTGTTAATTGTTTCATTAACCCCATCAATTTCACTGATTGAACTCACACTAATGGGTGCATGAGTTCAGTTAGTGAAATTGAAGGAGACGATAAACTGCTATAATTACTTATTTATCAGGGGACGGCAATTAAATATTTCCCTATCAACGTTTGCTAATAGCTTGGGAGATGTGACTTGAGTTTGTTATAGCTGATCATATGCTATAACAATCTTTGTAACACATAGAACGCCCAGTTAAACTAACAGAGCACTAGTAATATAACAGTTTGACTGTATATATTGATATAAAAATAGTGGATATATATGCAAAATCCTGCTTATCTGCCTTTTTAATTTATAAATACTTTTACTAAAGGGAAGAATGTATTGTTAGCAAGTACCTACAATGCAAAGTCATTCCGCTGTACACATTAAAAAAAAAATTAGAAATCTAAATTTACGGGGAAGCACTTCTAGTCAGGTGGAACCCACAGATGTGCTCCGCTGATCGTCACTCTGTTAGCTGAGTCTCAACATTGCATAGTGGAATTACTATTCTTTTTGTTTCTGAATGTCAATACAAAACTGTCTTTAAATAATTCAGTACTGGCTGGGTATACACTACCTGTGGGATCGTAGCATACAAACACCTATTTTAAAGAGGTTAGCACTTCTGCTAAAATAGCTGAGGAAGAAATTTTGTTTCAATCCATTGATGGTAGGCTACCATCCCACAGCATAATTTCAAGGATGTAAACATTATAGTAGTAATTATTCTTTTTACTATTGAGCCAAGGTTGTTGAATTAAGCCAGTTCTAATCCAGTTTAGGTTCATTTAAATTTATTCCTAAATAATGTTGGACACTGGGATTCTGCATAGTAGTCTACCTGCATAGTCGGAAGTTTAAGGCTGATCTATAGTTTGCAGACTATAATAGACACTTCCTTATGATTGTGACTAGCCTGTGTTGTGTCCACTCTTGAATTAATACTCCTACTGTCACTGGGTAGTTGCCAGCTCTAGTTTTTATCTTGCTTTCACAGATTTTAAGTATTTCCTTCTGTGTATTGTTTTGCTTCTATATCAATTCATTTGCAATTGTAATTTTTGGTTATGTGCATTCCAAGGAAAATGACATTGGGTAGCCATATTCGGGCTTGTGGAATGAGTGTTCCAAGTAGTCTATCTGCATATAAAGGTAAATTCTACCGAGCCCATGCTCCTAGTTGGGTGCTGCACTCAAAGGGGGTGTGGGTCGGCGATAGGGCTACTGCATTGTTGTGTCAATTCATTGGAACTGGTGAATTTATCCTATAATGCTTGTATTCTTATAAGTTCATCTGCTTTTTATTTACTGTTCAGTTCAAGTTACTTTAATTGGCTTTCATGTTATTGCTGAGGAATTTGTGTGATACGTTTGAATACTAATACTTCTGCACTGTGTGTCTTTCAAAAGACTGGACTGTATATTGCAATATTACTAACTTTTACTCTTTGCATGAACAATTTTGATGAGCAGACTGTTAAATGTCTCCTGGTATTACATTATCGCTCTTGTATTTCAGTATGTTATATTTTGATCTTGGATTGTTTTCTTTCCCCACTATTCATTAGAAATAGTTCTGCTTATCAGTAAATAACTGACACCCTCTGATTTTGTTGTGGCTAAAAGTTGCCCTAGGCTGGTGTTGGCAGCTCCTCCATTTTGAAGCAATTGTACAGTTTTAGACAAATAGCTAGTGTGGTTATTTCAATTGATCAAGTTTAAGATTAAACTCATGTTGAAGTTTAAATTTCTGTTTCTGTTGAGCATTTACTGTCTGGTTGTTGTGGGAAGAGGCTGAATTGTTGGAATTTAAAGATGTGTGTGTTTTTATGTACAAGATTCTATAAGGAAACATAAACATGTTTTTTTTTTTAAATGTTTCTTGTCAATTTTGTGCTCATCAAGGTGAGGGGTGTTACTGCTAGAGAATGAAACTTCATTATTGTACCACCTCGGGTACAATAGTTAAATGCAAAGTAAGGCTCACCTTTAGTCTCCTCCAACAATGTGTCTTAACCACAACCTCAGAAAAGGATCCTTAATGCACCAGTCTAACACTTTATTCATTTCTCACGCCTAAGGATGGATCGATTTTTAATGTGGAGCGGGAGCAAAACCTCTGCAGCGAGTTTAGCATGAGGCCTAGGCCATTTTAACTGCCAGACCTAATTTGAATACTGCAGAAGTGTCTCCTGCCTGAATCCGGTGGGAGTGATGTCAGGGCCAGCAGGCGGGAACAGAAATTGGGATGGGGGCCTGAGGATGCTTTGGACCCAAGGGAATAGTCCCTGAAGTGGTTAATGCTGTGGGGCCGGTGAGGGCGGGGCAGGGATATGAGGCTGGGAGGCCCAAGGACTGGAGGCGCACTCTTGCTCCAAATATTTCAGTTAAAATGGTGTTGCACCACCAATAAGATCATTGGGCCGTGACTTTTGAATTTAAAGCAGGCCCTCGCCTGTCTAGGGTCCGTGGCCTGCCTGTACATGTTCTGATAAGTTAAGATGCAGGGGGGGGAACCTTGTGCGACCTTCCCCCCTGTCATCATAACCTTGCGACCGGATCGCTTTTGCCGGGCAGACAGAGTTACAATCGATCATCTAGTCTCTGGAGTGAGACTGGATTAAAGGCAAAATTCCCTGCTTTGACGTTCCCGGCAAGTTCCAAGAGTGCACGTTGGAAAATGTACACTCCCAGCCCGTGATATTCTATCCATTAATTTTAACACGTGAAAGATCACTGGTTGGAGGTAGGTGGATGTAACTTCCTTGATATACACTCCTGGAATATACACACTGGGCACCAAAGCCAAAAAAGCACCTTAAATTGGCAGTTAAGTGGAGGCGGTTCTCTGCTCTGGGCAAGGACATGGGATTGAAACTGTGCAGGACTGTGAATTCAGATCCCAGCGATGATGTATCAAACCCACTGCATCACCCACTTCCTGACACATTATAGTTTTAATAGAATTTTATTATTGGCTATATCTGTATTGAGTTTTTAATTTAAGTAATTTATTTGGTTTTGTTTTATGGTTTTGGTGTCTGCTTATGTTTTATAATTTATTTTCAGCTGCACTCTGTACCTGTGTTGAGGTTTGTATGAGCATGAACAGTTAAATACCAAGGAGACAGGTATTGAACTTAGAAACAATAGACTTGACAGCATTTGATTTTTATCTCGACTCGGGTGTGTCATGTAAGCATATTTGGTTTGTGGTATTGGCAACATGGAGCACTTAGTACCAGTCATGTGATATCACTTACACCACAAAGCTTGGCTCCCTCGGCTACCTCAAGAATACTTTGTCCAAAATTGATATATGACAATTGTTTTGGATGATTAAGAGGTCAAATATCACATAAAATTCAAACTACCGCTCACATGTTAGCAATAACCCGTTCCTTAACCAGCTGGTAACCTTTTCAACTACCGGCACCGGTGCAAACTTCTGCTAGGTTTGTATCCTGTTGGTATTGGTTTTTTCCTAAGCAACTGCTGCCAACACTTTAGAAAGTAAATCTCACATACATGGAATTATTTCCTTACATCGTGGCCTGGATTTTACATTGGAGTTGCGCCGACTCTCCGGTATTATTCGATTGGAGGCAGGAAATTATTTGCGACACGCTCTTCTGGCTTCCTGATTGCCCCCACCACTTCCAGAATTTCCCACTGAAAGTAATGTTGGACATACAGGGGTTTCCGCTTTGCCCGCAATCGGGAAATTGGAAGTGAGGTGCCCTCGTATGGGGGGTGTAATGTGACGGTATGCAAATCCCGGGAATACATAAGCAAAATACTGCGGATGCTGAAAATCTGAAACAAAAACAGAAAATGCTGGAAATACTCAGCAGGTCAGGCAGCATCTGTGGAGAGAGAAACACACAGTTAACGTTTCAGGTCGATGACCTTTTGTCAGAACGGGAAAACATCATCCCTTGTATTTCCTGTCACTTGTATCCTAGCAGCACTGGGCGTGAGAAATGCTGGGACGTTTGTCAGAGGACCTTTTAAGATTTAACAGAACACCTCAACCCATAGTCAATTTCAGGACAGAAGAATTTTGGGGCCCTAGACAGTGCTGTGAGAGGAGATGTCTGGGCAGGGATTGCATCTCCTGCACTTACATGGGAAGAGCAACTGGAGTTAAGGGTGTTGGAAGAGTGAACTTGGGTATTGCAGAGTGAACAGCCCCTCCAGAAAGCAGAGATAGGAGGGGTAAGAGATTTTTGACAGTGGGATCATGTTGTAGCTGGTGGAAATGGAAGAATATGATCTGGCAAATGTGGAGGCTGGTGGGTGGAAGATGAAGACGAGAGGGATGGTGCTTCCTGCTAAATGCCAGCCACACTCCTTGGAAACACAGAAAATGGTGTTTCCTGCTCCGAATGTAGTGTACACGACGGTTGCAACTGTCCAATCAGAGCGCTGCACGAACGTCAATCATGTCAAAAGGTCAAAAATTAACACTTGAACAATAGAAGAGATGTGTGAACTAACAAAGTGTTGGCCACTGCTTCTTTAAGGGATTTATAGAAAATAGAGGATTCTATCTTTTTTATTTTAAAACTTCTTTGCCGCCAGAATGGACTATGGAAAGTTACTAGGTAAAATTTTTTTTTAATTGCCATGAGGTGAAAAAAACAGATGATAAAGACTGCGGTCAATGGTTATGATGGACTGAGGAGGAAGCTGAATACCATTCTTAACGAGCTCCACTTTAACCACTGATGAAATATGATTCCAAAAAAAATAATTTCAGATGTTTTGGCCCCTTGAGCACTAAAACATTAGCTGTCTGAAATGAATATATAAGTTGCTACATGTTGTATTGATTTTATAACAGAAACAGAACTACAGTTCTACAAATAGGAGAGCAGTGAAGACATTACAGTGAAGCCGTTTGTTGTCTGGCCAAAACAAATTTCAAATCTTTAGAGGCTCAGTTGCACTACAGGATTGGTTTATTTTATTTGAGTCTGTTCTGAACTAATCACAGGTGGGTAATGCCAAGTCTTAGATACAGGGTACATCTCTGGTACAGTATGTGATACTTAGCAAAGAGAAATACTAACCCCAGGAAGAGCCAGCCATTGCTAATTTATTGTTTCTCTTGTTGCTGCCTGTTTGGATTATTCTGAGCTATTGGGGAAGGTCTGACAGACAGAAATGAAACATAAGAATTGCAACATTCACATAACTGTGCAGGTGGAATCTTGTCCAAGCTTAGTTATTGTCTGTTGCTGTTAAATGCAGTAGAATGTACCCTGCAATATAAATGGAACAGATTCTATAGCACCGATAGTCTCAGGTTTTCGTTTTGCCTTGGTGATTCTATAATATCAATGTGCTATATAATAACTGGATTCATGTCAGTTCATAATAAACTTGTCATGACATACAATGTGATTAAAGCAACCCACCTGCCTTAAACAGAATCAGCTCACTAAAGCAAACACCTGCAGGGTGTTTCTACCCAACAAGAATGGGGCGGTAGCTGAGCGAAAATGGCAGTGCCCCAATTATCGCTTCGTTCCTGCTCCTGGTATAGCCACTGCCATTTTCGTTGGGGCCGTTACATAGGTGGCCCGGGAGGCTCAGGCACCCGAGTGTCCACTGTCAATAAGGTAGGACCCCAACGCAATTTTGAAGCACCAATGAACGTCCGGTCCACCCTGATCAACGTTCTGCCTCTGAGTGCTGGTTCAGCACTCGCTGATCAGATGTTAATGAGGCGAGGACCTCACGTTGACGGCATTGGGTTTAAGACACAATCGTACTGCTCGCTGATGTCTGTCTGCCTGGGGTTAATGTTCTGTCACCACTACCTGCATTCCTACATATAGATTGGGCTAACCAAATTAGTAACAATACTGTGGAGGAGGAATTCCTGGAGTGTATATGGGATGGTTTCCTGGACCAATATGTCGAGGAACCAACTAGAGATCAGGCCATCTTAGACTGGGTATTATGTAATGAGAAAGGAATAATTAGCAATCTTGTTGTGCGAGGCCCCTTGGGGCGGAGCGATCATAATATGATAGAATTCTTCATTAAGATGGAGAGTGAAGTAGTTGACTCAGAGACTAGGGTCCTGAATTTAAATAAAGGAAACTACAATGGTATGAGGCGTGAGTTGGGTAGGATTGATTGGGGAATGTTACTCAAAGGGTTGACGGTGGATAGGCAATGGCAAACATTTAAAGATCGCATGGATGAACTACAGAATTTGTTCATCCCTGTTTGGCATAAAAATAAAACAAAAAAGGTGACTCAACCGTGGCTAACAAGAGAAATTAGGGATAGCATAAGATCCAAGGAGAGGACATATAAATTGGCCAGAAAAAGCAGTAAACCTGAGGATTGGGAGCAGTTTAGGATTCAGCAAAGGAGGTCAAAGGGATTAATTAAGAGGAGGAAAATTGAGTATGAGAGTAAGCTTGCAGGGAACATAAAAACTGACTGTAAAAGCTTCTATAGATATGTGAAGAGACAAAGATTGGTGAAGTCAAGCGTAGGTCCCTTGCAGTCAGAATCAGGGAAATTTATAATGGGGAACAAAGAAATGGCAGCCCAATTTAATACATACTTTGGTTCTGTCTTCACAAAGGAGGACACAAATAACCTCCCAGAGATGTCGGGGAACATATGGTCTAATGAGAGGGAGGAACTGAATGAAATCAGTATTTGTAGGGAAATGGTGCTGGGGAAATTGACGGGATTGAAGGCCGATAAATCCCCAGGGCCTGATAATCTACATCCTAGGGTATTTAAGGAAGTGGCCCTATAGACTCTGGAATAGTTCCCATGGATTGGAGGATAGCTAATATTACCCCACTATTCAAAAAAGGTGGTAGAGAGAAACGGGGAATTATAGACCAGTAAGCCTGACATTGGTAGTGGGGAAAATGCTAGAGTCCATTATAAAAGATGTAATAACAGAGCACTTGGAAAACAGTGACAGGATTGGACAAAGTCAACATGGATTTACAAAAGGTAAATCGTGCTTGACTAACCTACTGGAATTTTTTGAGGATGTAACTGGTAGAATAGATAAGGGAGAACCAGTGGATGTGGTGTATTTGGACTTTCAGAAGGCTTTTGATAAGGTCCCGCATAAGAGATTAGCGTGTAAAGTTAAGGCACATTGGATTGGGGGCAAGGTACTGACTTGGATAGAGAACTGGTTGGCAAACAGGAAGCAAAGAGTTGGAATAAACGGGTCTTTTTCCGAGTGGCAGGCAGTGACTAGTGGGGTACCGCAGGGATCGGTCCTAGGACCCCAGCTATTCACAATATATATTAATGATCTAGACGAGGGAACGAGATGTAATATCTCCAAGTTTGCAGATGACAGAAAGCTGGGTGGGCGTGTGTGCTGTGAGGAGGATGCCGAGAAACTCCAGTATGATTTGGACAGGTTGGGTGATTGGGCAGATGCAGTATAATGTGGATAAATGCGAGGTTATCCACTTTGTTGGCAAAAACAGGAAGGCAGATTATTATCTGAACAGCAATAGATTGGAAGAAGGGGAAGTGCAACAAGACCTGGGTGTCCTTGTGCACCAGTCGCTGAAGGTAAGCATGCAGGTGCAGCAGGCGGTTAAGAAGGCAAATGGTATGTTGGCCTTCGTAGTGAGAGGGTTCGAGTACAGGAACAAGGATGTCTTGCTGCAGTTGTACAGGGCCTTGGTGAGACCACATCTTGAGTATTGTGTGCAGTTTTGGACGCCTTCTCTGAGGAAGGTTGTTCTTGCCATGGAGGGAGTTCAGCGAAGATTCACCAGACTGATACCTGGGATGGCAGGTATGACGTATGAGAGATTGGGTCAATTGGGCTTATACTTGCTGGAGTTTAGAAGAATGAGAGGGGATCTCATTGAAACTTATAAAATTCTAACAGGACTAGACAGACTAAATGCAGGAAGGATGTTCCCGATGGTCGGGGAGTCCAGAACCAGGGGTCACAGTCTAAGGATAAGGGGTAAGCCATTTAGGACAGAGAGGAATTTCTTCGCCCAGAGAGTGGTGATCCTGTGGAATTCTCTACCACAGAAGGCAGTTGAGGCCAATTCATTAAATATATTCAAGAAGGAGTTAAATATGTTTCTTAAGGCTAAAGGGATCAAGGGATATGGGGAGAAGGCAGGACAGGGTACTGAATTTGGATGATTAGCCATGATCTCATTGATTTCTCCTGCTCCTATCTTCTATGTTGCTATGTTTCCTAAGTGTAAACAACACTCCCTGAAAGCCATGACATTGCACAACCATGAAAATGTGGATCTATGAACCTACTGCTGGGTTAAGGCCACCAATTAAAGCAAAATAAACATGGGGAGCTGATCCCATACAGTTAGCTGCTCCTTCTGAAAATGCAATTTTTAAGATTTGGGTCAGAAATGCAAGGCCTTTGTGTAAAGCTCACAATACCAGCAGTGAGTCAGTGTGAAAATATATCTATCGACATGTCATTGATGTGTAACTTTCCAGATAGTTTAATAATTTTTTTAGTTTAATACTGATTTTTTTTAAAACAGTCAATATAAATAAAAATTTGTCCTTCTCCCTTCAGGCAAAGTTGTAAAACAAACACAAGTCTTCATGTACATGCTTTCAAATTTGTGTTTGCTAAATAGGAAAATATCCTCAAGGGATTTTGAAAAGAAACTGTCAAAAGCACACACCCCACAACCATGAACGTTAATGAGGAAAGACTTTATTTTAACTCTAATTGGGTCTCAGCAGAGCTGACTTCTGGAGTCATGGCACCTGACACTACAAATGTAGAAAAGGAAGAGGGCAGCACATGGAGGTCACTCTCTCTCTCTCTCTCTCTCTCGAGATGGGAACAAAGAAAGGAAATGGAAGAGATCACAAGTTAACTCGATAGCTGCCACACTTTTGGCAACACATAAATTGCCATTGCAGATCCCAGCAGCACCATTTTACACAAAGTGAAAGCAGTTCTTTACTTTTGAAAGGAGTAAGAATCGCCAAAATAAATCCCAAATTTTCATTTAACTTTGCTTGCTCTGAGTCGCGTATTTAGTTCATTATTCCAGCTATCAAAACTCTTACAAACACAGTGACGCAGGGTAAAATGGACAGGGGCAGTTTAGTCATAACTACTTGTCCTTACAACTGGCTGAGATCAATTGTAATATCAAAGAATAGGGATAGGCATGGAACTAAGTTCCAGGCCAACTCTTTATAGTGTGACCAGAACACGCAGTTTAAAGGCAGACAAAATAACCATCCTGGTGCTTACAATTAACTAAAATGACATAGTTGGGACAGTTTTAAAAATTGTTTTTAACCATCAAGAGATGTAATTTCTTTATGGCATTGTAAAAATAAAATTCGCATCAGTCAACTAGTAGTGTAGCTCTTGGGGAAAAACGGGAAAGGGATTATCTACATGTATTTTGTGTTTTATTGTGCTGATGCATTAAGCTAAGGGTGATGTGGCTGGTAGAAAATAGTTGCCCAAAACAGTTGTAATTTCCTGATGGCTCTTATTGAGATGGCAAGTGAAAACACTTCAGGTCATGTAATGACAGAACGCAGGGAGTTGTACATATTTCTGTCATTTTCATTGGTGGTGGGGGGGGGGTGGAGATTATGGAGGGGAGATTTAAGTATGAATTCACTCTTAGCTGCCCCATGTAGTTTGCTTTTTATTAGAGAAAATATACAAACTTAGAGGTAAATAGTTTATAGTAAATGTTGGTTCTCATAACTTAAAAACAAAGTAGGGTGGAAAAGGAAAGTACGTAGTTGTGGGAGAAACACAGGAAGGATATGGAATGCTTTAGATTGATAGTGACTGCACGTCGGACTAAAGCTGCTAAGGAAATTGGTTTAAGTCTTATTTACTACAGGCTAGAGGTTGTTTATGCTGTACCTTCCTTTTTACTCTCATTACTGTTACATTGTGCAGACTATTACCCACAGTAATCGTGTTTGCAGATACATGTTTAATACAGAGGAGTTAATCTTCCAGAGCATCTCCCTTAGTGCTTGAAAAGGTGTAGAGCATGCCCTTTTTATGGCACGCATCAAAATGCATGTCAAGTTATAGGTGCAAAATAAACCTTTCATCTTTTTGCTGGAGGTTATTGCCAAGTGATGACCGAGAAACAAAATGATTTTTTTAAAGTTTATAAAGAAACTGATTCTTTTTTGATTACAGACCATTCAGTGGCAACGTATAGTATGGGCAATGTTCCCTGTAGTTTTTTGGGGGGCCACGCGACCCATTCAAAATACTGTGCATGTACGGCTTTTCTATTTAAAAGCCAACAAGCCGGCTGCGTGGGACCTTCAGAGCACTGCACAACTTAAAGGAAACACGGTGCATAACAAATATCTGACATTGAATAAATGCATCAGTTTGTCATTGGGATCATTATGGTAGCCAGATACTGTGTTACATGAATAACCATCCCCATCTACAAAAGAGAAAAATGGCCACAAGCAAATAATCATACAATCCTCTCGAAAAATGAGGAAAAAATCAAGAGCCAGAGAAAAGCAACAGCAATGAAGGTACAAGCTGCTTCTCCCCTCATTCCTAAAGAAAAACATTAAAACGTGACCAGACCAGGTTGTGGATTCAAGACAAAATATTTTCATACAAATTTGGGCCCCTAACCGGCCCATTAATGCCAGGCATAGCAAGAGCTGATTGGTCCCATGAGTGTACAGCAACAACAACAACTTGCATTTATATAGCGCCTTTAATGTATTACAATGTCCCAAAGTGCTTCATAGGAGTGTTAACGAACACCGAGCTGCGTAAGGAAATAATAGGACAGGCAACCTAAAACTTGGTCAAAGAGGTAGGTTTTAAGGAACGTCTTAAAGGAGGAGAGAGAGGTGGAGAGGTTTAGGGGGAATTCTAGAACTTGGGGCCTAGGCAGCTGAAGGCATAGCCGCCAATGGCGGAGTGATTAAAATCGGGGATGGGCAAGACGTCAGAATTGGAGGAGCGCAGAGATCTCGGAAGATTGTAGGGCTGGAGGAAGGTACAGTGATAGGGAGGGCTGAGGCCATGGAGGGATTTGAAAACGAAGATGATAATTTAAAAAATGGATGCATTGCCGGACCGGGAGCCAATGTAGGTCAGTGAGCACAGGGGTGAAGGGTGTATGGTGGTCCCGTGAGTGTACGGCAGTTCCGTGCACGTTGGGATACAGACAGCTGAGTTTTGGATGAGTAGAAGTTTATAGAGGGTGTACGGTGGTCCTGTGAGTGTATGCTGGCAATGTGCTGTGGTATCTGATTAGAATATTCTTCGTGTGGTTTTATTGAGGAAGTTGTTGATCCTGTTATTAGCTTACAAAAAAAGGACAATTTGGCTTTTAAACAGGACTTGTGCTGTAATGACTAAAGTTTCAGTATTAATTAACAAATACTTTATTGATCTATTTTTAAAAACTTAATTCAACAGATCTGTAACTTTTCAGAAAAAAAAGCTAAAAAAGAATGTTTTAAGTTGGTTTAGTTGATCAAAATGGAAAGGGAGCTGCCATTCCATCTGTGACTGTCCTTGTAAAACAGCCTGATGAGAACAAACCTTGTTTTGTATTTAAGAAGTCATGCATTTTGTGACTGAATGGTGCCTTTAACATTAATCTTCTGTTATCTTGCTTGAGAACAGTGTTTGGAAGAATTGAGATGCCCATATTTTGTCATGTAGAGAAAGATTGCTGAGATGCTCCACACTTTAGGAAGGATATGAAGGCATTGGAGAAGGTGTGGAAAAGATTTACAAGAATTTTTCCAGGAATGAGAGACTTCAGTTATGCTGATAGACTGGAGAAGCTGGGGTTGTTCTCCTTGGAGCAGAGAAGATTGAGAGGAGATTTGATAGAGGTGTTCAAAATCATGAGGGGTCTGGACAGAGTAGATAGAGAGAAACTCTTCCCATTGGCAGAAGGGTTGCGAACCAGAGGACACAGATTTAAGGTGATTGGCAAAAGAACCAAAGGCGACGTAAGAATAAACTTTTTTTACACAGCGAGTGATTAAGATCTGGAATGCACTGCCTGAAAGGGTGGTGGAGGCAGACTCAATCTTTCAAAAGGGAGTTGGATAAGTATTTGAAGGAAAAAAATTGCAGGGCTACGGGGAAAGGGCGGGGGAGTGGGACTAGCTGAGGGTCGGCCCGGGCCGAATGGCCGCCTTCCGTGCTGTAACTATTCTATGATTCGATGATTCTATTAAATCAGGTTGTCCTGACCAGTTGTCGTACACGGTTCAGTGGGTTCTAAGCAGAATGGGAGCTGTTGCCCAGGTTTTTTATCCCTCATCTAGCAAGAGCATCGCATTCCACTTTTACCTTTGCAGTCAGGTACTGGTGACAGTGGGACTTGCTGTGGAATGCCAGTGGAGCTCCAGTGGAAATGTGGGACTGGCTACTCTGTGTTTGCTTCACTGAACCCAGCTCCCTTAAAGGCACAATTATAAACCCGCATTTTCCTGGGTCTGTGTGCTGTTGGTTCCTCCACTATGGAATATGGCTGACAGAGGAAGATCCACTACGTATTAAAAATGTCAAATATTAAAACTTTATCTGAAAACATTTAAAAGATGGGCGGTGAGTACAGTGCAGCTTGCGGAGTGATATGAAGCCATACAGCACAGAAACCGGGTTGGGAGCATCTTATTTTGTTGGATTAGAGCCGATCAGGTACTTTTTTGATCATATTTCTCAATAAAAATGGTGAAGAAAAGACTTCAGAACTTCATAATTTTGCTGCAGTAAAATGATGCATTCCCATCCCTGCACATCAAGCATCTGTTTCAGACAGAAAACTGTATTCAAGCAGTATGAATTGCAGCATTGCAAATATCTTGAATTGCTCCCAATCTAAGGGTCCCCAATTTCAAACAATTACCCCTTTTTCGTCAAGCTAACCCAGATAATAGTCACAGCGTTTGCCTTATACGTCGCTCAAGCTAACTGATTGTACACAGCAGGGAAAGGAAATCCTAACTTAACCAGGGGAAGGCTAAATCAATATGGCATTGTTTTACAATGATTTATGTGGGCTAAAGTACAAGTTCTTGTCTGCACAGCTCTTGCCAATGAACAATTTGTTTGCTCTTGTTCCTAACAATACAATACAATATAATAATACCATGTGGACCATGCTAATGTTGATTCTATAACCACATCAAATGGAATAATGTGGTGTAATTCATCAATTGCAAAGAACGTTTGGATGTTGCACAAGGTGGCTGACTTGATCAATAGAGCGAGGTTTTCAGTGGATTGGAGACTATAGGGTTGATTTTAGTGTCTGGCATAGATTGGGTGGACAGTAGGCCGGGTTTCTGCTCCGCCTGCTCAAAGCAATCGGGGGAAAGCCCGAGCCATTTAAATGTAATGGGCGAACTGTCAGCACCAATCACGCCCCGTATAGGCAGCTCGCTGCTTGGGAGGGTGGGAAATCTGGTGGAGCAGCTGCTACTTAAAGACAGCCTACAGTCCCTTTTTAAAGGGGAAGTGCACTTCTCAATAGTGGTTAGTGGAAAGCAATTGTATGAAGTAACAGGCAGCATAACTTCATCCAGGACTTCCTGATGCTTTGATGTAGCCGTGAAGGTTCCTACAGAGCTAGAGCAGGTGGGCAGCAGAAGGAAGCCCTTTTCACTTCTGATGGGAAACAGATGCTCAGACAAGTTCATCAGCAACAATGGAGCGAGCTGGCAGAGCAAATAAATGACACCAGCATTGTTCCCAGCACCTGGCTGCAATGCAGAAAAAAATTGAATGACCCAAGGTAAGACTCTCCTTCATAATCTCTCTTACGCTCTGCACTGCCCCGCACCATCCTACTTCAGCCCCAGCATGATCAATTCTTTCCTCCTTGCTTTCCATGCTTTCATCCAATCATAGGGGGACACCAGAGCCCCTCCCTTTGCTTACAATCACTCAAGACCTGCTACTGCCCTCAACCACTTCCCTCTCTTGGCCATACTTGCTGCTGCTTCTTCTCATGCACCCATCTTCAAAGCCCTTCAACATGGCTCATACTAACCCACTTTTGCTCCTCTTCCAGGAGAAGCTGGCACACAATAGAAGGGAGAGTATGAGAACAGGGGGAGATCCTGCCTCCATACACTTTGACTCCAATTGAAGCGGTGGCCATCTTCCTCATTGGCCATGAGTGGGCACGCAGCATTGGAGATGGCCAGGCACAGCATGGTGTTTGGGCATCATCTCTTCCTTTTCTCTTTCTACTTAACAGTCTTACTTGAACACTCTGCATGACAGCCTAATGAATCATTGTGCTGCAACTGATCTACTGCTACTGCTTCTCCTTGCCAGGACATGCTAATCCTTATTCCTGTCGCCTTTCTCTCGGTCCATCAGATGTCTCTGCCTTGCAGGAGCACCGACAGGCGGGGTGGGGGAAAACCCTCCTTAAGGTACACTGCCACCTGCTAACACCCTTCCAAGGACCAGCACAGAAATCGGCACCCTGCACGGCATAAATGGGCCAGTAGCAAGACAAAAGTCACCCTCTATATTTTTAGTTGTCACTGCACCCAATGCATTAAAACAATCACCATAAAATATGGTTTCATCTGTTAAACCATTTTAGAAGTTGTACCAATAATTTATGTTCTGTGGCTGTCCAGAAACACTTTGTACCAGTTCATAGTTTTCAGGCTTTAAAACCTACATCAAAGTGCAAAAAAAGTACTGGATTTAACAGTATGTAAAAACCTTACCTTAAGCCTTAGGCTGCCGATAGGTTGAGCCTAAGGCTTACGGTAATGTTTTTACATACTGTTAAATCCAGTACATGTATTGCACCTTGATGCAGGTTTTAACCCCTGTACCCCTGGGCCAACTAGTTTTATAACTTTTCAGCTCTTGTGATGCTGAAAATAATTACTGCACTAATATTTCAGTAATAAAAGGGTCCGAATGCCAGGAGTAGACTCTTTACTGTAACAATGTTAAGCTACTAAATTAAACAATATGGGGAACACAAGTTAACTGCTCTACAAATATGAATTGATGTAGGTCACTCCCCTGATACAGTGGTGCAAAGCAAACTGGGAGATGTCACTGCCACCTGCTGCAGCCTGGAACAACCCTGTGGCATAAAGGTTAGGGGACACGGCGACTTTGACAGCCACAGGCAGTGCTGGCCATGCCATGGTTTGGGCTTCAGTTGTAGCTGCAGCAGGTGACCGCTCCATTACAGCCTCCTCGGTAGTGCAGGCACCTCACACATTGCTCTTGGGTGAAATTGAGATATGAAAAGTGTTCCCTGAAGACCCGCTGTGGGTATGGCCTCCTGCACAGTGCCCTCCTCCTCCCTCTTCTCCCAGGTGCTTCTGCTCTCTTCTCTGCTCCCCCTCCTCCATCAGCCCCAAAGGCAGACCTACCAGATCGCCCACGACCATGATCAAATTTCTTGGCCCTAAAGTTTAGACAGCCCGAGTTCCAATACAGAGTCTCACTTGACAGGAACGTGAATCGGAGAATTGGCTACAGAGGTGAGCATTCCTAATTCAGGGTGCTGCTGATTTTCCAGTAGTTAAGAATAAATGACCCTCCCTGCCCACTCCAACTTTCCAATCTGTGCTCCATTGAGCGGGCAAAGCAAACTTCAACCTTTGAGACTTTAGATTTGACTGTGTTCTTAATGGCATAGAATAAAAGTTATGCTGTTTGCGTGACTAGCTCCTTTCCATGCAGCACATTGTCACTCCCATAGCAATTACCGTGTTTTGCTTGGAAAATTAGCTCCATGGAATTCAAGGCTGGTCTTTTCTGATATTTTTAGAACTCACTGAAATAAACATGCAATAAACATTAGGCAATAAATGATCGCTTAGGCAGTTAAGTGATCTAAGTCAATTTTCATAATTTATACACCGTATCAGGACATCGCCAAAGTTTTTTGTCGCTTGTTTCAGTACCATTTATATTATATTATAACTAGTTGACCTCGTGGGATGTTCCACATGGGAGACGAGAGCAAATGTAGTCTTCAGGTGAAGCGGGTTGGTGGGTGGGCCAGCGCACACAGATGATACTCGATCCCCATTTTAATATATACGTTCTGCCCTTATTTTTATGTTCCTTTCAATGTAAAAGAAAATTGGGCGTGGTGTGAAACGAGCGGCTGATTCGCTCTAGCCCATTTTGCGCTATCGCCTAAGACCAATTTCACCCCTCCTGTTGAGCTTATTTTTATGTAAAGTTTGATATTACCTACAGTACGTTAAAAATCTTGTATCTGTACCCATTTACTGTCAACTTTATCTATTATAGATTCCTATGTCCGTATTTACAATGGAAACTGCCTATGTAATCTTGTCATGATATAATTATACCCTCACCAGTGGTGGCATGGCAGCGGCTGGTATAGCATGGTGCATTGGGGAAAGGAGCTACTAATGGCTGGAGGTTGTGGGGAAAAAGTGGCCCTCAGTGGCTCCCTTCCTATCCCATCTGCCACTCATTCATGCTTCCCTACCCTTTCTGCTTCTCACTACCCATTCCTCTTCCTACCACACCCTCATTCCCATCACTTACCCCTTTGAACTATCCACCCAACCCATTTATCCTCCCTTTCTCCCTTGCTCCACTGTTACTCACCTTATCCCTAACCCTCCATTGACTCCCCTCACTCCCACCTGCTACCCCAAAGGAAGGTGCCAAGAGGCCACAGGCCCCCTCACCCTCAACCAGTTTCCCTCCTCTCTGCCCTTTCCTATTTTACCTTCCTATCTGTTTCCTTCAAAGAGGATTTGTTTGCTTTCAAAATTCAAAAATATCAAATTGGAATGAGGAAAGAAACTACATCTGTCTGTCCCTGTCCCATAGGTCTTAAAATTCGAAACTCTGTCTCACAGATATAAACCATTAACATTGACACTGAACTCCAAGATCGGGCTTTTGGGAGAGGCTATGGCCTTCAAGTGAAAACTTTAATGTAGGCATTAAAAGACACTTCAATCAATAAATTTAATGTTATGTAGTTATAATTTTATTTCAGTATGGCTGATTTTAGACACTAGAGTTACAGTTACTGAGGGGAAAAAGATTTTTCAGAAAATATTTTGAGAAAATTGTGGGACCCCACTGGCAAGATCGTGCAATCAGTGACCAGTTTGGATGGGTGTTTTCCATTTTAAATGCCGTGAGTTTATAATGGGTGGATGGGAGGGGGGGGGAAATTTTACCCAAAAGTGTGACAAAAATATGACCATAGAAGTCGAGGCTTTTTTTGTCCTCACCTACAGCAAGGTACTGTGGGCAATAATCTGGGAAATCATGGACAGAGTGCCCGCCATTTTCCAACATTCACTTGCAGCAGCTTGGGTACCTCAGTGTGGGCAAGAGCTAGACAAATCTACGCCTGCATCTCTACACCAATTGCACTTACAGATACAACAGTGTGTGACTTTTGCCTTCAAAGGCTATTAACTTGCAACAGTGAGCCTGAGTTGCACTGCCTAAGGACAGGAACTTATTTGAACATCTGTGTTTTCATAAGAGTTTCCTGATGAATAATTACCTGCTTGGGGCTAAATGCAATTTTGAGCAAGAACAATAGATCTGCAATCAATTACAGGCTTTAAAAAAAAATTGTCCTATTTGGAAGAGAGTATATAAGTTCAACTCAATTTAAGAGATTTTTGATTGGAAACTATGGCCGTGATTTCGCCTACCAAGGTGGGTCCAGGGCAGCCGGGGTTGGTGGTGGGGTGCGACCCCGCTGCTGGCTCCATCCCGCCCTGTGCAAAGAATTTTACACTAATTGGGCTTGTTAAGCCCGCCCAGCGTGTTTGCCGGCCAATTGAAGGAAGCGGGTCTGATGACATCACTTGAAGACGCATCCCTTAAAGGGACCATGCCCAAATTTAGTTTGACAGTTCTGTCCGTGTTCTACAGCATTGAGCTGCTGCAAACACTGACATATGCTTATGGAGGGAATCACAGCACGCAGGGAGGTTCTCTTCCCTTCCCGTGGGCAGAAGAGACCTCCCCAGGAGATCAACACAGTCTAGTTGCACAATGTACAGGAGGAGATGAGCAGGGATGTCGTCAGGATGACCAGGCTGCAGTGGCGCAAAGCTTTCAATGATCTCAGTAGATCAAGAAACGTTACTGCAAAGCCATACTCAACCTCATCCTGCTGTGCCACTTATCACATCTCTATCACTCTGCCTTCCCTACCCTACTCCTGCATATCCTTACTCACACCAATTCACCTTGCACCTCCACCCATCCCCCTCTATCTACATCACCAATTCCACATTTCACTCGCCACCCCTCACACTCACCCTCATCCTCGTCCAATCATATCAACTAACAACACACAAGGGTGGGCACATTTTAGCCAATGTTCATGTGAAGTTTCTGTTAATGTGCTGTCAAACATTGAAATCTTTATTTTCCACACTTTCCATTCTTGGACAGATTTGTGTGCACCTTTGGAAGTGGTTTAGTGAGTTGCAGTGAATGGTGAGACATAACGGTGAAAATGTGAAAGGAATGGCTTGGGCATTGTAGGGATGCTTTATGGTGTTGGTGTGGGGTGGTGCCAACCTGGCGTATCATGTGACAGCTAGGGTGTACAGCATCAAGTGAAGTAAATGTGGCCATGGTGCGGCCATCCCTGGTATCCCAGGCAGCAATGTGGTCGGGTGCTGATGATCTGTGTCCTGTGCAACACCAGCTGATTGTGAAGAAGGTTGTTGTTGCTGTTGGAGCTGCTGATGTGCCTGGTGCTGCTGGTGTTTGGGCTGATCGTGGCGGGATTCTGAGGACCAAGGTGAGATTTTTTCAAGGGCACTGATGCTGATGGAATAGATGGCAGGTGAGGTTGAGATGACACAAGCGACCTGTCAATGGAGAGAGAGGTTATTCCAATGAGGTGACACTGGTTAGAGAGTTAGCTCCTAACACTTGCAAGCTGCATAAAGCGCAATCTATCTTCCAAATGCAGTAAGCAACAGCTTCTAACCTTGCAAAGTGAAGACCTATGAAATGGGACCTTTTATAGACCATTTGCAGCTGTCCAGTTTAGAAATCATCCCATGCAGACACAACGCCCGACCTCCTTACCTGACGTGATCCCTGAGCAGCGGGGAAGCTGTTGTCGAGCTCTAAAAATCTAAAGTTAAGCTTAAAATACTACTAACTTGCCTCTTAACAATCCAGTTAATGATTTAACTTGCCTCCCCCGCCGCTTGGTGTCGGGTCTGTTCTGCGATGACAGACCCAACATCTGGGAGACTAGCGTGAAGGCGGGTTGACAGCGGGGTCCCTACCCACTGTCAAAAAAAAAAAAACATTCTCCCAGCCGACCCACCACCAAGTGCCCCCACTGACCCCCCGAAAAATTCCGGCCTATGGTGCGGAATTTCCTCAGGGCTTCTCTCAGTTACTCACGTAAACAGGGTTTCTGCCAAAGTTACGCCGGTGGAGCAGGAGGAACTCTGAGGAAATTGATGCCATATTTGTTGTATCAGCCATGGCTCAGTGAGTAGCACTCTCCTCTGAGTCAGAAGGTTGTGGGTTCAAGTCCCACTGCAGAGACTTGAGCACAAAAATCTAGGCTGACACGCCAGTGCAATACTGAGGGAGTGCTGCACTGTCGAAGGTGCCGTCTTTCAGATGCGATGTTAAACCGAGGCCCCATCTGCCCTCTCAGGTGGACATAAAAGATCCCACGTCACCTTATCGAAGAAGAGCAGGGGAGTTATCCCAGGTGTCCTGGCCAATATTTATCCCTCAATCAACATCACAAACAGAATATCTGGTCAATATCACACTGCTGTTTGTGGGAGCTTTCTGTGTACAAATTGGCTGCTGTGTTTCCTACATTACAACAGTGACTACACTTCAAAAGTACTTCATTGGTTGTGAAGTACTTTGGGACGTCCTGAGGTTGTGAAAGGTGCTATATAAATGCAAGTTCTTCTTCTTTGTTTGTTGTTTTTGGATTCCCTTTTAAACATACAGGGGGAGAAATTCGGTTGTTAGCGCCACCGATTAACGCCTAAAGAGGCCGAGAAGTGGGGCGCTAGCCAATTTCCGGGCGGGAGCAAGGCGCCTAGCGCCTCGCCCCATATTGAGCATGCATTTAGCGCCGGCGCTAAATCTTAGCGCCCGTTCATGGGCGCAGGCTGATTATGACATCATTTGAGTGTGCAATGCCTTTTGGGCGCCCCGGACCGGAAATTCAGTGGCGCCCCCCTCCGTAGCGCCTGGTGCCAATAGTGACAGCTTACCTGGACCTTACCAAGTCGCTCTCGGGCTGGAGGAGCGTTATTTAAAGGGGACTGGTGTGGTTTAAAAGCGGCAGCCATTTTTGGAGCACAACTTCCTCGAGAGCTACAAAGAGTTGCTGAGCTGCACACTGAGAGCCATTTGACCACTGAGCCAGTGCAGGCAGATGATCTTCAGCCTTCTGACCATCACCTTGCTGTTGGTGAGCCTTGACAACGGGGAACCTTCCTGTGGGCACTTATTATGGGGGCTGCATTGGAGGGGAACGTCCTGCTGCTGAATCATCTGGAAAGGGCACTGACACTGGGAGAGGGGGGCGGGCATGGCCAGACGGAGGAGGGCCAACAGACGTCGCCACAGCAGACCTTACGCTGGCAGGGTTTTCCGACAGCAGTTTTCCTACATGAACATGCCGGAGGAGCAGTGTGTCAGAAGGTTGCGATTTAGAAAGGAGGTGGTGGCACAGCTGTGCCAGCTGCTTCAGCCAGATCCGCAGCCTCAGATAAGGTGCAGGACATCTCTGTCGGTGGCTGAGAAGATGCCTGCTGGCCTGAACTACGCGAGTGGCTCTTCTCAGGCTGCACGTCAGAGGCTGATCAGAAGTAGCTTCTAGGCCCCTCTCTCGGAATGCTTGCTGCCATTCCAAGAACAGGAATGGAACCGGTCTGATACCCCCAAGCCTGTGAAGGGCAAGATGCATGTAAATAGAAGGCATGGCCATTGTAAATGAAGAAAGTGTTTCATTACACAAAATGTGGTTCCTTCAAACATGAGCAAGCTATGGCAACTTGCCTCTCACACCCAGGAGACTGTCCAAAACATAAATCACATTCCGACCATCTTCCTTGGCCTTGATTCCACTGCGCCAACCAAAGCATTCAATGCCCCATCAGTGAGGCGTTCTGCCCTCTGCCTCACCCTTTCCATGTCTTGCTAGGCGGGTGCGCCACAGGTAGGCTCCCACCGCTTTGAAGGCCTACAAGGCAGTGAGTGTGTCTGGTGATGCCAATTGACCTGCCCCTTTAAGAGCTGGCCGGCGCCAGTGTGTCTCAGGGAAAGTGATTATTGACAGCACCCTTGCTGTGCCCCGCCGCCGCGAAATTGGGTTGCGCCGCTGGGTTAGCGCCTTAAGAGTAGCGTGCAGCGCCTGATTTAGCGCCGCAATCACCTTTAGGGGTGCTGCAACCCAATATCGCGCTAGGTGGCGCTAAATTGCGCCTGGCGTTAAACTTTGCGCATCGCCAGGACTAGCGCCCCAAACGCGGCTATACCGAATTTCTAGGCCACAGTCTTTGATGTCAAGTCAAGACTCCAGGATGAATATCTGAGCAGGACAGTCTGGGGTGGAATGTATTGCAGTGAGGAGGCTATGTAGGCTTCCACCTGTGATTTTATCTCTATGATGTGCTCTTAATCTAACGTGGCTCATCTGACACTGATGCTGAGTAGAAATTTGGAGCTTCCTCAGAGGGAGGGAAGGAGTGAATACCAGAGGATACTGCCCAGCCTACTGTCTCACACCTCCTAGTCACCAGGTACAGAGCAACAGTTGAACCAGCCTTGAAGCAGTTCGCACGCCAATTGGCATGGCATAGACAGGCATTACAACTAAAAAAAATTTAAAAAT
The DNA here is from genome assembly GCF_052327205.1 of Somniosus microcephalus. Taxonomy (NCBI): domain Eukaryota; kingdom Metazoa; phylum Chordata; class Chondrichthyes; order Squaliformes; family Somniosidae; genus Somniosus; species Somniosus microcephalus. The sequence goes on from NC_140994.1 coordinate 64,507,546, forward strand.
AAAATGTAGGTGGCGCAGTGGTAGGAGCCTGTACAGGTTCGTGAGGCAATTTTCAGAAAATCCAGATTGCACTTTCTTGATCCAATTTGTCACAAAATATTGTGTGGATATCGTTACATGGCAACAGGTTGCTGCTCCAGTGAGCAACAGAGGTTCATTGAATACGACTAAGTTGTGCAGTCAGTTGATAGGAATGAGGTGACCTTGAACTCTCTGATGAATACAATATGACAGCCATTGCTTGCCAACAGGCAAATAGCATCTCTATTTAAAATACATTTTGTGGATGCACAGTCATTGAGCAACTCCCAATTCTTTGCTAGTGGTGCTCAAACTATGATGGCGTGTAGGTCATTTATATAATAGCGCATTGTTTTTGAAAAGCTACACCCCATGATGAATATGGAGTTTCGGTCATATTTCTAATCATCAAGTCGATTTTTTTTTTTTGTTAGCTATGGATATAATCAATTAAAATTTTGCTAATTGCCATGATCAGTATTCAACTTGAAATTCACAAGTGTCTGTAGATGAGATCCATGCCTTTCATCCTCAATTGACATTCTTTCCATGCAAATGCTTTTTATTTGCAAAGCAAGAGTAGGTGTACTACAACTGAGAGCCATTTGCCACAATGGCTTGCTTTGTCTGTGAATGGTCTATTAAGTCAAAAAGGAGTTTGCAGTCAAGTGGTAAATGGATTTGAGCCTGACCATTATTAGGTGGGCACTGCTGACACTCGAGGGGTAGGCCTTAGAACTGCAGATATTCTCTGTGTTTAATTATATCTGCTTTATTTGGTTTTAAAAGATATACATTTTTTATTTCCTTTTGGTCATGGTCAAACTTCAAAGGATATTGGGATGTATGTTCAATTCCATTCGCAACTCCTCAGATACTGAAACAGTCCATGCAGCAGGCAGCAAGAACTGGACGACATTCAGGCTTGGGCTGATAAGTGGTGAGTAACATTCACGCCACACAAGTGCCAGGCAATGATTATCTCGAACAAGAGTCTAACCACTGCCCTTGACATTCAACAGCCATCAACTGAATCCCCCACCATCAACATCCTGGGGGGGTCACCATTGACCAGAAACTTAACTGGACCAGCCACATAAATATTGTGGCTACAAGAGCAGGTCAGAGGCTGGGCATTCTCCCCAAAGCCTTTCCACCATCTACAAGGCACAAGTAAGGAATGTGATGGAATACTCTCCACTTGCCTGAATGAGTGCACCTCCAACAACACTCAAGAAACTCGACACCATCTAGGAAAAAGCAGCCCACTTGATTAGCACTGCATCCACCACCTTAAACATTCACTCCCTCCACCACCGGCGCACCATGGTTGCAGTGTGTACCATCTACAAGATGCACTGCAGCAACTCACCAAGGCTTCTTCGACAGCACCTCCAAAACACGTGACCTTTACCACCTAGAAGGACAAGGGCAGCAGGCTCATGGGAACACCACCACCTCCAAGTTCCCCTCCAAGTCACACACCATCCCTACTTGGAAGTATATTGCTGTCCCTTCATCGTCGCTGGGTCAAAATCCTGGAACTCCCTCCCTAACAGCACTGTGGGAGTACCTTCACCACACTGACTGTAGCAGTTCAAGAAGGCGGCTCACCACCACCTTCTCTGGGCAATTAGGGATGGGCAATAAATGCTGGCCTTGCCGGCGATGCCCACATCCCATGAACGAATTTAAAAAAAAAAAAAAAAAAAAAAAAAAAAAATATCTCTTGGAGTGTGGCGTACCAGATGACTAAACGGCAGTTGGGCGGCCCATGTGCTGCCTGCCATGTTGTCAGGGAATAGCTAGTGAGCAGCTGCTCAATAATGTATGTATTTCACCAGTGGTATTAGCCAGAGGGACTTCCAGAATGTGAAGTATTGTCGTCACTCTGGTGCTGAGAAAATTAGGTCTGACCAGGATTGTGGCCTAGACCTCCTTTTCACAGTTTTAGAGTGGCTCCCTCTGTAGATGGAGTGCAAATGCACCTATATGTTTCCTCTGGGGGGGGGGGGCGGTGACAGGCACCCCATCCCCGCCATAAGACTGTTGAGCTGGATGAAACCCCAGGTAACTCCAGACCCGGCCCCTTAACAGAGTCAGGGGAGACAGTGTGAAGGAGCAAAGCCGAAGGAGCCATCTGTGGGGGAAAAACGAGTGTAGGCAACCAACCAGGTACAGATAGCATTCTCTGCTATAACTGTGGGAAACTCGGCCATATACCACGGGAGTGCTATGCGCCGAGGAATAGGGAAGAACCGAGGAAGAATCCTGGGGTTGGTGGGTCTCGGGATGCAATAATACGACAGGCCCAGGCCTTGGAGAAGGTAGTAAGCCAGGCTGGAGGTAAATGTAATTCCTCCAAGGGAGGAGATGGAGGGGAACCTAAGCTGGAACCCTCCGAGCAATGAAGGGGTCGTAACAGCCAACTAGCATATCTGTGCCCACTCATGTAAGACAGCCACGGAAGACCAACCATGGATTTAATAGGAGAAAGAATGAAAGGGGAATACCTGGTAGATACAGGGGCGTCTCATACCACGGTCCATGCGAAGGATCCGCGGAGGTCCAATTGGTCTAGCGGCAAACCCTACGTTTTGGGAGGATTTACGGGAAACACGCTGGCTGGCACGGTATTAAAACCTCTTCGCATACAAGTGGGGCCACTCGAAATAAAGTGGGAATGCATATTAATAAATTGGGGTGAGGAGAGAGGAGTACTGGGATCAGACTGTATGGAAGCAAATGGCTTAGTGCTAGATCTCGTTAATCACTGTTTATGGAAGGGCAGTGAAGGACAGTGCGTTCTGCTGGATGGGCAAGGAAAGGTGTGTGTGGTTTTGGGAAAGGGAGCATACGACTGGGAGTCATTAGTGAAAAAAAGTCCGGAGTGGTGTAAAGCCATTATAGAGCCGGAGAAGGGGGCATTTGCCAAACACAAACACGACTGCGGGAGAATACCTGGAGTAGAGGTGGTAGTAGAGGGAGAACCTATGAAAACCCCACAGAGGCAATATAATTTCCCCAGAGAAGCAGAGAGGGATTTAGAGGTAGTGGTAAAGACCCTCGGGGTTCAAGGGATCTTAACATAAGAAATAGGAGCAGGAGAAGGCCATTCGGCCCTTCAAGCCTGCTCCGCCATTCAATGAGATCATGGCTGATCTTCTGCCTCAACTCCATTCACCGGCCCTATCGTCATGTCCCTTGATGCCCTTGCTAGTCAGAAATCTATCGACTTCGATGTTGAATATACCCAATGACTGAGCCTCCACAGCTCTCTGGGGTAGAGAATTCCAAAGATTCACCACCCTTTGTGAAGAAATTTCTTCTCATCTCAGTCCTGAATGGCCTACCCTTTATCTTGAGGCTGTGGCTCCTGGTTCTAGACTCCCCAGCTAAGGGAAACATTCTCCCAGCACCCTTCCTATCAAGCCCTGTAATAATTTTGTATGCTTCAATGAGATCCCCTTTCATTCTTCTGAATTCAAGAGAATACAGGCCTAGTTTACTCAATCTCTTCTCATATGACAGTCCTGCCATCCCAGGAATCAATCTCGTGAACCTTCGTTGCACTCCCTCTATGGCAAGTATATCCTTCCTTAGGTAAGGAGACCAAAATTGTACACCGTACTCCAGGTGTGGTCTCACCAAGGCCCTATATAATTGGAGTAAGACTTCTTTACTCCTGTACTCAAATCCTCTTGTAATGAAGGCTAGCATACCATTTGCCTTCCTAATGGCTTGCTGCACCTGCACATTCACTTTCAGTGACTCATGTACAAGGACACCCAGGTCCCTTTGAGCACCTGCATTCCCCAATCTTTCACCATTTAGGAAATACTCTGCCTTTTTGTTTTTTCTACCAAAGTGGATAATTTCACATTTATCCACATTATATTCCATCTGCCATGTTCTCGCCTACTCACTGAGCCTGTCGAGATCCCCTTGAAGCCTCTTTACATCCTCTTCGCAACTGACACTGCCACCTAGCTTTGTATCATCAGCAAATTTGGAAATGTTACATTTAGTCCCCTCATCCAAATCATTGATATTGATTGTGAATAGCTGGGGCCCAAGCACCGATCCTTGCGGTACCCCACTAGTCACAGCCTGCCATCCTGAAAAAGACCCGTTTATCCCTACTCTTTGTTTTCTGTCTGTTAACCAATTCTCAATCAATGCTAGTATATTACCCCCAATTCCATGTACCCTAATTTTGTTCACCAACCTCTTTTGTGTGGGACCTTATCGAAGGCCTTCTGAAAATCCAGATACACCACATCTACTGGTTCCCCTTTGTCTACTCCACTAGTTACATCCGCAAAGAACTCCAATATGTTTGTCAAACAGGATTTCCCTTTCATAAATCCATGTTGACTCTGCCCAATCTTGCTATTAGTTTCTAAGTGCTCAGTTATTGCATCCTTTATAATAGATTCCAGCATTTTCCCAACTACTGATGTGAGGCTAACAGGTCTGTAGTTCCCCGTTTTCTCTCTCCCTCCTTTCTTAAATAGCGGGGTTACATTTGCTATCCTCCAATCTGCAAGAACTGTTCCAGAATCTATAGAATTTTGGAAGATGACAACCAATGTGTCCACTATTCCAATGGCCACCTCTTTCAAAACCCTAGGATGTAGGTCATCCGGTCCTTGGGATTTATTGACTTTTAGTCCCATTAATTTTGCTAGTACTGTTTTTTTACTAATAATAATTTCTTTAAGTTCCTCATTCTCATCACACCCTTGGTTTTCTCGTATTTCTGGGTCTTCCTCCGTGAAGGCAGAAACAAAGTGTTTATTTAATTTCTCTGCCATTTCCTCATTCCCCATTATAAATCCTCCCGTCTCTGACTGTAAAGGACCTACATTTACCTTCGCCAGTCTTTTATTTTTCACATACCTATACAATCCATTTTTATATTTTTCGCTAGTTTGTGCTCATATTCCATTTTCCCTTTCTTTATCAATTTCTTGGTCCCCCTTTGCTGATTTCTAAAAAGATCCCAATCCTCAGGCTGATCGCTTTTTCTGGCAACTTTATAAGCTTCCTCCTTTGACTTAATACTAGCTTTAATTTCTTTTGTTAGCCATGGTTGGACCACTTTTCCTTTTGGGTTTTATGCCCTAGACCTCTGGTGACACACGTAAATTCACCGATTTGGCCTGTTAAGAAACCAGATGGATGATGGGGGACGACGATCGATTACAGGGTATTAAATAAAAACATTCCAGCATGTGCCCCAGCGGTCGCTGCTGTGGCAGATTTGATTGGCAGTATACCAAGCTCTGCGGAAGTGTACACGGTGTTGGATATTTCTAATGGGTTTTGGTCTATTCTGATGAGAAAAGATCAGTGCAAATTTGCTTTCACCTTTAAAGGGCAGCAGTGCACGTGGACATGTCTGCCACAAGGGTTTCATAATAGTCCATCAATATTCCATCAGCGAATGGCTAAGGGTTTCAAAGGGTTCTCCAGTAGGGACAAGCTGATCCAGTATGTGGATGACTTGTTACTATTCACAGAGACTCCTGAGGAACATATGGTGTTGCTGAAGGAGTTGCTGCAGCTCCTAACGCAATGCGGGTTGAAGGTAAGCCCTAAAAAGGCTCAGATAGGGCAAAAGGAGGTGCATATTTTTGGGGCTCATACTGAGACCGGGAGAGAAAAGCGAGTATAAGCTCAATCGACCCAATCTCTCCTCATACGTCATTCCTGCCATCCCAGGTATCAGCCTTGTTGTGTATGTAATATGTGTGCTACTTTGAACCTATGGACAGGACTGCACTACTTGTTGGGTGTAGTGATACGCAGTACCACTCCTGGCCATAGGGGTATAAATAGTACTGTGGGTACTGATCCCCCTCAGTTCCCGCCTGTGGGCATGAAGTAAAGACCTATGTATAGTCCCTACCTCCAACCAGTAAAGACCTGTTTGAGTTATACGTTTAAGTCTTTGTGTTAATTGTTCAATACAATACACATACTTAACACTGGCGACGAGTCGGTTCGAACCCTGCGGCAGTTATTCCTCAGCGGCTTCGTCCAAAGACAGGACGTTGAAGAGAGGTTCCAATCCTCAACACCCCACTGAAAACTGAAGGGCAGCAGAAATCCTGACAGCTTCCAGCGACTGGAAGCGACAGGCATTAGGACCCTGAAGCCTCCATAACCTCGTGGGTAAGCCGGAGCCCGGGAGGGCGCGAGCGGGTAAGCCAGAGCCCGGGAGTGAGCGAGCAAGAGCCGCCGAGCGGGTGAGCCAGAGGCCGGGAGCCGCTTCAAGCGGGAGGCGCTTAGCGGGCCAGCGATCGCACCGGTGATAAGGGCTGAGAACCGTTTCGGGCGGGCGGCGCACCAGCGATCGCACAGGAGATAAGAGCCGCAGTCGGGCTGAAAGTCAGCGACGAGAAGCGCGGGAAAACCGCCATTGAAGTGGGCGGGGAGAGCGAGAAGCGCGGGAAAGCCGCCATTTTTCGCGGGAAAACCGCTGGGGAAGAAGGCAGAAGCGGGAAAACCGCCATTTTGTGGGCGGAGGACGACGGCAAGAGCGGGAAGCCGCCATCTTGGATAACAGTAAAAAAAAAAAAATCTGAGAAATTGCAAATCTGATAAAGTACTACAATGCCTAAACACGGGAATATTAGCAACTTTGATAGTGACATCGAAGATTGGGCCATATATGTTGAACGAGTTAAAAATTATTGTAAGGCCAATAAAATTCGTGAGGCTGATAAAGCACTAACATTATTAAATTTAATGGGTGCGAAGACATACGGGCAATTGAAACACCTGTTATCACCAGATGAACCGGCGGATAAGACGTTCGATGAGATTGTTACTGTCCTGAAAGATCATCTAAACCCCACGCCGCTGATGCTAGCGGAACGATTTAAATTTTACGACAGAAGGCAGCTACAGCATGAAAGCAATGCTGATTATTTGCTGGAATTGCGTAAATTAGCGAAATATTGCCAGTTTGGAACGGGACTGACAGAGGCACTTCGAGACAAATTTGTGTGTGGTTTATTTAAACAGGATACACAAAAGCGACTGCTCGAGGAGAATGAGCTGACGCTTGAGAAGGCGGTCACTATGGCAGCAGCACACGAAGCCGCAGCGAGAGGCACGGCAGTAATGCAGCTACGGTCACCGGAGCTCAGTGCACACAAATTGGGTGTGAGTTCTGGCAAATGTTATCGTTGTGGAAAGACAACGCATGATCAGAACCAGTGTTGGTTTAAAAACCAAGAATGTAGAACTTGTGGTAGGCTTGGACATATAGCTAGAGTATGCAGGTCAGCGAAGAAGACCAGCAACAAGAAGTCACCGCAAGGGAAATACGCAAAGGTACACAAGGTGGCCGAACAGGAGTCCGATTCAGACGCTAGCAGTAATGAACTGGCTAGCTTAAGCTGTAATGAACTGGCTAGCTTAAGAGTACTCAACGCTGGTAAGGGTGCAGACCTCCAGACAATTTGGGTCACTCTTCAGATAGAAGGAGTCCAAGTAAAACTGGAATTGGACACTGGATCGGCATTGACGGTCATAAATAAGAAAGATTACGGAAAGTTATTCCAACATATTCCCCTACAGGATACGGGGATTATATTGAAAACATACACGGGGCAAAGAGTGTACCCCATCGGGAAAATAGAGGTTGCAGTGGTCCACAAGGGCGAAGACAGTCAAATAATGGACTTATATGTGATATCTGAAGGAGGTCCTCCACTACTAGGACGGGAGTGGATTAGGAAAATGAATATGGACTGGCATTTCCTACAAACAATAACGAGTGAGAACTCGGTGAAGATAGTCGGCCCAGACTCTGGAACGGATGATGGTAAGCCCAACTCAGGTGCAAAAGACAAAGTTTCAGCACAGAATTCCACTGAGCAACAACAACATAGTTTAACTGTGGATTCTGAGTCTGGCAAGTCTACTGATGTGCCCATTTCTGAGGGACACCGGGCTCGAACTCAACTCCATTTCAAACTACAACAGCAATTAGAACAAATGCTTCGCCGTTTTGAGCAAGAGTTGAATGCAACGAAAGAGTTCTTTGATATAGAGTTGGAGAATCTGGAAAGACAACAGAAGCAGCTGATGGAGAAAATGGAGCAGGAGCACACAAAACGTCTGATGTCAGAGGAGTTAACGGTCAGCCAACTCCTGCATATGCTGAAGGACAGGACTCTGAAATGGGAAAAACTTGAACATGAACTTCAATATTCAAACGAAAGGGGTTCGGAGCTCTCAAAGGTTATTGGAAGAGCTGAGGTGGCAACACAGACTGAGATGACTGCAACAGAGCAGCCCTTGGATGCCAAAAGTACGCTGACTCACGTCAACGTAGAACAACAGACCGCTGAAACAGCTGCTCCGGTAGAGGGATTGCATAGTCCGATCAATCAATCTCCAAAGGAAGTTGAAGTATTAAAATCACAAATGAGGTCACTAGTAAACGACTTGCTGAAAGCCCAGAAAAAGCTGGATGCAGAGGTACACATGAAGAAGTCTCTTCAGGAAAGATGTCTGGATTTGGAACAAGAGCTGGCTAACGTCCAGCTGGGTATGGAGGAAATAGACGACCCTCTCACTGGTCTAGCTCAGGACGACACCGAATATTACGATGTCCTGTCCTGCCCAGCTTGTAACTTCGACTCCCAAAGTGCAGAAATCATGGAGGAGCACCAAAAGTCTACGGAACATCGGGAGAAGCTGGCTCTACGACGGAAACAGGAGGAAGAGAAGGAGGAACTGCGCATGCAGCTGGCAGCTGTGGCAGCTGACAATGGAGCCCAGAGAGTCTCCAAGAAGCAGAAAAGGAAAAGTAAAAACAGAAGATGACCCATCTGAACCATTATCACCTCTACCAGATCACACACGTGGTCCCTCCGAACGGAGCCAATTCAGTTCGGAAGTTCAAACTGTTAAATCCATGGAAGGACTATTGAATGAGTCACTCCAGCAACGTGAACCGACTACACCACAGAGATTGAATCTGTGAACTGTTTTCCGCAGAGACTGAATCTGTGATCTGTTTTGACATGAAGTTATCTATGTATCTATGTTATTCTGTTATGTAAACCTGAAGTTATATATGTATATATGTTATTACGTTATGTTAAATGGGGAGATGACTGTAAAGCTAGGAAGGGAGGAATGTTGTGTATGTAATATGTGTGCTACTTTGAACCTATGGACAGGACTGCACTACTTGTTGGGCGTAGTGATACGCAGTACCACTCCTGGCCATAGGGGTATAAATAGTACTGTGGGTACTGATCCCCCTCAGTTCCCGCCTGTGGGCATGAAGTAAAGACCTATGTATAGTCCCTACCTCCAACCAGTAAAGACCTGTTTGAGTTATACGTTTAAGTCTTTGTGTTAATTGTTCAATACAATACACATACTTAACAAGCCTGGTGAATCTTCGCTGCACTCCTTCCATGGCAGGAACACCCTTCCTAAGATAAGGCGACCAAAACTGCACACAATACTCAAGATGTGGTCTCACCAAGGCCCTGTACAACTGCAGCAAGACATCCTTGTTCCTCTACTCAAACCCTCTCGCTACGAAGGCCAACATACCATTTGCCTTTTTAACCGCCTGCTGCACCTGCATGCTTGCCTTCAGTGACTGGTGCACAAGGACAGCCAGGTCTCGTTGCACTTCCCCTTCTCCCAATCTATTGCCATTCAGATAATAATCTGCCTTCCTGTTTTTGACACCAAAGTGGATAACCTCGCATTTATCCACGTTATATTGCATCTGCCATGCTTCTGCCCAATCACCCAACCTGTCCAAATCATACTGGAGTTTCTCGGCATCCTCCTCGCAGCACACACGCCCACCCAGCTTTGTGTCGTCTGCAAACTTGGAGATATTACATCTAGTTCCCTCGTCTAGATTATTAATATATATTGTGAATAGCTGGGGTCCAAGGACCGATCCCTGCGGTACCCCACTAGTCACTGCCTGCCACTCGAAAAAAGACCTGTTTATTCCAACTCTTTGCTTTCTGTCTGCCAACCAGTTCTCTATCCAAGTCAATACCTTGCCCCCAATCCCATGTGCCTTAACTTTACACGTTAATCTCTTATGTGGGACCTTATCGAAAGCCTTCTGAAAGTCCAAATACACCACATCCACTGGTTCTCCCTTATCTATTTTACCAGTTACATCCTCAAAAAATTCCAGTAGATTAGTCAAGCACGATTTACCTTTTGTAAATCCATGTTGCCTTTGTCCGATCCTGTCACTGTTTTCCAAGTGCTCTGCTATTACATCTTTTATAATGGACTCTAGCATTTTCCCCACTACAGATGTCAGGCTGTAGACAAGCTGCAGGGAATATTGGCAGAAAACATCAACCAATAAAATTAATTTAGAACCATACAAACCACAGGAATGGGACATTGGCGATAAGGTGATGGTAAGGAATTTTGCTCAGGTAGGAGTGTTTGAACCGCTGTATAAGGGACTGTATAATATTGTGGATAAAGCTCGCCCACTGGTATATGTGGTACAACTACCCAAGAAGGTAAAATAGTTCCACATCAAACAAATGAAACTGTACAAACCCCCCAAAGGAAACAACAGAGAGCGGAAGGGACTGTTATGTGTATGATAAAATGGTGGACCATGGAAGATGAGGATGTACCTATGGTGATACAGGCACATAGACAGCCACAAGGGCCACCAGTATCAGTCCCAGCCCCTCGAAGAATGGCAACAGGAGGTGCCAACAGAAAAGGAGAGAGCCCAAAGGGCGCTAGCCCTAGAGGTCTGAAATATAACTTGAGGAGTCATAAATGCCAAGGGCCGCATGTAAATTCTGTAAATGAATAAGTTACTTATTTAACCAATTGGATCTGCGTAGCCTGGATGGTGTAGTAGGGGCCAATGCAGAGCGAACCTTTGTTTATTTTATTTTACAGGGAAAAAAGGAAAAGGAGGAAAAGATGAAGGGGGCAATTTTAACTCGGGTGCGGGATGGTGTCGTGTTATCCGAATTTCGTGTTTCCCACATGAATCTAAATGGATGTGGGAGATTGATGCAATTTTAACTTAAGTGGCCAATTGATTTCCAACGTGTGGGAAGCCTTTGCAAATGGGTTTTTCACGATGGAAAGTCCCCTCCGATGATGTCATCATTGCTGCTGCATTTAAGCTCCACAGCAAGCCTTGCTTCTTCTACAGACTGCCAAGCTTCTTGACTGTGCAGTGTGAGGGAGTTGCAGCAAAAATGCCATCACTTCGTTAATGTACATAAAATTTCTGATGGCAAATGTTGCAGTTGTATTGTCTGTCATTTCACTAGTGGGACTTCCACATTGAGGGCTTAGGCATACTTGCAACTGTCAGTATGGTGGTCAGAGTGCTAGGAATCCTCTGGTTCTTGGCCATCGTCTCTGCTCTGGTAAGAAGCTGCGAGGCAAAAGTGTTTGTTTGACTAGGCTAAGCAAATCTGGCCAGGATGAGTGCGTTCCTTGCATCCTGAGCAGCAATGTTCTCGCGTAATGTTGCCGCTGGTTGTTTCTTCTCCTCCTTCTCCTCCTTCTCCTCCTCCTCTTCCTTCTTCTTCTCCTCCTCAGAGCCGCCTTTGGCACTGCTGCTCAGACATGTTGAGATAGGTGACCCTGCGTCTATAGACCCTGTTTGAGGGGTATCTCCTGCGCCAGTGGGCTTTCAGGCGCTGGCCCCTTCTGACCTTTGCAGCTTCAAGTGGGTGAGCAGCAGCCTGGCGCTGCTGCTGTTGCTGGCGCTGCTGTTGTTCCTGGTTCTGCTGGTGCCCCTGCTGGTGCTCGAGCTCCTCTAATACCCAGATGGGAAGCAAATAGATGGCTCCCATGCTTCTGGTATATGCCTCCGTTGAGGACGAGCTGAGTGAAGGTGGCGAGAGGGGTTTCCCAGGAGGTCACACTGGAGATGGGTGTCAGGCTCCAACCTTCCACAGGTGTGGTTAAGCCTTCCAAAAGTTGCCCCAGGCCCGAGACCACTAAGTCCTGCCACCTGCAAATGATGGCTGATCAAATCTCCTCTTTAATGGTGGACCTGCAGTTGATAGTTAGCAATCTAATAGTGCTCCTGCCAGGTTTCACATTCGTGTTTCCCACCAGGCGTGTTTTATGTGGGAAAAGGGTTAAATTTGCATGGGCCTGTTAAAATAGGATTATAGAGGCCATTTAGTGGTTATTAAGGGTCTTAAAGACCAGTCCCGCCTGTTGGATGCGGGACGGAGTCGGGACCATCAGACACGCCTGAGTTCAAATTGCTCGGAGTCGGGAACCAGGCGGGGGGTCCCGCCCGCCAGTTTTTGCAATTTTAATTCCCCACACGCCTCCAAGCCCGACTCCACGGCTCAGTGAAAATTGAGCCTGAAGAGTGTGTTAGCGCTTCTCTTGGGAACTGTGTAATGTGAACGTGTGACCTCCGAAGTAGATTGGTGCTCGTCGACGGTCACCTACCTGGGGAAAATGGCTGAAGTTGAAACCTACTCTAAGGAACTGTATTTTGCCTGTCCTTTTGATAGTAATAACAGCTCTGAAAAAGGGGCCACAGGATGCAAGGTTAATTTAGCTTTGGTAAAGGTGATAGAGGTATAGAAAGGGAGACGAATTTGTATGAAATGTATCTGAGTCACCTGGGAATGGTAACAAATGCACAATACCTAAATTATGTAATGTAACAGATGTAGTACTGCTCACGCCTACACCGGGCAAACCTAGTGTGGAAAGGTTAAATGTATCTATGGTTTCGTACAATCTTAATCACTCTGAGTGATGGTATAGTGTAGAGATTAGGCCAATCAGTAGCTTATCTCTAGTCTTTCAAATAATCAGGATCGACTGCAAACCAACATGATGGGTATATTGTGTTAAATCAGAGTTTAAGACAGAATATAACACGCTAGTTATACAACAAAAACATACGGCCATGACAAGCAGCTGGTACCGGTCCCAATCGGACAGACGGATGGCGTGCGTGAACAGTTCTCTAGCTTCTGGGATCACTCTCAAAAGAGTGTTCGACCAGCCCAACTTCTGCTTGGCTCTCCCCTCCACCAGCTGCGTGGGCAAGCCCTTAGGGTATTACTTTTATTCTCTTTTTAGGGGTGGGCCTGAGGACAAATTTTTGACAAGACCATTTAACCTATAGAGGTTCCCCATAAACCTCAAAACCCAATGGGGCATCAAGTTCTTTGTCTTGATTCTTGGATGAAAGCCCTCCCCTATAGGAGTCTCATGATCTCAGCCAATTTGTCTTATTGTTTAATCTTTCTGAAGGCTCTTCCTTTGGACTTTGTCCTATCTCTCTTGTCCCTATCCTCCCTAGTTTGGAGTCAGACATGCCACTCTCGACCATCAGATATTCGTAACTGCTTGTTATCAGTTATTTATGTTCATGCAGCTTTAGCTATGCAAAACAAACTATTTCATTATCAGACTATTGTACCATGGAATGAATCATTAAATTCCCAAAGATATCTTCTATTCTATTCTCATACACTGCTTAACTTATGCATTTTAAAGCAGTTTTTGTTAAACAAAGTCAAAATCCTAACAACATTTTAATATGGTTATTAGCAGTACCCTGTAATGGAAGAAATATTGGTATTGGACCTTGGTTGGTTAAATTAAAGATACATAAAACAACCTTCCTAGCACATAAACAGCAGACAGCTAGCCTGGAAACAAGGTCATATGTGACCGTCACAGTGCAAAATGTTATAACATCCGCAGCGAACCAAAACATAAGCAGATTCTAAGCACCTATCCAGTTATTCTAATATACTAGTCTGAAGAGACTTTGGGGGAGAAATTCAGTATCGCCACGTTTGGGGCGTTATACTCGAGCGGGCCTGAAATTTAGCGCCCAGTGCAAATTATCGCCACCTCCAGCTAAATTGACCTGCTTCGCCCCAGGAGGTGCTTGGAGTGCTAAAACAGGCGCTGCACGACTGTCCTAAGGCGCTAAGCCGGAGAAGCGAGGCGCTACCACTGAGGGCGGGCGCAGCACAGGTGTGGCCAGTTAGCGATTGCACGCAGACACGCTGGCGCCGGTCAGCTCTTAAAGGGGAGGGTCGATCTTGGATTGCAGCCACACCCTGCACATCGGAGCCCTGATTCTCGGCCTGGACAGACCTGCTGCCACATTCTAATGCCTAGGACCATGGAGAGGGCCAGGGAGTGAGCGCAGACTCAATGCAGAAAGCTCTCTCCCTTTGTCTCTCTGCAAATCTCTCTCTCTCTCACAGAAGGAATGGTCCAAAAATGGCTACCACAAAGAAGCCAGGAAGAGCTCCCTTTAAATAGCAGCCCCACAGCGACTGGGAACCATACCAGTCGCTGGGAGCGCCAGGCGGAAAGGAGGGGGGCGCCACTGAAGTTCTGGTTCGGGGCGCCCCAAGGGCGTTGCACCATGAAATGACGTCAGGATCTGCGCGCGCAGCTGAGCGGGCGATGCGGTTTTGCGCCGCCGCTAAATGTCTGCTCAATTTCGCGAGAGGCGCAGGTCTCGCCGCGCCCGGGCGCTAGCCGCTTCGTGCCCCACTTATCGCTCTCTTAAGGCGCTAACGGGTGGTGCTAACAACTGAATTTCTCCCCCTTTTTGTCTCCAGTTCTAATACCATCCTGTAAACATAGTATTATTCCCCTCACAATATTGTTTGCATAACCATATACATTTTGGACACCCCTGATTTCTAACAATAGTCTACTGTTGGCCGAATTGGAATAAGCAATACGAAAGCAGATATTATTGTGAGAGTAGTGTGTTTGGGAATAATGTAGCAGGAAAGAGTGCGAGTAAAGAAGAAGTAAACCATCAAACTATAATAACACCCAAATTAAAACAACAAAAATCTCCAGAGTGTCCAAAGCAAATACCAGGACCCAAAAACGGCCTGGCATTGGTCCCAACCAATCAGATTTTATATCAAAACGTACTTTATCAGATAATTCCAGTTATTTTGAATTTGACCGAGGCAAAATGGCCAAGCTGGTGTAAAAGAGACACCCGAAAGCTTATAGATAAAATGCGGCAACAAGTAGTTAAAGATTTTTTGGGGGACACTGGAGATTCATGGGAATCCAAAGATTTGAAAAATCATTACGGAGAAGTGGTATAGTCCACTTACTACAGTGGCCACGACCCAAAGTCCACAAGGAAAGAGGAAGAGAAGGAGTTTGATTAATGACATAGTGACGGCTTATAATAGATTAGATTTAGTAACGATGAATAGTGAATTAAGGAAAGCTAAGCAGCAAATCAAAAGTATCTTACAGCAAAGTAATAATTTAACTGTACGAGGACCTGATAATGACTTTACATTTAACAAAACTTACTAATCCTATTTTAGATACTGCTAGAAAGGTGGATCAGCTCATCAAGGAAGATCGAAATGCTAGCACAGAGGCACCTCGGAATGATGTGTGCATGATGTATGGGAGTTGGTTAGTAGAACAAACCCGCCATAATTTAGAGAAATTAGAGGAGGGATACATACCTGATTGGATTAGCAATGAACACTTAACAGAATTGACAGATTATGAAATTTCACCTAATGTGAGTGTATGTAAATTAAGACGGTGTGGCAGAGCCACCAAGGGGACTCTGATCTTATGTACATAATTATCTTTAACTAATTGTTAGCTACAGAATAAATCTGTATCTCTGTTCATATTATCGCATGTACATAGCGCGGTCCCTTTAAGACTGAGACCCAACGCGATGACGTCATCACGTTGATCACGTGATCCTCCAGCGGCGGGAAAACGTCATGACGTCCGACCAGAGAGGGGCTCTAGTCAGTCCTCGTGGAGCTAGCAACCAGTACAGACCTGTTATCCAGCTTTCCATTGTTTTAGTGTTAAACTCTGTTTATTAGTATTAAACATCGTTTGTTTAATAGACTGACTCGATCTCAGTCCTTTAGTTAGGAATCCAGCCGTTCCTACAGTGGTGACCCCGAATTTTCGTGTACAATTTTCGCGAAAGAAGCGTAACGAAACATGGAAGCACATGCCGTGGTTTTGAAGCTCCAACAGTTTTGGGAACAACATGCTGCCTCCTGGTTCGTCCAAGCAGAAGCACAATTCGTACTCCGTAACATCGCTGCGGATCAGACCCGCTACCTCCACGTGGTCTCCGCACTCGACAGCTCCACAGCCGCACGGATCATCAGCCTGCTCGAAAACCCCCCAGAGGCCAGCAAGTATGATGCTCTTAAAGCACGGTTAATACAGGTCTTCGGACTCACGAAGGCAGAGCGGGCCCGCCGGCTGCTCGCTATGCCCAGCCTGGGCGATTCCAAGCCATCTGAGTTAATGAGCCAGATGCTCACGCTCCTGGGCTCCGAACCCCAATGCTTCCTTTTTCGGGAGTTATTCTTGAGTCAACTCCCCGAACAGGTTCAAGCCGCTCTCGCTAGATCGGACACCACAGATTGCGCAGCACTGGCTGCAGAGGCAGACACGGTTTATGCGGTCACGCAGCAATACTGCTCCGCCACGAGACAACCCTCCTCCGCGGACGCCGCCCCGATGCCTCCATCCCCCGGCTTGTGTTTTTACCACGCCCGTTTCGGCGCGAAAGCCAGAAGCTGCCGCCCTCCTTGCAGTTTCGCGCCTAAAAAAATAAAGCAGCAGCCCCAGAAAAGGAGGATCGAGTTTAAGGTGCGGCCGCGATGGTGATTGGGAATTCCGGGAAGCTCCTCTACATTACCGATTCCCTTTCGGGCCAGCGCTTTTTATGCGACACCGGGGCGCAGTGCAGCATCCTTCCCGCCTCAGCACTTGACATCCAGTCTGGGAGGCACGGTCCTGCCCTCGAGGCAGCTAATGGCGGGGCCATTCATACTTTTGGCAAACGGCGGACAACGGTTTCTGTGGGAATTTATCACAGCCAAAGTTTCACAAGCCATCCTCGGTGCAGATTTCTTATGCGCCAACAGCCTCTTGGTAGATGTCCGAAACCGTCGACTGGTCAACGTGGCTACCTTCCATTCCATTCCGTGCTTCCGCAGTTCCGCACCGGCCCATACTGTCTCCTGCGCATTACCCTCGCCGGACGAATTCACCTGCCTACTAAGTGAATTCCCGGAGCTGACCAAGCCCACTTTCTCCGCCTCGGCAGCTAAGCATGGTGTCCAACACCACATTACTACGACCGGCTCCCCAGTGTACGCAGGAGCTCGGCGACTGGAACCCGGTAAGCTCGCGGCAGCGAAGGCAGAGTTTGCCACGATGGAGCGGCTGGGGATTATTCGCCGGTTGAATAGTCCCTGGTCCTCACCCCTACATATCGTTCCAAAGCCCGGCGGCGGATGGCGGCCATGTGGGGACTACCGTCGACTGAATGATGCAACGACGCCCGATCAGTACCCGATCCCGCACATTCAAGACTTTTCCGCCCATTTGGCGGGAAACTCAATCTTCTCCAAGGTCGACCTCGTCCGGGCCTACCATCAGGTCCCCGTACACCAGCAGGACATCCAAAAAACTGCGGTTATTACTCCCTTTGGACTGTTCGAGTTCCTCAGAATGCCTTTTGGGCTCAAGAACACCGCGCAGGCCTTTCAATGACTCATGGACTCGGTCCTGCGGGATCTTCAGTTTTTATTTGTCTATCTGGATGATAGCCTGATAGCCAGCTCCACCAAAGTGGAGCACGTCGACCATCTCCGCACCCTTTTTCGGCGCCTCAGCCAGCATGGCCTCATAATCAACCCGACCAAATGTCAGTTCGGCCTTGTGGTAAACCACGTTCACTATCGTATCACTGTTAGTAGTTAGCACTGTTCACCACTGTTCGTTATAACTGTATCACTGACCACTATTGTATCACGGTACGAGGTCGCCTCTTGCCACACTGCTATACCTGGGATGACCACTGCCGACTCCGCCTTGGCTCCACCCACCAGGCCAGGTATAAAGGTGAGCGACTGGCTGGTATTCCTTCTGCTTGGATCGGATCACCCACGACAGTGGGCTCTGTTATTTAGTCAATAAAAACCTTTAGTCACCTTCGTAACTCTTCGCCTTTTATTGGAGGAATTGATAGGTATATCAATTTTATTGACTAAATTTAATGATGTCCGACAACGAGTCACAACCGGCGGAGGAGCCACCAGCGCAGCTCCCAGGAGCACAGCCACACCAGCCAGCTTGGCTGCGAGCCCTCAGACCGCCGTACCTGGACCTGAACCCACGAGCAGCAAACTCAGCCGCAGACTTTAAACACTGGCTGGTCTGCTTCGAATCATACCTGAGAGAATCCAGCGTCCCTCAGGCATCCAAACTAAGTGTCCTGCAGGCACAACTGAGCCCGAGAGTATACACTCTCATCGAGGACATGACTACCTACGAGACCGCCATCAACCTGCTGAAACAGAAGTACCGGACCCCGGTAAACTACATGTACGCTAGGCACCTCCTAAGATCACGGCCGCAACAGCCAGGAGAATCAGTAGCCGAATTCTCACAGGCGCTATATGCACTCGCCAGGAACTGTGACTTTAAATCGGTGTCGGCAGCCGAAAATACTGAAGATAATATCCGCGACGCATTCCTGAAAGGCCTACGGTCCGAGTACTCACGGCAAAGACTGCTGGAAGCTAAAGACCTCAGCATGGAAAAAGCTGAAGCCCTCGCTATCTCCCTGGAAGTGGCCCACCAAGATCAGGAAGCATTCACCAGGTACTGCTCGCGACCCTGGGACTCGGGCCCGACCCCTACCACAGCACCCTTCCCAGCGCCGCCCCCGGGACCTACCTCTGCGTCGGCGTCCCGGACCCGACCGGCCCCGCCACCCCCGGCACCGGCCCCGACATCGGGCATCCGCGATCGGGCCGCTGGCGGTTTTTTTTGTGGCCAGGAGAAGCACCCGCGGTCGCGCTGCCCAGCCAAGAACTCCATATGCAAAACCTGCCTGAAGAAAGGCCACTTCTCCAAGGCCTGCAGGAGCGGATCCTCAGAGGCCAGCAGTGCCGCATGCGAACTATGGGGGTGGCCATCTTTGTTTAGGGCAACTGAGGCCAGCATCCCCACACATGAGTCATGGGGGCGGCCATCTTTGATTAAGGCAACCGACCCCAATAGTGCCTCATGGGGCCCTACCTCGTGGGAGACGCCATTTTACTCACCACGCCCGACCGCCTCGCCCGCAGATGACAACGACTCGCTCAGCTACACACTAGCTTCCGTCACCCTGGACCAAGCCCGCCCGCACCATCTGTCCAAGTCAATGATGGACATCAAAGTGAACGGCCACGCCACGACCTGCCTGTTCGACAGCGGAAGCACGGAGAGCTTCATCCACCCAGACACGGTGAGCCACTACTCCCTCTCTGTCCTACCAACGCGCAGCCGAATCTCGATGGCATCGAGGTCCCACGCCACGGACATCAGCGGCTACTGTGTCGTGACCCTGTCGGTTAAGGGCACGGAGTATAAAATCTTTAAACTCCTCGTCCTCCCCCATCTCTGCGCTGCCGTCCTACTAGGGCTGGACTTCCAATCCCACCTCCAAAGCGTAACCCTAGCATACGGTGGACCCCTCCCCCCACTCACAGTCAACAACCAGCAAACGTTAAACCGCCCACCGCGTAACACCTGCAGCCTCTCCACCCTCAAGGTCCCGCCACCCTCTCTCTTTGCTAACCTTACCCCTGACTGCAAACCCGTCGCTACCAAGAGCAGGCGGTATAGCGCCGGGGACAGAGCCTTCATTAGCTCTGAGGTGCGGCGCCTCCTGAAAGAGGGCATTATCGAGGGGAGCAGCAGCCCCTGGCGTGCCCAGGTCGTAGTCGTAAAGACCGGCGATAAAAACCGCCTGGTCATCGACTACAGCCAGACCATAAACAGATATACCCAGCTGGACGCATACCCCCTCCCCCGCATATCTGAGATGGTCAATCAGATTGCACAGTATAAAGTATTCTCGACCATCGACCTGAAGTCGGCCTACCACCAACTCCCTATCCACCCTGAGGACCGCCAGTATACCGCCTTCGAGGCGAATGGGCGCCTATACCACTTCCTTAGGGTCCCCTTCGGTGTCACTAATGGGGTCTCGGTCTTCCAAAGGGAGATGGACCAGATGGTTGACCAGAACGAACTGCAGGCTACATTCCCCTACCTAGATAACGTCACTATCTGCGACCGCGACCGGCAGGAACATGACGCGAATCTGGAGAAATTCCTCCGTACGGCCCAACGGCTGAACCTCACCTACAATAAGGAGAAATGCGTGTTTAACACCACGCGCCTTGCCATCCTCGGCTGCGTAGTGGAGAACAGAATCATCGGCCCCGACCCAGAAAGAATGCGCCCCCTCATGGAGCTACCCCTCCCCCACTGCCCTAAAGCACTTAGGAGAACCCTGGGGCTTTTCGCCTACTATGCCCAATGGGTACCCAATTACGCGGACAAAGCCAGACCCCTCCTGAAAGCCACTTCCTTCCCCCTCACGGAGGAGGCGTGCGCGGCCTTCTCCCTCATTAAGGGAGACATAGCCAAGGCCACGATGCACGCAGTGGACGAGTCCATCCCCTTTCAGGTGGAGAGCGACGCATCCGACTTCGCCTTAGCCGCCACCCTAAACCAGGAGGGGAGGCCAGTGGCCTTCTTCTCAAGGACCCTACAGGGCCCCGAGATCCGACATTCGTCGGTCGAGAAAGAGGCCCAGGCGATCGCGGAGGCAGTACGGCGCTGGAGGCACTACCTGGCAGGCAAACGATTTACCCTCCTCACCGACCAGCGTTCGGTGGCTTTCATGTTTAATAACAAGCTGAAGGGCAAAATCAAGAATGACAAGATTTTGAGACGGAGAATCGAGCTCTCCACCTACGATTATGAGATCTTGTACCGGCCAGGCAAGCTGAACGAATCCCCTGATGCCCTTTCACGAATGACATGCACCAGCGCGCATATCGATAGGCTTCAGACCCTCCACGACCAGCTCTGCCACCCCGGAGTCACCAGACTCTACCATTTCATTAAGGCCCGCAACCTGACCTACTCCATCGAGGAGGTCAGGACCATGACCAGGAACTGCCAGACCTGTGCGGAGTGCAAACCGCACTTCTATAGGCCGGACCGAGCAAGCCTGATCAAGGCCACCCGCCCCTTCGAGCGCCTGAGCATCGACTTTAAGGGGCCCCTCCCGTCCTCTGACCGTAATGTGTACTTCCTCAACATCGTTGATGAGTACTCCCGTTTCCCCTTTGCCTTCCCCTGCCCCGACATGACCAGTAGCACGGTCATTAAGTGCCTGAATGCCCTCTTCGCCTTGTTCGGGTTCCCGAACTATATACACAGCGACCGGGGCTCCTCCTTCATGAGCGAGGAACTCCGGCAATTCCTCCTAGAGAGAGGTATTGCAGCAAGCAGGACCACCAGCTACAACCCCAGAGGTAACGGTCAGGTGGAAAGAGAGAACGCGACGGTATGGAAGGCCGTCCTCTTAGCCTTAAAGTCTAAGGGCCTCCCAACCTCCCGCTGGCAAGAAGTCCTCCCGACAGCGCTGCACTCCATCTGGTCATTACTTTGCACGGCCACTAACACCACCCCCCATGAACGAATGTTCGTTTTCCCCAGGAAGTCGACTACGGGAACCACTCTACCAACCTGGCTGACCGCCCCGGGGCCGGTCTGGCTGCGGAAACACGTGAGGACCCATAAAACGGACCCCCTGGTCGAGAGGGTGAACCTCCTGCACGCCAACCCCCAGTACGCCTACGTGGCGTACCCAGACGGGCGGGAGGACACTGTCTCCCTACGAGACCTCGCACCCTCAGCCGATCCGGAAACACCGCCACCACCCCCCCCAACCTCAGTCCAGGTAGACGGCATGCCGGAACCCCACGAGCCCTCGCCGACCACGCAAACACCAGCATCAACACCGGATAAGGCACCAGCACCGGATAAGGCAACACCACCGCTGCGGCGATCGGAGAGGCTTACGAAGCCACCGGACAGACTGACCTACCAGAATTGGTAGTACACTTCACCCCGCCGGACTTAATTCTAAACAAGGGGTGAATGTGGTAAACCACGTTCACTATCGTATCACTGTTAGTAGTTAGCACTGTTCACCACTGTTCGTTATAACTGTATCACTGACCACTATTGTATCACGGTACGAGGTCGCCTCTTGCCACACTGCTATACCTGGGATGACCACTGCCGACTCCGCCTTGGCTCCACCCACCAGGCCAGGTATAAAGGTGAGCGACTGGCTGGTATTCCTCCTGCTTGGATCGGATCACCCATGAGAGTGGGCTCTGTTATTTAGTCAATAAAAACCTTTAGTCACCTTCGTAACTCTTCGCCTTTTATTGGAGGAATTGATAGGTATATCAGGCCTACATCAGATTGACTTCTTGGGCCACCGCATTACCCAGGAGGGTGCAATCCCGCTGCAGTCAAAGGTCGAAGCAATTTCGGCATTCCCGAAGCCACAGTCCACCAAAGCCCTCCAAGAATTCCTGGGCATGGTGAACTTCTATCACCGCTTTGTGCCAAAGGCAGCACAACTCATGCAGCCCCTCTATGAGGCCCTCAAAGGCAAGATGGGAAAGGATGCATTAACCTGGACGGCGGCAATGGACAATGCTTTCGACAACACAAAAACCGCTCTAGCCAATGCAACTATGTTGGCGCACCCTCTGCCAGGAGCCACCATCACCCTCACCACGGACGCTTCTGACTATGCCATAGGCGCCGTGCAAGCACAGTGGGTCAACGGGTCATGGCAGCCACTGGCGTTCTTCAGCTGCCAACTCCGGCACAACGAACGCAAATATAGTACTTTCGACCGTGAGTTGCTGGCACTGTTCCTGGCCATTTGCCATTTTCGTTTCCTGTTGGAGGGACGTCCCTTCACCGCGTTTGTAGATCACAAACCACTGACTTTTGCAATGGCCAAGACCACCGAACCGTGGTTGGCCCGACAGCAGAAACAGCTAACTTACATTTCGGAATTCACGACAGACATCCAGCACGTAGCTGGCAAGGACAATTTGGTAGCTGATTGCCTTTTTCGTGTGCCCATACGGGCAGTCCAGTTGGGCATCGATTATGCCCTCATGGCCACCGACTAAGCATCGGACCCTGAAACACAGTCGTATCGCGCCGACACCTCTAGCCTCCAACTGGCCGATGTGCAATTCCACGCAGCAGGCACCTCGTTGCTCTGCGATGTCTCCATGGGGGACCCTCGCCCGATCGTTCCAGCTGCCTGGCGCCGCCAAGTCTTCGATGCCATCCATGGGCTTTCGCACCCGGGTGTGAAAGTATCCCAAAAATTACTGTCGGCTAAGTTCGTCTGGAGAGGAATGCGTAAGGATATCCGCGACTGGGCTAACACCTGCGTCGTCTGTCAAAAGTCTAAGGTGCAGCGCCATGTCAGGGCCCCATTGGCCACGTTCGCTGTACCAGAACGGCGATTCGACCACGTCAACGTGGATCTCGTCGGACCGCTGCCACCGTCCCAGGGTTTCACACACATTCTAACCATGGTCGATCGTACTACCAGATGGCCCGAGGCAGTACCTTTGGCGTCTACTACGTCTGCCGATGTAGCCAGAGTGTTCCTCTCCTCGTGGGTCGCACGTTTCGGCGTTCCGGCGGATATTTCTTCAGACCGCGGTCCACAATTCTCGTCCGAGCTCTGGAACGCTGTGGCCCAAGGTCTTGGCACCAAACTCCACCGCACTACGGCCTATCACCCACAGGCAAACGGTTTGTGCAAACGCCACCGATCGTTAAAGGCATCACTGAGAGCCAGCCTCCAGGACGCCGGCTGGGTGGATAAGCTTCCATGGGTCATGTTGGGGCTGCACACGGCACCCAAAGAGGACCTGCAATCGTCTGCCGCAGAGCTCGTGTACGGTCAGCCGCTCCGCGTACCGGGAGATTTCCTGCCGCTTCCCACCGCGCCATGGTCTGCAGCCGACCAACTCAGCAACCACCGGGAAATGGCCAAGGCTTTCGCGCCCATTCCGACTTCGCATCACGGCCTGCCATCTTCGCACATTCCAGCGGAGCTAAAAAATGCTGAATTCGTATTCATTCAGCATGATGCCCATAGGGATCCGCTCAAGGCTCCCTACACGGGACCTTTCCGCGTAATAGAGCCTGGTGACAAGAGTTTCTCGGTTGACATCAGTGGTAAACCAGACCACATCTCCATTGATCGTCTCAAACCGGCACATCTGGACATCGACCGGCCAGTAGAGACTGCACAACCGCCACGCCGTGGCCGCCCTCCAGCTGCACCCGCACCAGTCCGAAGGCTCCCATCCGCCAGCCCGCCCGCTGTTCAACGTTCACTCCGCAAATACAGGAGTCGCTCTGACAGGCTTGTCAGACCTCCTAGTCGATTGACTTTTACTGTTAAAGACAATTCTGGGAGGGCGCATGTGGCAGAGCCACCAAGGGGACTCTGATCTTATGTACATAATTATCTTTAACTAATTGTTAGCTACAGAATGAATCTGCATCTCTGTTCATATTATCGCATGTCCCTTTAAGACTGAGACCCAATGCGATGACATCATCACGTTGATCACGTGATCCTCCAGCGGCGGGAAAACGTGATGACGTCATGACGTCCGACTGGGGAGGGGCTCTAGTCAGTCCTCGTGGAGCTAGCAACCAGTACAGACCTGTTATCCAGCTTTCCATTGTTCTGGTGTTAAACTCTGTTTATTAGTATTAAACATCGTTTGTTTAATAGACTGACTCGATCTCAGTCCTTTAGTTAGGAATCTAGCCGTTCCTACAACGGTTGATTAAGGCTCAAGTAGTTTATCACAAATGTGATAGACCTGCTAATGATACAGTGGTAGGAATGGTGTTGTAATTCCCTCTCATAACTCCAAACCATCAGGGATATCCCCTGTTTAGAGTAGAAAACATTGGACATGTACTGTATGGGGCGCAATTAGTAACGGAGCACCGAGACAATGGGCCTTATGTAGCCTATAACGCCTCTGCGAGTGGAGCGGATAGGTGGATTCCCACTGACCTGGTGGGATGTCAGCAAGTGAGAGAGATGGTAATTTGTCCCTATAGACTACATGACCATAAAGGATCAACATGTGGATTCTCAGGGAAGAGGGCAAATTGTACCATGCAATCTACATCAGGAAGACATGGAGTTGTTGGCCCAGAAATTCAGGTCTCCACGGGTGAGTACGCATGGGGTACTCACCCGTAAGCCCAATGGAAGTGCCGGTTTCGTGCATGCACTGCGCATGTGCGGGAATCCGGCACTTCCATTCCCCTGAAAGAAGGGGTTGAGAGGTGGAACGCGTGCGCCGGAGAGGCAGCGCGTGCGCATTGAACGTACTTTTTTTTTCCAGGTTTTTCCAGGAGGGTAAGTCTCCAGCAGTTACACTTTTAAAAAGCAGGCGCAAGGCCTGATTTTAACAAGGTAAGTGGTGAATTAATTAAAATTAAAACATTTTTTCCACAGGTTTATTACTTTAAAGAAAGCTAAGTTTATTTTTAGCCCTGTTAGAAAATGTAATTAATTTTTTCAAAAATTTAAATTATTGTTTAAAATAGTTATTTTATGTAATTTATAGTTATTTTAAAAATGTGATTTTTTAAGATTTATTTGAAGTTTTAGTGATGTTTTAGGACTTATAGTATTTATAGGTTTGACAGCTCTTCCTGTCAAACTTATGAATGAAGCATTCCCTGCTCCGATTGGCTCTCCATGGCCCACGTGATCCCAGGGGACGCATCGAACTAACTGCGCCCCTGGGATACGTAAGCACTGCGCGCCGGCAGTTGGAGGAGGCCCAGGATCGGAATCCCACGTGGGCCCACAGCTCAGCGGCCGGCGTGCTAGGTAAGTGCAGGTCGGGGGCTTGCACCCGCGGGAAGCCCCCGACCCGAATTTCTGGGCCATTAACTCTGTTTATAGAGGGAATTATATGTATTGTGTAATTGCAACTGTAAAATCTTTTATTTATGGAAATAATTTGACATGCCCAGTTATACAGCCAACCTTTTGTATTGAGCCTGCTCATGTGGTATTGATAGGACATAGGATCCTACAACCCTTAAACCAAGGAAAGGAAACTGGTATCGATGTATCAGAACCAATCTCTAGATTGAACATGGAAGAATTTGTTAGTAAGTTTGGCTATGATATAGCTTTACTTAAACCCGAAGTTCAGGCTAAAATAACTAAATTACTGAATGATCTTGATGTAACCCAGCATGTATTGTGGGAATTAACACAAAGACAAAGTGAAGTGGGGAAAGACATACAAAATATCAAAATTATCCCATGGTGGAAACAATTATGGAACTGGGGAACTACAGTTGAGATAAATCCTTGGATAACAATCGTGTCTCATGTATTGGTGATAATCCAATTGATCATTGTGATCTATTTGCTATGTCTGGCGATGGCGGAGAAAAGACGGTGGAAGAAGAAGAGATAGTAAAAGTTAATGCGTGAGGTCTTGGTTCAGCGAGAACAGGAGAAGTTGGTTTAAAAGTGACTGATTCCCTGAGGAGTCAGTACATCAGTCACTTGGGGGTGGACTCCTGTAGCCAGTCCTGCAGCAAGAACACACTTAAAGGGAACAGTGCATTGATGTTTGTATGTTATCCGTAGTTAAATAAACAGTTAAAAGAATACTGAGTTGTACTGAGTTGTTTATTTTAAGATAAACCAACATTAAAGGGTTAAGCTGCTGTACTGTACAGGCAGCTTTGTAAATTGACCAATCATAAGAAATTGACCAAGCTTCGTATCCCAGCATGCCTCGAGGAACCAATGGCACTGTGAGCTGAACGGAATGCAGGAGGAAATTATTCATACAGAGACACAGACACGATTGATTGACTTTATGAATATGCTAACCAAGGAAGTAGCTGGAGTAATCAGACCACACAATGAGATGTGTTTGTTTACATTTAACTGACTGTCCTGTCCATTGAACTCCTGTTAACAGGACTTACAAATCAACACGACAGGTAATGACCATGGTTCCACCAAGTCTGGATTGGTTCCCTCATCCTTTGGAGATGTTAATATCAAAATCGTTGCTGGAGTGAAACCCATTCGCCAACCTTTC
Source organism: Somniosus microcephalus (assembly GCF_052327205.1). NCBI lineage: Eukaryota > Metazoa > Chordata > Chondrichthyes > Squaliformes > Somniosidae > Somniosus > Somniosus microcephalus. Next base: position 64,534,674 of record NC_140994.1, read on the forward strand.
AGAATGCTGATAAGCCTGGAACTTTTCCCCATCAAAACAGCTTTGTGTGATAATGGACTATTTACTGACCCAGGATGGAGAAGTGATCAAATCAAGTACTCTATAGATTTGCAGAAACAAATAAGATTAAAATGGTGCAATCAAAGGTGGGGGGGTTGCGTCAATCAATTGTCATGGGTATGATCTTTGTATTATTAAAAGGGTGTGTTTAGGGACAAACTTCAGCAACTTGCAAGGGAACTTTTGACGGATTTGATCACCCGTACAGATGGAAACATACTCCTCCGAGAGATCGCCGTGGTGTTTGAAATTAAAGAGAGTTAAAGGGAACAGTGTAGGTGCGTACTGTTTGAAGTTAAAGCGATCAGTGCATTGATGTTTGTATGTTATTCGTAGTTCAATAAACAGTTAAAAGAATACTGAGTTGTACTGAAATAACAACAGAAAATGCTGGAAAAACTCAGCAGGCCAGGCAACATCCGTGGAGAGAAATTAGAGTCGACGTTTCGGGTCTAACCCTTTTTCAAAACTGGAAAGGAAATGAAATAGATCGAAGGCAGGGCTGCGATAGAACAAAAGAAGTAAAGAGACATTAAGAGGTATTCAAAACCAGACGAGATGGTAACAGGACTAGTGGAGACAAGACGGCTCAGATTAGGTGTGAAGTGTACTGGCAGAATGAGAGACAGCTGATATGTGGGAGAGAGAAAAAAAAGGAAAGGGGGGGAAGGGAAAACCCAAAACAAAGGGGTGGAAAAAAATATAAGTAAAAATGTAATAGGGGCCGAGGTTATGATCTGAAATTGTTGAACTCGATATTGAGTCTGGAAGGCTGCAAAGTGCCTAATCGGAAGATGAGGTGCTGTTCCTCGAGTTTACATTGAGCTTCCGTGGAACAATGCAAGAGGCCAAGGACGGTGATGTCCGAGTGGGAATGGAGCGGTGAATTAAAATGACAGGTGACCGGAAGCTCGGGGTCACCCTTACGAACTGAACGGAGGTGTTCTGCAAAGCGGTCACCCAATCTGCGTTTGGTCTCCCCAATGTAGAGGAGACCGCATCGTGAGCAGCGAATACAGTATACTAGATTGCAAGAAGTACAAGTAAATCGCTGTTTCACCTGGAAGGGGTGTTTGGGGCCCTGAACAGTGGGAAGGGGGGAGGTATAGGGGCAGGTGTTACATCTCCTGTGCTTGCACGGGAAGGTGCCAGGCGAAGGGGAAGGGCTGTTGGGGGTGATAGAGGAGTGGACTAGGGTGTCTCGGAGGGAGCGGTCCCTATGGAATGCTGAAAGGGGAGAGGAGGGGAAGATGCGTTTGGTGGTGGGATCACTTTGGAGGTAGTGGAAATGGCGGAGGATGATCCGTTGAATGTGGAGGCTGGTGGGGTGAAAGGTGAGGACAAGGGGAACTCTATCGTGGTTTCGGGAGGGAGGGGCAGGGGTGAGGGCAGAAGTGCGGGAGATAGAATGGACACAGTCGAGGGCAGTGTCAACCACGGTAGAGGGGAATCCTCAGTTGAGGAAAAAGGAAGACATGTCAGAAGCGCTGGTGTGGAAGGTGGTATCGTCAGAGCAGATGCGGCGGAGACGGAGAAACTGGGAGAATGGAATAGAGTCCTTACAGGAGGCGGGGTGGGAGGAAGTGTAGTCCAGGTAGCTGTGGGAGTCAGTGGACTTGTAGTGAATATTGGTCGATAACCTATCCCCAGAGATGGAGACGGAGAAGTCGAGGAAGGGAAGGGAGGAGTCAGAGATTGACCATGTGAAGGTGAGGGAAGGGTGGAAATTGGAGGCAAAGTGAATGAAATTGTCTAGTTCGGGGCGAGAGCAGGAAACAGCACCGATACAGTCATCAATGTATCGGAAAAAGAGGCGAGGGAGGGGACCTGAGTAGGACTGGAACAAAGAGTGTTCCTCATATCCCACGAAAAGGCAGGCATAGCTAGGACCCATGCGGGTACCCATAGCAACACCTTTGATTTGGAGGAAATGAGTGGAGTTAAAGGAGAAGTTGTTCAATGTGAGAACAAGTTCAGCCAGGCAGAGGAGGGTGGTGGTGGATGGGGACTGGTCGGGCCTCTGTTCAAGGAAGAAGCGGAGCGCCCTCAGGCCATCCTGGTGGGGGATGGAGGTGTAGAGTTTTACCCCACCTGGACTGGTTCAGGTCGGATTCTGGAATTAGCGTATAAGAGGGAAGATGTGGGTTCACTTACCTACACATTATACATTGAGGTCTGTTTCACCTGTGCCAATCTCAACCAAGCTGACTTTCTGTGGCTTTCCCTGATGGCTACCCGAAAGTATTGTCACATTCAAGTGACATGAAAGAACTTACATACACATTACCCAATAGAAGGTGCTGCCCTTTGGTATTGTCTCTGTGTCGAGGACATTCATAAAATGCCTAGCAGTGATACCATATCTTTACTTGATAGGATTAAAAATTGATAAAGAAGAGGTATTAGAAAGGCTGGCTGCACTTAAAGTAGATAAATCACCAGGAGCAGATGGGATGCATCCTAGGATACTGAGGGAATTGAGGGCGGAAATCGCGGAGGTACTGGCCATAATATTCCAATCCTCCATAGATACGGGGGTAGTGCCAGAGGACTGGAGAATTGCAAATGTTACACCCTTGTTCAAAAAAGGGTGTAAGGATAAACCCAGCAACTACAGGCCAGTCAGTTTAACCTCTGTAGTGGGGAAGCTTTTCGAAATAGTAATCAGGGACCAAATAAATAGTCACTTGGATAGGGGTGGATTAATTAAGGAGGAGGCGGACCTGTGTAGGAGTAGCAGCAGGACCTGAGAGAAGGCAGAGCGGCAGACGAGGCCCGACACCGGAGGAGGTGCACCTGTGTGGGAGCGGCAGCGGGACCTGAGAGAAGGCGGAGCGGCCATAAAGAAGCACGGCAGAGGAGTGCTGCGAGTTGGGAAAGAGAGAGCGGGAGCAGTCAAACAACAACAACTGTGAAACCGCTAAAGTGATGTCACAACCAGGGAAGGAGCTGATTGGTAAGTAGGACCTGGTGAGTATTTCTACAGTCCAGTCATTGAAGTAAAAGTAAGGTCTCTAGTTTAGAGTAAGTAGTGTTTAAAGTGAAGTAAGGTCCCTAGTGTATTTAATATTCTTTAATTTAAAGGAAGTAAAGGGAGCAAGTTAAGGTTAGGGCATGGCAGGGCAGCTCGGCAGCGTGGAGTACTCCTCCTGTGCTATGTGGGAAGTCGGACACTTTTGGTGTCCAGGGCGAACACATGCAGGAAGTGTCTCCAGCTGCAGCTACTCAAAATCCGCGTTTCAGAACTGGAGCTGCGGCTGGAGTCACTGGAGCATCCGCGAAGCTGAGATCTTCGTGGATAACACGTTTAATGAGGTGGTCACACCGCAGGTAAAGAGTGCACAGGCAGACGGAGAATGGGTGACCGCCAGACAGAATAAAAGAACTAGGAAGGTAGTGCAGGAGTCCCCATGGTCCATCTGCCACTCCAACAGATTTTCCGTTTTGGATACTGCTGGGGGAGATGATTCCTCAGGGGAATGCAGCAAGAGCCAAGTCCGTGACACTACGAGTGGCTCAGCTGCACAGGAGGGGGGTAAAAAGAGTGGGAGAGCAATAGTGATGGGGGATTCTATCATAAGGGGAACAGATAGATGTTTGTGGCTGCAGACGTGACTCCAGGATGGTATGTTGCCTCCCTCCCAAGGATGTCACGGAACGGCTGCAGGGCATTTTGAAGGGGGAGGGCGAACAGTCAGAGGTCGTGGTTCACATTGGTACCAACGACATAGGTAGAAAGAGGGATGAGGTCCTGCAACAAGAATTTAGGGAGCTAGGTAGCAGATTAAAAAGCAGGAGCTCAAAGGTTGTAATCTCTGGATTACTCCCGGTGCCACGTGCTAGTGAGTATAGGAATAGGAGGATAGAGCAGATGAATGCGTGGCTAAAGATTTGGTGCAGGAGGGAGGGCTTTAGTTTCCTGGATCACTGGGTCTGTTTCTGGGGAAGGTGGGACCTGTACAAGTTGGACGGGTTGCACCTGAACCGAAATGGGACCAACATCCTTGCGGGGAGGTTTGCTAGTACTGTTTGGCGGGGGGGGGGCGGTTAAACTAATTTAGCAGGGGAATGGGGATATGGAGTGGAGCTATAGTAGGGGGTGATGCACAGCCAAATAAAGAAGAAAAAACAAGTCAGCCTGGAAGGCAGAGCAAATATATAACGGCACAAGGGAGTATGGCAAGGCTGGATGGCATTTATTTTAATGCAAGGAGTCTTGTGGCGAAGGCAGATGAATTGAAGGTGTTGATCAACACATGGGAGTATGATATTGTTGCTATCACAGAGACATGGTTGAGGGAGGGGCAGGACTGGCAGCTCAATATTCCTGGGTATAGAATCTTCAGGCGAGACGGAGGGGGTGTTGCAATATTAATCAAGGAGTCAATTACTGCTGTAAGGAGGGATGATATCTTAGCAGGTTCCTCTAATGGCCATATGGGTAGAACTTAAAAACAAAAAGGGGGCAAGCACTTTGCTGGGAGTGTACTAACAGTCAGGGGGAGATAGAGGAACAGATATGTAGGCAAATTTCAGAGAAATGTAGAAATAATAGAGTAATAATAGTAGGGGATTTCAACTTCTCCAATATTAACTGGGATAGTCAGAGTGTGAAAGGCTTAGAGGGTGTGGCATTCTTAAAGTGCATCCAGGAGAGCTTTTTGAGCCAGCATGTAGAAAGTCCTACAAGAGAGGGGGCGGTACTGGACCTAATTCCAGGGAATGTAGCTGGGCAAGTGGTAGAAGTATCAGTAGGAAAGCATTTTGGTGACGGTGACCATAATTCAGTGAGATTTAAGGTAGTCATGGAAAAGGACAAAGATGGACCGGAATTAAGGTTCTAAATTGGGGGAAGGCCGATTTTAATATGATAAGGCAGGATCTGGCCAAAGTGGATTGAGATAAGCTACTTGTAGGAAAATCCACATCAGAGCAGTGGGAGTCTTTCAGAAAGGAAATAGTGAGAGTACAACGCCAACATGTTTCCGTAAAGGTCAAGGGTGGGAACCCTGGATGTCAAGGGATATACAAGAATGGATTAGGGGAAAAAAGGGAGGCTTTTGGCAGATACAAAGGACTAAAAACAGTGGAAGCCCTAGAGGAGTATAGAAAGTGCAGGGGGGTATTAAGAAATTAGGAGAGCGAAGACGGGGCATGAAAAAACACTGGCGGGCAAAATAAAGGAAAATTCCAAGGTGTTTTATAAGTATATTAAGGGCAAGAGAATAACCAGGGAAAGAGTAGGGCCCATTAGGGACCAAAGTGGCAATCTGTGTGTAGAGCCGGAAGATGTGGGTGAGGTTTTAAATGAATATTTTGCATCTGTGTTCACTATGGAGAAGGACGATGTAGGCATAGAAATCGGGCAGGGGGATTGTGATATACTTGGACAAATTAGTATTGAGAGGGCGGAGGTACTAGTGGTTTTAGCGGTCCTAAAAGTGGATAAATCCCCATGCCCAGACGAGATGTATCCCAGAGTGCTGTGTGAGGCAAGGGAGGAGATTGCAGGGGCTCTGACAGAAATTTTCAGAACCTCTCTGGCCACAGGGGAGGTGCCAGAGGACTGGAGGACAGCTAACATAGTACCATTATTCAAGAAGGATAGTAGGGATAAACCAGGAATTACAGGCCAGTGAGCCTAACATCATAGAAGATAGGAGCAGGAGTAGGCCATTCGGCCCCTCGAGCCTGCTCCGCCATTCAATGCGATCGTGGCTGATCATTCAAATTCAGTACCCTGTCCCTGCTTTCTCCCCATACCCCTTGATCCCTTTAGCCTTAAGAAATATATCCAACTCCTTCTTGAATATATTTAATGTATTGGCCTCAACTGCCTTCTGTGGTAGAGAATGCCACAGGTTCACCACTCTCTGGGTGAAGAAATTCCTCCTAATTTCTGTCCTAAATGGCCTACCCCATATCCTTAGACTGTGACCTCTGGTTCTGGACTCCCCGACCATCGGGAACATCCTTCCTGCATCTAGTCTGTCCAGTCCTGTCAGAATTTTATAAGTTTCAATGAGATCCCCTCTCATTCTTCTAAACTCCAGCGAGTACAAGCCCAATCGACCCAATCTCTCCTCATACGTCATTCCTGCCATCCCAGGTATCAGCCTGGTGAATCTTCGCTGAACTCCTGCCATGGCAAGAACATCCTTCCTCAGATAAGGTGACCAAAACTGCACACAATACTCAAGATGTGGTCTCACCAAGGCCCTGTATAACTGCAGCAAGACATCCTTGTTCCTGTACTCAAACCCTCTCGCTACGAAGGCCAACATGCCATTTGCCTTTTTAACTGCCTTCAGCGACTGGTGCACAAGGACACCCAGGTCTCATTGCACTTCCCCTTCTCCCAATCTATTGCCATTCAGATAATAATCTGCCTTCCTGTTTTTGCCACCAAAGTGGATAACCTCGCATTTATCCACGTTATATTGCATCTGCCATGCTTTTGCCCAATCACCCAACCTGTCCAAATCATCCTGGAGTTTCTTGGCATCCTCCTCACAGCACACACGCCCACCCAGCTTTGTGTCATCTGCAAATTTGGAGATATTACATCTAGTTCCCTTGTCTAGATCATTAATATATACTGTGAATAGCTGGGGCCCAAGGACCGATCCCTGCGGTACCCCAGTGGTAGGGAAATTATTGGAAGAAATTCTGAGGGACAGTGTTAGTCTCTCCACTTGGAGAGGCAAGGATTAATCAAGAATAGTCAGCATGGCTTTGTCAGGGGGGGGATCATGTCTAACCGATTTGATTGAATTTTTCGAGGGGGTGACTAGGTGTGGATGAGGGTAGTGCAGTTGATGTAGTCTACATGGACTTCAGTAAGGCTTTTGACAAAGTCCCTCAATGGGGACTGGTCAAGAAGGTAAGAGCCCATGGGATCCAGGGCAATTTGGCACATTGGATCCATAATTTGGCTTAGTGGCAGGAGGCAGAGGGTGATGGTTGAAGGTTGTTTTTGTGACTGGAAGCCTGTGTCCAGTGGTGTACCGCAGGGATCGGTGCTGGTTCCTTTGCTGTTTGTAGTGTACATTAATGATTTAGATATGAATGTAGGAGGTATAATCAGTAATTTCGCAGATGACCTGAAAATTGGTGGTGTGGTAAATAGCGAGGAGGGAAGCCTTAGGCTACAGGACGATATAGACGGGTTGGTCAGATGGGCAGAACAGTGGCAAATGGAATTAAACTCTGAAAAGTGTGAGGTGATGCATTTTGGGAGGACTAACAAGGCAAGGGAATACACAATGAATGGTAGGACCCGAGGAAGGACAGAGGATCAGAGGGACCTTGGTGTGCATGTACATAGATCCCTGAAGGCAGCAGGACAGGTAGATAAGGTGGTTAAAAAGGCATATGGAATACTTGCCTTCATTAGCCGAGGCATCGAATATAAGAGCAGGGATGTTATGATGGAGCTGTACAAAACGCTAGCTAGGTCACAGCTGGAATACTGTGTGCAGTTCTGATCGCCACACTATAGGAAGGATGCGATTGCATTGGAGAGGGTGCAGAGGAGATTCACCAGGATGTTACCTGGGCTGGAGCGCTTCAGCTATGAAGAGAGGCTGGACAGGCTGGGGTTGTTTTTGTTAGAGCAGAGAAGGCTGAGGGGGGACCTGTTGTGTCTGTGTATAATAAGATACAGACTGCAGGAGAACGGTATAACGGGTGTTTACTCAACGTGGCTCACACGGGAACTGGTCTGTACAGATTACTACTCAGTGCTATATACAGGTGTGGTCACTGCCGGTACTGCAGTATACATGAGCTGTAAAAAGTAGTTCCCCCCTTAAAGGTGTATACATTACAATTCCTCCCCTTTTAGATTAACAGTACCATAACACTCATTTAACAATTAAATATCAAACTAATTACAATTAACACTTTTAACATGCAACATTAGCTGAAAATAGTCTATTTATATATTCAGTCTTTGGGGAGGCTTTCTGATCCTTTCTGGATAGCGCCTTTCCCGAGTGTCTCGCTCTTGGTGCGGAGGCGATTCTGGCACCCTGTCGTCGGTTGGGTCATCAGCTTCCGATGCTACTGTTTCTGGGGTAGATGCGACCTGTACGTCGGGTTCCTCACCAGGTACGTATGGGCAAGGCATGGGGTTGACTTGTTCCTGTGACTCTAGGATCTGGTCAGCATGGCGTCTCACGATGCTCTCCCCAACGTCCACTGTGTACATTAGTGGGCCCTGCCGTGTGCATATCGTTCCTGGCTGCCATTTTTCTGTTCGGTAGTCGCGGGCCAAGACTGGTTGCCCTACATTGAAGCTCCTTGTTGGCTTCTCATGGATGTGCTGGAATTGCTTACACTCAACATCTCTTCGTACGTTTGGTCTGAGCAAATCCAGGCGAGATCTTAACCTTTGGTTAAAGAACATCATGGCTGGGGCCTGGTTGGTGACTGCATGTGTCACATTCCGGTAGGCGAACAGGAAATTGTCCACCTTGTGCTGCAGCGGAATGTTGTCATTGTACATAGCCTTTATTGCCTTCTTAAAGGTTTGTACGAACCTCTCAGCCAATCCATTTGTGGCTGGATGATACGGGGCGGATGTGTAATGCCTTACCCCATTCTTTTTCAAGAACCTCCGGAACTCTTCGGACACAAACTGTGGTCCGTTGTCGGAGCAAATCTGTTCTGGCAAGCCATTCCTGGCAAAAATGGTCCGTAGGACTGCAATAGTTTTCTCCGTGGTGGTGGAGGACATTTTGATGACCTCAGGCCATTTCGAGTGCGCATCCACGGCTATTAAAAACATTGAGTCCATGAATGGACCAGCAAAATCAATATGCACCCGTTGCCATGGAGATGAGGGCCACTCCCATGGGTGTAGAGGGGCCTGTGGTGGTGCATTTTGGACTTTCTGGCGTCCTGAGCAGCTCTTGGTCAGGTCCTCGATTTGTTTATCGATTCCCGGCCACCACACATAAGCCCTGGCTAGGCTTTTCATTTTTACACCTCCCAGATGACCCTCATGAAGCTCATTGAGCACTCTATCCCTTAACTTGGGTGGAATTACCACTCGGGATCCACACATCAAGGTCCCCCGGCACACTGACAGCTGTTCTCTCCTTGTTGAGAATGCTGGCAACAGTGAGTCGCCATGTGCTGGCCATCCCTTCACCGTCAAATCATATACCCGAGACAGTGTCTGGTCATTTCGGGTTTCCTTTTCGATACAAGCGTTAGTTACCGGTAGGTATTCAACTATAGTCGAATGGAATATTTCGACAGGATCCACTGCTGGTGCTTCCTCCGCAGTAGGCAGTGGCAGGTGTGATAGCCCATCAGCATTTCCATGTTGTTTCGTGCCCTTATATTCAATCTCATAGTGGTGCACCCCTAGAAAAAGTGACCATCTTTGTAGTCGTTGCGCAGTCATCACTGGAACGCCCTTCTTTGGATTAAAAATGGAGACAAGAGGCTGGTGATCAGTCAGCAAGGTGAATTTCTGCCCGTGCAGATAGTGATTGAACTTTTTCACTCCCCACACTAGGCTGAGGGCCTCCCTGTCAATCTGGGCGTAGTTACGCTCGGCTGAGGTTAGTGATCGTGACGCAAAGGCTATTGACGTCTCTGAGCTGTCCGAGAATTTGTGCGACAGCACCGCTCCAATGCCGTAGGGTGACTCATCACATGCCAACCGAATTGGTAATGCTGGGTTGTAATGGGCCAATACCTCTCTCGATGTGATTAGTGTTTTGCTCTTCTGGAAAGCTCGTCTACATTCGTCACTCCACTTCCATGGCACCCCAGTTTGCAGTAGTGTGTTCAGTGGGTGTAGTATTGTAGACAAATTTGGCAAGAACTTATGGTAGTAGTTTACCAGCCCGAGGAACGACCTCAGTTGTGACACATTTTCCGGTGCTGGAGCCTTGACTACTGCCTCAATCTTCTCTGGGGACTTATGTAACCCCTCTTTATCGATAACGTGGCCACAATACGAGATCTGTTTTCTAAAAAACTCGCATTTGGGGCGGTTAGCTCGGAGCCCATATTCCTGCAATCTAGTGAGCACCTGCTCCAGGTTGGCAAGGTGATCACTGTCAGTTTCGCCCATGACCAGGATGTCGTCCAAGTAACACTGGGTCAAATAGCCGGAGCTGATGCTACCCCGAATACCAGCCGGTTGTATTGGTAGAGACCTTTATGGGTGTTGATTGTGAGGTATTTTTTTGATGCTTCTTCTACCTCCATTTGCAGATACGCCTGGGCCAGATCAATCTTAGTGAAGCGTTTCCCTCCAGATAGCGAGGCGAAAATATCTTCAATCCGCGGAAGTGGATATTGTACGGAGTGAAGGACCGGGTTCACTGTTACCTTAAAGTCCCCACAGATGCGAACCTTCCTTGGTTCCCCAGGCGTGCTGCTCAATGACTTTTTCATCACAGGGACGATGGGTGTAGCCCACTCGCTCCAGTCTACCTTGGACAGTACACCTGAACGTTCCAGACTCTCCAGCTCTGGCTTGCGTTTTCTTCGATTTTAATTGTTGCTGTCATGCCTTTTAGTGTTCCGAGTCCTTGCTGGAACACTTCTTTCGCGTCAGATAGGATCTTTGACAGTCGCCCAGGTGTGACGTCGTCATCCTTTTTGGCAGCCACAGTCAGTTCCTGTATGGAATGCCAATCCAGTTGTATTTTCCGGATCCATTCACGTCCCAGTAATGGTGGTCCTCCATCTTGCAATACATACAGGTCTAGTTTTGGTATTTCCTTACCGTTATATATAACGGTCACCCTTATTTTTCCTTTGGGGTAGACTTTTTGCCCCGTGTACGTCTTCAAAATAATTTTTGTGTCTCTCAAGGGTATGTGTGAGAATAGCCGCTCGTAGTCCCGTCGGTTTATGACTGTTAGGGCTGATCCTGTGTCCAATTCCATCTTTACCTGGACTCCTGCTATCTTGAGAGTGACCCAAATGGTTCGGTGATCATTGTGACCACATTATGTAGTTTCAGACAACTCAGTTCCCTGTTTTCGGAGTCGTTATCAATCTTTTGTTCATCTGAACTATTCTCCGTCATCTTATGTACCTTCTTGTACTTTTCTTTGATAGGTTTCTTATTGCTGGTTTGCTTTCCCGACCTGCAGACTCGTGCTATCACAGAAATCCCACAGTGCAGATAGAGGCCATTTCGGCCCATCGAGCCTGCACCGACACATATCCCACCCGATCCCCGTAACCCCTACACCAACACATATCCCACCCTATCCCTGTAACCCCACGTATTTAATCCCCCTAACACTAAGGGTCAATTTATCATAGCCAATCAACCTAACCCACACATCTTTGGACTGTGGGAGGAAACCATAGCACCCGGAGAAAACCCACGCAAACACGGGGAGAATGTGCACACTCCACACAGACAGTCGCCCGAGGCCGGATTCGAACCCGGGTCTCTGGCGCTGTGAGGCAACAGTGCTAACCACTATGCCACCGTGCTACTTTTCCACACTGTCTGCACACTTTGTCTTTGAATCAGCAATCATTCTGGTCGTGTGCTGTTCTGCCGCAGCGATAGCACTTCTCTGTTCTATATGACATTTCGTTTGTGCCATATTCTTGCGGCCTCTGTTGTATCTCTGCAGCGCCCCGTGCTGCTGCTTCATATGATACCGCAATGCTGAAAGCCTTTTCCAGCGTAAGGTCCTTTTCAGATAAAAGCCGTTTCTGGGTTCCTTCACTTTGAAGCCCACACACAAACTTGTCCCTTAAGGTATCTGCCAGTCCCGCTCCAAACTGGCAGTGTTTCGATAGTTTGTGCAGTTCTGTTAAATAATCAGCATTGCTTTCATCCTTATGCTGGTTCTGTTTGTGAAACTTGAATCTTTCTGCTACCAGCAGCGGTGTGGGGTTTAAATGTTCCTGTAGTATCGTTACTATGTCTTCAAAACTCTTTTCCATTGGCTTCGTTAGTGTTACTAGATTTCGTAATAAACCATACGTCTTTGCACCCATTAAATTTAACAATACCGACGCTTTCTTGTCATCTGACACCTCATTTGCCTTGCAGTATACCTCTATTCGTTCGACATATGTAGTCCAATCTTCGACTTCATTGTCAAATGCAAGGGCAGCACGGTGGCATAGTGGTTAGCACTGTTGCCTCACAGCGCCAGGGACCCGGGTTCAAATCCAGCCTCGGGCGACTGTCTGTGTGGAGTTTGCACATTCTCCCCGTGTTTGCGTGGGTTTTTTCTGGGTGCTCCGGTTTCCTCCCACAGTCCAAAGATGTGTGGGTTAGGTTGATTGGCTATGATAAATTGACCCTTAGTGTTAGGGGGATTAAATGCGTGGGGTTACAGGGATAGGGTGGGATATGTGTTGGTGTAGGGGTTACGGGGATCGGGTGGGATATGTGTCAGTGCAGGCTCGATGGGCCGAAATGGCCTCTATCTGCACTGTGGGGTTTCTGTGATTCTGTGTGTGATTCTGTGAAATGCGGTGATACTGCCACTCTTCGGCATTTTGGGTGTGGTTTAAAATGGCGTCTCCCAATGGCTTAAAATGGCTTTCCCCCACGCTTTCCTTCCTCCCCCGCTGCTGCCAACGCCGCTCCCGGCGGTTCTCGTGGCAATGGCGGCGCCCTGTTGGTTTCGCGCGCTTCTCCTGCGCTGCTGCCAACGCTGCTCTCGGCGTTCCTCGTGGCAATGGCGGCACCTCGTGGGTTTCTGCACGTCTCTCTCTCCCTCTCTTCGACGCTGCTCGGCCCCTGAACACCGGCTGCGCCCTGTGCACTCTGCCCTCTCTCTCCCCCGTCGACGCTGCTCGGCCCTTTGCTGTGCCGCTCGGTCGGGCTCTAGCCCGCCGCTGTCCGGGAAGGGCCTGCGCACTACCTGTTGCCAGCCCGTTTCGCTGGACCACTCGACTGGAAAGCCAAGCCTGGCTCTCGACAGCCTCCCCCGCAATTCTCGAGTCTCTGCTGGATGACTGGGCGGTTGCCTGTGGTCGACGCCCGAGTCTCTGGCCTTGACCTCCAATCCACTGATCTCCAGGAACGAATCCCCGGGAGGTGATGCAGAGTTACAGGTAGGTTCGAACTTGCCTTGTCGCCAATGTTGTGTCTGTGTATAATAAGACACAGACTGCAGGAGAATGGTATAACAGGTGTTTACTCAACGTGCCTCACACGGGAACTGGTCTGTACAGATTACTACTCAGTGCTATATACAGGTGTGGTCACTGCTGGTACTGCAGTATACATGAGCTGTAAAAAGTAGTTTCCCCCCTTAAAGGTATATGCATTACAGGACCTGATTAAGGTGTACAAAATTATGAGGGGCATAGATTGGATAGATAGAAAGGCACTTTCCCCCTTAGTAGAGCGGTCAATAACCAGGGGGCATAGTTTCAAGGTAAGGGGCAGGAGGTTTAGAGGGGATTTGAGGAAGAACTTTTTCACCCAGAGGGTGGTTGGAATCTGGAACTCACTGCCTGAAAGGGTGGTAGAGGCAGGAACCTTCACAACATTCAAGAAGCATTTAGATGAGCACTTGAAAGGCCATAGCATGCAAGGCTACGGACCAAGTGCTGGAAAATGGGATTAGAATAGATAGGGCTTGATGGCTGGTGTGGACATGATGCGCCGAAAGGCCTCTTTCTGTGCTGTATAAATCTATGACTCTATGTAAGCCAGCACGGATTTGTTAAAAGCAAATCGTGTTTAACCAACTTGATTGTGTTTTTTGATGAGGTAACAGAGAGGGTTGATGAGGATAATGAGATTGACGTAGTGTACATGGATTTCCAAAAGGCGTTCGTCAAAGTGCCACATAATAGGTTGCCAGCAAAGTTGAAGCCCATTGAATAAAAGGGACAGGGAATAAAAGGGATACGAAATTGGCTAAGTGACATGAAACAGAGAATAGTGGCGAACGGTTGTTTTTTGGACTGGAGGAAGGTATACAGTGATGTTCCCCAGGGGTCGGTTCTAGGACCACTGCTTTTCTTGATATATATTAATGACTTGGATGTGGGTGAACAGGGCACAAATTCAAAATTTGCAGATGACACCAAATTTGGAAGTATAGTGAACAGTGAGGCGGAGAGTGGTAGATTTCAGGAAGACATAGACAGGCTGGTGAAATGGGCGGACACGTAGCAGATGAAATTTAATGCAGAAAAGTGTGAAGTGATGCATTTTGGTAGAAAGAATGAGGAGAAGACATATAAACTAAATGGTACAATCCTGAAGGGGGTGAACGAACAGAGAGACCTGGGAGTATGTGTGCATAAATCATTGAAGGTGGCACAGCAGGTTGAGAAAGCAGTTAAAAAGGCTTATGGGATCCTGGGCTTCATAAATAGAGGTATAGAGTTCAAAAGTGTGGAAATTATGATGAACCTGTATAAAACACTGGTTCGGCCCCAACTGGAGTACTGCGTCCAATTCTGGGCACCACACTTTAGGAAGGATGTGAAGGCCTTAGAGAGGGTGCAGAAAAGATTTACGAGAATGATTCCAGGAATGAGGGACTTCAGTTACGTTGATAGACTGGAGAAGCTGGGGTTGTTCTCCTTGGAGCAGAGAAGATTGAGAGGAGATTTGATAGAGGTGTTCAAAATCATGAGGGGTCTGGACAGAGTAGATAGAGAGAAACTCTTCCCATTGGCAGAAGGATCGAGAACCAGAGGACACAGATTTAAGGTGATTGGCAAAAGAACCAAAGGCGACATAAGAAAAAACTTTTTTACACAGCGAGTGGTTAAGATCTGGAATGCACTGCCTGAAAGGGTGGTGGAGGCAGACTCAATCTTATCTTTTAAAAGGGAGTTGGATAAGTATTTGAAGGAAAAAAATTGCAGGGCTACGGGGAAAGGGCAGGGGAGTGGGACTAGCTGAGAGTCGGCACGGGCTCGAAGGGCCGAATGGCCGCCTTCAGTGCTGTAACCATATAATGATTCTATGAACCACACACCTAACACTACAAAATGTACACACTCATTCTTCCCTCCATGACTGACTCCTCAGGATCATACTTTGAAATTAACCTGCATTCCAGTGTCCGAGTGTTGCAAGTGTTTACTCAATGATAGGAGAAAATGCACAGCTGTAACCCATTCAAGACATCCCTTTCATAGGAGCAAGTCTTGTGCAGAGTTCTCACAACCTACACATTCCACAATCTCAACGGTAACTCTTAGATTTTCAGAATGAACAACCAACCTGCAGCAAGAATCTAGTGCAGTTGTGTGCCCAATGGCAATGTCTAATTGTTACACCCGATACCAGGTTATTCAAGTGATCGTTGTGACTGAACTTGCCAGTACAATTGACCTCAAAATACCGATCTCTGGCCCAGAAGATACATCTGGCTTTGACTTGTGGCAGAAGTATGGAGCATCAAGGATTGTGTAACAGCCCTCTGGCCCATTGCTGGTCATCACAACAGTGTTTCATTTTATAGGCCAGGATGCCTACTTTGTTTACAATGAACTCCTACCACTTACACACCAGACCAGACTATCTAGGCCAGCAACAGGTTAGTGCTATTAATGGCCAAACAAGACTGAGATTTTTCCAGCCCTAGCTACTAGATCAGTCAGTTCTTACTTGAACTGACAACAGGGCAGGGTCAGGTACCAAAAATAATCCAGCACACAGTGAAGTGTGATGTCCAAGCTTATGTTCATAGATTCACTAGACAATTCTGACCGCTAAGTCTCTGGCTGAAATAGAAATCCAGAGGATAGACTTGCTTAAGAGAAACAAGATTCAACTTGTTGACCAGACTGTGCCTAATTAAATGCCCTACAGATATTCCAAACATAGAACATCATCAAATGGATGTATTTATCTTAGATGAAGAAGATATGGCTAGTACTCTGAGTTCTGCATTCTCCAAGCTGCGATGTTGATCAGTCCATACTTTGATCGGTATACTATTGTGCATAGCCCTACGATTGGTGGAGTGAAGCACAATGTCATTGGAGCAATCAATCTCCTTACAGGTCTGCCCAAACTGATTTGTTTATGGTTTAATGAAAACCAATAATAATTTAAATTACAGCCATAAGGTCAAGAGCAACTAAGGAGCAAATATTGCGCTATACCCATCTGTCAGAGAGTGCATCCAGTGAACCAAGACATACTCGTGCTCTAATGTCAATTGGGCGGTTTACTGTACTGTTCTCTGTTATCACCTGGTAAAGTTTCAAGGTCGTTCTACTAAAGTAGCAGTCACTTCATGAGCTAGTATTTGTAATTTGCAGAAAATCTGTCAAGCATCCTGCTAAGTAATCCTCACATTTTCTCTAGGCAGGACTTCACCTTCATCTGCCGTAGTACTTCTCAAACGAGTCCTCCCATCTTTTAAGGGGCATAACTTAGATACTGGTTCCCCATAATATGTGCAGTGTAACAAATTAAGAAAGGAAGATCACTTCAGCTTCCAGGCTTTCAACTCTGACCTTACTGCAGGATTTATTACTTTGAAGGGAACATCTCTAAATTTGTATACTCAAACTGATACATCATTACGCCATACTTCTCCCCTTCTCTTCTCTCGGGTGGTGTTTCAACAGTTAGCAGTCTTGTAATAGGTACTGAATTTATAGTGGTACTTTGCTGTATTGTAAACAGCCCTGGGTTATGTAAATATAAAGGGGAATGAAGGAAAATCCCTCTGTTTAATACACTATTTGATTAGGTTTTCCCTTTCAAATATTAGGTCACTGGTGCATCACTAGCAGGTAGAATAGCTGCGTAATAGCTGAAGTGACCCTGAATCAAGACTGAAACTTGCCTCTTAGAAAAATAATGCAACAAGGAAGAAACACTCCCTGCAGCAGGCAAGGGGCAGCTTGCTGCAATCTCAAAAAGACAGTGTAGGCAAGATTTTCTGCTTTATAAAGTCAGCAGAAAGTCGATGTGGTGGTCCTTGTGCCAGCCCAACTAGGTTGCCGCTAAGAGGTCCGCCTAATTATAATAACTTTGGCCTTCTCCTGGTGGGATTCTTTCCTGTGTCGGGGAGCCTGCCTCAGTGTGGGGGAGGGGGGCGGGGAAGGAATACGCCTGTTGAAAGTTACTCCCCAGGTGGCATACATTGAGGTGTCCAGCATCTAAGGGTGGGCAATAAATGCAGCCCGGCCAGTGTGGCCACATTCCAAGAACAAATAATAAAAAAGCAAGCCCCTTGGCGGCTTTTTATCTCATCAGCAGACACATTCCCAATCAAACATTTGGGAATTGGAAGCAGATTTTATAATAAAGTATTGAATTTAGATCAGTAAATAATCACAGCGGTACTAAAGATTAATCATTAGCAGGATCATCTTACATACTGCAGCACCCAAACAGCATGTGACAGACACAAGTTATGTCAATAACTCAAGTTGCCCTCACAGAACATGATCCACCTCATTCCTAACACAGTAATACATTATCACTCCACGCTAACTAATTCTGCAAAACCAGATCATCTAGAAGGAACTGTAGGACCTGAAGCTAATAGCCAATTTCTGCAAATTGGTTACTAAAAGTCTTTTATAAAAGAAATCTTTAAACCTGTTGTAATAATTTTATTAACAGTGAATTGTTGTACCAGTCACTTCTGTGTACATAGGCTGACTTCCGAGCAGAAACTGACAGCAAAAAAAACCATGCAATTTAATAAAAAATATAAGGACATATTTTGCAAGGCTCAGTTGCCAGAGCAGAGCAGAGCTCAATGGGAGAGCAGATCAGAGAATTTGCCACAGAAGTAAGCATGTTCCCAATTATCTTAACTTTTTTTTAAAGTTCTAACTGACCAACACATTATACTGATCCTCTGTGGCTGCTTCAAATGAGTGTTGGAGGCACCTCACAGTCCAGGCACAGCTGTCTGGGCAGATGATCATGGCTATAGGTCTTCATGTAGTGGTCCTCACTAATATCTTTATTGGATCGGTGTGGCCTGTATAGTTTTTTTGAGGGGAGGGGCAGTATTACCTGGTGGTAATCTCACTTTTTTTACAGTTTGAGCCTTGTTGATAGCAGTGAGAGTTTGAAGGGTTAGGATGTCACAGAGCGCCCAGCCTCTGACCAGCTTTTGTAGCTGTGTTGTTGTTGTGGCTGATCTAGTTAAGCTTCCGGTGAATGGTGATCCCAAGATGTTGACGGTGGGGGACTTGGCAATGATACTGCTGAAAGTCAAAGGGACATGGCTCGGCTCAGCGGTAGCAGTCTCACCTTCGAGTCAAAAGGTTATGGATTCAAGCTCCATTCCAGAGAGGAGCACATAATCCAGGCTAACACTGCAGTAGTGAGGGAGTACTCCACTGTCGGAGGTGCTGCCTTTTGGATGAGATGTTATAGCGAGCCCCCATTTAAGCAAGCGGGCATTAAAGATTCAATGGCATTATTTGAAGAAGAGCAGTGGAGTTGTTCTGGTGTCCTGGTCAGCACTTCTTCCTCAACCAACATCATTGAAACAGCTCGTTTATCTTGTTGTTTATGGAACTTTGCTGTGCGCAAATTGGCTGCCAAGTTTCCTTACATTACAACAGTGACTACACTTCAAAACTAATTCATTGGCTGTGAATTACTTTGGGACATCCTGAGGTTGTGAAAGGCATTAATAAATGCAAGTTCTTCTCATTATTGGGTAGATTCATAGCTGAACTGGAACAGCTTGATTGGGTTAAGGCCAGTTCTTGTGCACAGGTCTGGAGCTTAGATGTTGCCAGGGCCATAGCCTTTACTGTGTCCAGTACACTCAGCCACTTCCAAATGTCATGTGGAGTTGGACCAAGTTATCTAAACACTGCCATCTACGATGATGATGGGTACCTCAAAGGAGGCCAAACAGAATCATCTACTTAATACTTGGTTGAACACACTTCCAAACATACAGCTTTGTCTCTTGCACTCACATGCTAGGTTCCACCATAGTTGAGGATAGGTATGTTCATTGAACCCTCATCCTCCAATTAGTAGCCTGACTGACCACCACAGTTCTCGACTGGATGTGGTAGGGTTCGAAAGCTTTGCTCTGTTCTGTTGGTTTTGAGACTGCTTAGCTCTATCTATAGCATGTTGCTTATGGTGTTTAGCATGCACTTAGCTCTGTGTTGTTGCTTCACTAATTTGGTACCTCATTCTAAGGTATGTCTGGTGCTGCTCCTGCCATGCCCTTCTACACTACATATTAAACCAGAATTGGTCTCCTGGCTTGATGGAGATGGAGGAGCGAAGGATGTGCTGGGTTATTCAGTTACAGATCGTGGTGTATACGATTCTGCTGCGGATGATGGCCCACAATGCCTCATGAATGCTTTGTTTTGTTCCATTTAGCACAGGAGTAGTACCACATTACACAATACAGGGTGCCTTCAGTGTGGAATGAGTCTTTGTTGTTACAAGGACTACATATTGGTCACACCTACCAATACTATTGTAGACAGGTGTGTCTATGACAGGTAGGTTGTTGAGGACAAGGTCAAGTAGGTCACTTCTTGTGGTAGCTATGTGCTTTAGGACTTGGCAACATGGTTAGTGGTGGTAATACTGAGCCGCTCTTGGTGGTGGACATTGAAGACTCACACCCAGAGTGCATTGTGTGCTTTGCTTTCCTCCGTGCTTTGTCTAAGTGGTGTTCAACATGGAGAAGTACTGAATTACCATCTGAAGGGGACGATGGTAGGTAGTGATCAGAAAGTTTTCTTGGCCTTTTTGATCTGAAGCAATGACTCCTTCCAACCAGCAGAGTATGCCTTTTGGGTGAACCAAGGAGCTGTATGGAATATAGTCATGAACATCTTCATAGGTTGGATCATCCATCTGGACTGTGGATGCAAACCTGGATGGGAAGAATCCTTGTGTTTCTCTACAGTAGCATTTTGTATCCACTGCCTTGTTGTTTCACCCTATCAGGCTTGGGCGAATTGCTACTTAATATAAGAACATAAGAAAACAGGGAAGGAGAAAGTGACTTTGGACCATCAAACCTGCCAGTTCCACAGTCAACGTACTCTATCTATTCACGGGGTACCTTAACCACCCCCATGTGGCCAGCAGGAAAGGTATGGGAAGGGGTTAGATGGCAAGGGGGGGAGGGGGTGGGGGTTTGCGCCATGTTCCCAATGCATTCCCGCCCCCTACCATTTAAACCAGCCTGAAATCGGGCACAGGAAGGCCACCTACCTCAGAAGACCAGGGGCCTAATTTAAATGGTAAAGTCACAACCCTATGATGTCATCGGAATGTGAATAGCTTTTTAACCAAGGGCCTGACCAAGGCTGGCACAGTCTCAAACCTGCCAGCAGAAGCTGGCCGCAGCCAACATCCTGACCACAGGAGGCCCAGGCAAGTTTAATTTGTATATGTTCCTTGTGGGCCAGCAGGAGCAGGAGTGCTCCTCCTGACCACACAAGGATACCTCGAGTTTCCCACCCATTCCCGGTTTCAATCCCTCCCCCATTCCATAATTATATGGCGGGGGCCATTTCCATGCCCTGAATTCTCCCCGCCCACGGATTGTGACTCCCACCCACCGTCGATGACCTCATTCTCATCAGCTTCAGGCGGGAGGCAGCTAGAAGGAGTTAAAATATCTGGGGACTCGCGCTTGGCGTCGGCTGGTCGGTTCTCTGTCCTCTTTGGCTCCTGCATCTCCCGATTCCCACCCGAGTTAAACTTTAAACTCCTAGGACAAAGTTCAGGAGAGGGGGTGAGGAAATTCCTACTTAAATACTCCCATGAGCCTTAAATAATGATGGCAGCATTCTAACCTATTTGAGCTTGCGGCAAACTTTATAAACATTCTTTTTCATTGTTTTTCTCTTCAGCAATGATTCTTCACTGAGGAATATTTTTCTTATCTGATTAACGTGCCGCCAGGAAATGCGTTCCCCTTGTACTGCTTGTCTTTAATTCAGCGTATCTGTCTCTTTATATGGCTGTGCCTTTCTATGCTGGAATGCTTAGCCCATACTTGTGGGGGTGTTTGTGCTTCACTGTGTCTTTAGGTCAGTGTTTTCCTTGTACTGCTGCGCCAATGGAGCCAGCTGCTACGAGCCGTGAGAGTGGCCTGTTGTGGTTCTCTTCCCACTTTCCTTCTCCATCTCCTAAATGGGATTAAGCCTGGTCTCCCCGTGATGAAAAGGCTGAAAATCAGAACTCAGTGTGTGGCGGATCAAATGAGCAGACACTCGCCCCATTGCTTCATAGCGGAGCACTTTGGGTTTTGAAACTGCTTCAGCACACTGCTCCGACTCCATAGGTTTAAAAAAAGTCATGTTTTTACAAATTTATTCATTGGAGCCAATGGGTGGGCTCTTATTAAAAAATTGACACCGTTTTTGTACACAATCTAAACTATTTGCATAAAACACAGATGGTGAACGGGGACATTTTAGCTGAAATAAAGTCAATGCATTCCTTTTAGATATTTTTAATCTGAATGTTTATATTATCTATGCAAACATAGTTGCAATAAGACACTGAAGATAAAATGGAGCTCCTGTCCATATGTATGGACGTGAGCAAATTGTAGGTGTCCCTGAGGGAAAATATTTTTCAAACCTGGCTTGAGGGTAATATATGTGTCTCTGCACTGGTGATTAATTAAAGGACATGTGAAGTGAGAGTTTTGTATAACAGTCTTATGGATGCTGCTTGATCACAACATTTATAGGAGACTGTATTGAGGTCAGTATAACATTACCAGCCTAGTGCTGCTATCTTGTTTTCTTTGCAGCAGCAAGTGACAGGAGAATCACAGCTGCTCATGCACGAATCCAGCATTCAGAGACTAGCTTTCATTTTGTGAAATCTTGTGAAAAACAAATATTGAATGTGTAAAATCGGGGAAGTTTTAACTAAAATCTCAGCACTCAAACCCCAGGACTCCAAATACAATAGTGATTTTCACAGCAAATATACTCTTAAAGGGATGAAGCAGAAAACCGCCTAGCGGCAACTCTTAGTACTAAAGCAGAGTGCTCGAAAGTTTCTTGAACACTAGTTTCAATTATTATCTGGTACTGCTGTGCTAGGCTGCAGCATGGGCTGGGCCATCTGTCAACTAATATTAACACATCTTAGCTTTGGAAGCAGCCATTTTCAATTTAATTTAAGAGGTTTGTACATTTTATTCCATTTGACTATTCTTACTTGTCAAAATGGAACCTCTAGTTATAAAACATAGGATTCCATATGCTTTTTTACAATTTTATCAACTTGTCATATTAGGGAAGAGACAGGAAACCCCACATTTGTATGCTACGTCAGGTATGAGATGCACTTTTGTTTCCTATGTGATATTATGCAAAACTTGCCTATGTTACTATTTCCTCTAATAAAGAGCCTGTGACAGTTAAGCCATTTGGAGTGATTTTCTATTTTACTTTTGCCATGTACGCCCCTGTAAGTACCAGTGCAGTGTGTGTTTTAGCATCAAATGACAACAAAATAGTAGTATTCAGCTTGATGCTCCTCCAGCAAATCTCAACAATGGCCTTAGTCCCGGCTGTAAACACTGCTTGTGTCACACGTATAACACAAGTGCATTGTGTTGGTGCTGTTGCAGGTTGGGCTTTCTCCCAACATTTTGGACTTGTATTCACAGCAAAAAAAGGCAGGTTCCGTAAGCAGCCAGCGTCTCCTATGAACACAAACACGTACTCTTATGCATGCTATGACTGGGATAGTATGCCACCTCACTCTGAATTACCCCTGAACTATAATACATAGCACTGGGGACCATTGGGGTGCTTCTGTGTCCTCTGAAAAGTCATAAATACCACACTATCAGTCCAATGCATTCACTCTAAAACGAATAGATTCATAAGAAAGGTAATACACTGAAGCAGAAATAAACAGCAAGCTGGTAAAGGTATACTAGACTCACACAATATATAAACTGTTTCAAAATGAGAGCTGGAAGAAGTTAGATAGGCAACAGGTTTTAAGCAAGTACAGGGGAAGGGAAAGGGGGAAGGGAGGAAAGAACAAAAGGGAAGTTCTGTGATAGAGTGGAAGGCAGGAGCGATTACATGACAAAAGGGATGATGGTACAAGGCAAAAGGGGATGGTAATGGGACAAGTAAAGGAACAAAAGATGGGTCTAGAGGAGGTGTAAATGGGAATAGCAGAATCATTACCAACAGCTGCTGTCCGAAAAATGGGAGCAGAGGTTGTGATCCAAAATTGTTGAACTCAATGTTGAGACTGGAAGGCTGTAAAGTGCCTAGTCGAAAGATGAGGTGCTGTTCCTCGAGCTTACATTGAGCTTCATTGGAACAGTGTAGGAGGCCGAGGTCAGAGTGGGAGTGGGGCGGAGAATTAAAATGACAGGTGGCCGGAAGCTTGGGGTTGCGTTTGCGGACTGAATGGAGGTGTTCCACAAAGCAGTCACCCAATCTGCGTTTGGTCTCCCCAATGTAACGGAGACTGCACCGTGAGCAATGAATACATCTCTAACTTTTTTTTCCAGTTCTGATGAAAAGTCATCGACCTGAAACGTTAACTCTGTTTCTCTCTCCGTAGATACTGCCTGACCAGAAAGGTACAGTACTTGTCTTTACCGAGGGCTAAATACTCCAGAATCTTTAGATGCGTACAGAAAGTGCAGGGGTGCAATTAAAAAAGATATTAGGAAAGCAAAGAGAGGGCATGAAAAATTCTTGGCAAGTAAAATCAGAGACAACCCAAAGATGTTTTATAAATATATTAAGAGTAAGAAAGGATTGGGCCTATTAGAGATCGTGAGGGTAATCTGTGTGTGGAGGTGGGAGACGTCAGTAGGGTTCTTAATGAATACTTTGCGTCTGTTTTCACAAAGGAGAGGGGCGAAGCAGACATTACTATCGGGGGAGGAGTGTGAAATATTAGATAAAATAAACATAGTGAGAGAGGAAGTATTAAGGGGTTTAGCAGCTTTAAAAGTGGATAAATCCCCAGGCCCAAATGAAAAGAGGAAATAGCAGAGACCCTGACCATCATTTTTCAATCCACTCTGGCTTCAGGTGTGGTGCCGGAGGATTGGAGGACTGCTAATGTGGTACTGTAGGAATTACCGAATTCCTACGAATAACTGAGATCGACACCAGAGAACGATTGAACAGGTCTTTACTCAACGGAGATGCCACGAGGACTGACTGGACAGTCCCGTGGTTTGCGACGTGACGTCATCGCGTTTGCCCGCGTTTTCCCGCGCTCTTAAAGGGGCCACGCCCCGTACATGCAAACTCTATATACAAAACACAGTAATGCCTAACACAATGGTACAGGTTTAGGCTGGTGTTAGAACCTCGTTAAAGAGAATTATATACAGTTAGCCAGAGTCATTCAGTGGTTCTGCCACATGCGCCCTCCCAGAATTCGCTTTAACAGACAAAGTCAAACGGTGAGGGGGTCTGACAAGCCTGTCAGAACGACTCCTGTACTCTCGAGGCGGAGGCTGCTGGGCGGCTGGTGGTCTGGCAGGCGGTCGCACTTGGTCTGCCATAACGACGACGGGTGGCCGACCCCGTCTCGGCGGTTGTGCTGTCTCGACGGGGTGGTCGAGGTCCAAATGTGCTGGCTTTAAGCGGTCGACCGAAATGTGGTCCGGTTTACCACTGACATCTACCGTGAAGGTTTTGTCCCCTGCTTCCACCACGTGGAAGGGGCCTGTATATGGGGCCTTGAGCGGATCCCTATGCATGTCATGGTGAATAAAGACGTATTCAGCCTTGTGAAGCTCCGTGGGAACGTGTGACCTCTGCGGCCCGTGGTGCGAAGTGGGCACCGGTGCGAAACATCTGGCCGCCTCCTGGTGACTAGCAAGCTGGGCAGACACGGACCATTGCTCCGTCGATGTTGGTAGGAAGTCCCCTGGGACCCGCAACGGCTGACCATACACCAGCTCCGCTGATGAAGAGTGAAGGTCTTCTTTGGGGGCCGTGCGAAGGCCCAACAGGACCCACGGTAGCTTGTCTGCCCATCCAGCATCCTGGAGGCTGGCTCTCAGGGCGGCCTTCATTGACCGGTGGAAACGTTTGCAGAGGCCATTCGCCTGTGGGTGGTAGGCTGTGGTGCGGTGTAATTTGACACCGAGTCGTTGGGCCACTGCATTCCAGAGTTCGGAGGAAAACTGCGGTCCCCTGTCTGACGAAATATCGGCGGGTACTCCGAAACGGGCGATCCAGAAGGAAATGAATGCCCTGGCCACGTCCGCCGAAGTAGTGGATGACAGGGGGACCGCCTCCGGCCATCTGGTGGTGCGGTCAACCATGGTCAGGATGTGTGAAAAACCATGGGAGGGTGGGAGTGGTCCTACCAGGTCCACGTTGACGTGGTCAAATCGTCGTTCCGGAACTGTGAAGGCGGCCAACGGAGCTTTGATGTGGCGCTATACCTTGGCCTTTTGGCAGACCATGCAGGTGTTGGCCCAGTCGCGGACATCCTTATGCATGCCATGCCATACAAATTTCGCTGACATCAGTTTCTGAGAGGCCTTCATTCCAGGGTGTGACAACCCATATATGGCGTCGAACACTTTGCGGCGCCAGGCGACCGGCACGACAGGGCGAGGATCCTGTACGGAGACGTCACACAACAGCATGGTACCTGCCAAATGGAACTTGACGTCGGCCAACTGGAGGCCAGTGATGGCCATTCAGTAAGCTTGGACTTCCGGGTCTGAGGCTTGGTCCGCTGCCATGAGGGCGTAGTCGATGCCCAAATGAACCGTATTGATGATCGCGCGGGAGAGGCAGTCTGCCACCAGGTTGTCCTTACTGGCCACGTGTCGTATATCCGTGGTGAATTCGGATATATAGGTCAGTTGACGCTGCTGTCAGGCTGACCACGGTTCGGCAGTCTTGGACATTGCAAAGGTCAGCGGCTTATGGTCCACAAAAGCGGTGAAAGGACGTCCTTCCAGAAGGAACCGAAAATGGCGGATGGCTAGAAAAAGGGCGAGCAACTCCCAGCCGAACGTGCTGTATGCTCTCTCGTTCTGCCGTAGTTGACGGCTGAAGAATGCCAACGGCTGCCACGTCCCATTCACCCACTGCTGTTGCACGGCACCGACTGCGTAGTCCGATGTGTCGGTGGTGAGGGCGATGGTGGCTCCTGGCAGCGGGTGCGCCAGCATAGTCGCGTTGGCTAAGGCGCTTTTGGTGTCGGCGAACGCTCGGGCCATGTCACCCGTCCAGTCTACCGGGTTCTTGCCAGTCTTGCCCTTGAGGGCCTCGTACAGGGACTGCATGAGTAGTGCCGCCTTAGGCACGAAACGGTGGTAAAAGTTTACCATGCCTAGGAATTCCTGCAGGGCCTTTATGTTCTGCGGGCGTGGAAAGGATGTCATCGCCTCTACCTTCGAAGGTAAAGGAACCGCTCCCTCTGAGGTGATGCGATGCCCCAGGAAGTCAATTTGGTGCAGGCCAAACTGACACTTGGCCGGCTTGATAATCAGGCCGTGTTGGCTGAGGCGTCGAAAAAGGGTGCGTAGGTGACAGGTATGTTCTTCCTTAGTAGGACTGGCAATTAGAATATCGTCCAGGTAGACGAAGAGGAACTTGTGGTCCCGCAGCACGGAGTCCATCAGGCGTTGGAAAGCCTGGGCGACGTTCTTCAACCCAAACTGCATCCGTAAAAACTCGAAGAGGCCAAATGGGGTGATGACTGCGGTCTTCTGGACATCTTGTGGATGAACTGGGACCTGGTGGTAGCCCCGGACGAGGTCGACTTTTGAGAACATGGTGTTCCCTGCCAAATGGGCAGAGAAATCCTGGATATGGGGAATCGGGTACCAATCAGGAGTGGCGGCGTCATTTAGTCGTCGATAGTCGCCGCATGGTCGCCATCCGCCGCCAGGCTTCGGGAAGATATGGAGGGGTGAATACCAGGGACTATTCGACCAGCGAATAATCCCTAACCGTTCCATGGTTGTGAACTCCGCCTTTGCGACCGCCAGCTTGTCAGGTTATAGGCGCCGGGCCCGCGCGTAGACCGGGGGGCCGTTGGTGGTGATGTGGTGTTCCACACCATGTTTCGTGGCTGTTTTTTTTGGGAAAACTGCAGGGAGGGCGGCAACGCTTCACCTTCGCGCCGAACTGCGCGTGGTAGAAACACAGCCCAGCAGGCGGACGAGCTGGGGCGGTGTCTGTGGGGGACAGGTGCCTCGTGGCGGCGCAGTACTGCCGAGTTACAGTGAAAATTTTGTCAGCCTCCGCAGCGAATGTTGCGCAGTCTTCAACTTCAGATCTGGCCAGGGCAGCTTGTACCTGTTCAGGCAGTTGGCTGAGGAAAATCTCGCGGAATAGGAAACATTCCCGTTCTGAGCCCAGGAGTGTGAGCATTTGGCTCATCAACTCTGAAGGCTTGGAGTCCCCGAGCCCGGGCATAGCGAGTAATCGACGGGCGCGCTCCGATTTTGTGAGCCCGAAAACCTGCAGTAACCGCGCCTTGAGGGTTTCATACTTGCGCTCCGTTGGGGGGTTTTCGAGGAGGCTGACGATCCGAGAGGTGGTAGAGCTGTCGAGTGCGGAGACCACGTAAAGATACTTGGTCTGATCCGCATCGATGTGCCTCAGGGCGAACTGGGCCTTGACCTGAATAAACCACGAGGGCGCCTGCTGCTCCCAGAACTGCGGTAGCTTTAGGGAAACGGCGTTCGCTTCCATGCTGTGCTCTTCTTTTGTGAAAACGTTCACAAAAACGGGGTCACCAATGTGGGAATTACCAAATTCCTACAAATAACTGAGATCGACACCAGAGAACGATTGAACAGGTCTTTACTCAACGGAGATGCCATGAGGACTGACTGGGCAGTCCCGTGGTTTGCGACGTGACGTCATCGCATTTGCCCGCGTTTTCCCGCACTCTTAAAGGGGCCACGCCCCGTACATGCAAACTCTATATACAAAACACAGTAATGCCTAACACAATGGTACAGGTTTAGGCTGGTGGTAGAACCTCGTTAAAGAGAATTATATACAGTTAGCCAGAGTCATTCAGTGGTTCTGCCACAGTACCCTTGTTTAAAAAGGGAGGAAAGGATAGACCGAATAATTACAGGCCAGTCAGCCTAACCTCGGTCGTGGGAAATTTATTGGAAAGAATTCTGAAGGACAGGATAAATTTTCATTTCGAAAGACATGGATTAATCAACGATAGTCAGCAGGGATTTGTTAAGGGAAGGTCGTGTCTGATAAACTTGATTGAATTTTATGAGGAGGTAACAAGGAGGGTAGATGAGGGTAGTGTGTTTGATGTAGTGTATATGGACTTTAGCAAGGCTTTTGATAAGGTTCCACATGGCAGACTGGTCATGAAGTTAAAAGCCCATGGGATCCAGGGCAAAGTGTCAAGTTGGATTCAAAACTGGCTCGGAGACAGGAAGCAGAGGGTAATGGTTGATGGGTGTTTTTGTGACTGGAAGGCTGTTTCCAGTGGGGTTCTGCAGGGCTCAGTACTAGGTCCCTTGCTTTTTGTGGTCTATATCAATGATCTAGACTTGAATATAGGGGGTATGATTAAGAAGTTTGCAGATGATACTAAAATCGGCTGTGTGGTTGATACTGAAGAAGGAAGCTGTAGACTGCAGGAAGATATCAATAAATTGGGCAGAACAGTGGCAAATGGAATTCAATCCGGAGAAGTGTGAGGTAATGCATTTGGGGAGGGCTAACAAGGAAAGGGAATACACATTAAATGGTAGGACACTGAGTAGTGTAGAGGAACAAAGGGACCTTGGAGTGCATGTCCACAGATCCCTGAAGGTAGCAGGCCAGGTAGATAAGGTGGTTAAGAAGGCATACGGAATGCTTGACTTTATTAGCCATGGCATAGAATAGAAGAGCAGGGGGGGTGGGGGGTTATGCTTCAACTGTATAAAACACTAGTTAGGCCTCAGCTAGAGTACTGCGTGCAGTTCTGGTCACCACATTACAGGAAAGATGTGATTGTACTAGAGAGGGTACAGAGGAGATGTACAAGGATGTTGCCAGGAGTAGAGAATCTTAGCTATGAGGAAAGACTGGATAGGCTGGGTCTGTTTTCCTTGGCACGGAGGAGGCTGAGGGGAGACCTTATTGATGTGTATAAAATTATGAGGGGCATAGATAAAGTGGATAGAAAGGACATATTTCCCTTAGCAGAGGGGTCAAAAACCAGGGGGCACAGATTTAATGTAATTGGTGGAAGGTTTAGAGGGGATTTGAGGGGAAATTTCTTCACCCAGAGGGTTGTGGGAGTCTGGAACTCACTGCCTGAAAGGTTGATAGAGGCAGAAACCCTAACCACATTTAAAAAGTACTTGGATGTGCACTTGGGATGCTCTAACCTGCAGGGCTACGGACCAAGAGCTGGGAAGTGGGATTAGGCTGGATAGCTCTTTGTTGGCCGGCGCGGACACAATGGGCCGAAATGGCCTCCTTCCGTGCTGTAACTTTCTATGATTTACAGGGGTAATTCTTCAGTGATGGAGCTCCACCAATGTTTTGCACACAATCCACCTTCACCACGGTCTTTTTGAGAGCATGAAGCTTCAGTTCTTTGTCGTCCCTCTTATGATTTTTTATTTTTTCCAATGGCGATAGTTGCCTAGGCATTTTGAAGGTCGCTGCTGCAAGCGATTAGTTTCATGAACAAAGGATTACCTCTTTCAATTAAAGAAATCCTTCAAATGAAACATGAAGCTTGTGCGTCTTGAAATGTGACTATTCCTCAGGAGGCTTTCATAAACCATTTTACTTCTGTTACTGCCAATGGGTATTAAGTCTGATCCATTAACAAAGACTGATTTTGTTTTTCAACCTGATTTAATTTTTATAATGAAAATTGGATGCTGTAAACTTAAATGTCAGCAGTAAGTTAATATTGTGTTTATGTTTGTGGTGCTGGTGTGAGTGTGACAGGGTTTGAAGGTACTACTGTAAAAATCAGGATATAAAAACTAGACAAGTAGCATTGAAGGAAGTTTCAATCTGAAAGACCTGGAGCAATGCTGACTCTGCAGAATAATTCTGAAAGACTGGCTATTTATATCCACCTACTGACGAATGTCTGGGCTTGAAGAAATGGAACAAGGTTCCATTATGGTTGCATTGCTACGAGATAACATTCAAGCACCATACATGACACTAATAGACTTTAGTACTGAATAAAAACAAATTCTAATTGCATCTCGCATTGGTGGCACTGCAGAATTAATTAAGCATCCCACTGCGAAAGAGGGCGGGCCAAAGAATCACAGACTTTTATAGAACAGAAGGAGCCATTTGGCCCAACACTCTTGTGCTGGCTTTATTGAAAGAGCTATTCATGTAGCCCCGTTCCCTGCCCTCTCCTTATACACCTTTTAAAGTTTTCATTTTCAAATATTTCTCCGTTTCCTTTTTAAGAGTTATTATGGACAAATTCTTCTACCACCATGGTTTTTGATAGGGCATTCTTCTGCATAATAAAAATAAATATCTTAACTTCTCCTTCTGTGCTTTTAGTGATAGTTTTAAATTTAAATTTAGTTACTGACTCAGCAAGCAGTGGAAAAAGTATTTCTCAAAACCCCTCATAATTTTGAAGACCTCTTTTAGATCAGCTTAACTTTCTTTCTTCTAATATTAAACAAAATTAGGGCTCATGGGATTGGGGATAATATACTAGCATGAATTGAGGATTGGTTAAAGGACAGAAAACAGAGAGTAGGAATAAACGGGCCATTTTCGGGTTGGCAGGCTGTAACTAGTGGGGTACCGCAAGGATCAGTGCTCTGGCCTCAGCTATTCACAATCTACATCAATGATTTGGATGAGGGGGCCAAATGTAATATATCTAAGTTTGATGATGATACAAAGCTAGGTGGGAATATAAGTTGTGAGGAGGATGCAAGGAGGCTTCAAGGGGACATAGACAGGCTAAGTGAGTGGGCAATAACATGGCAAATGGAATATAATGTGGAGAAATGTGAAGTTATGCACTTTGGTAGGAAAAATAGAAAAGCAGAGTATTTTTAAAAATGGTGAGAGATTGGGAAATGTTGGTGTTCAGAGGGACCTGGGTGTCCTTGTACACGAATCACTGAAAGTTAACATGCAGGTACAGCAAGCAATTTGGAAAGAAAATAGTATGTTGGCCTTTATTACAAGAGGATTTGAGTATAAGAGTAAAGACGTCTTACTGCAATTATATAGGGCCCTGGTGAGACCACACCTGGAGTATTGTGTACAGTTTTGGTCTCCTTACCCAAGCAAGGATATACTTGCCATAGAGGGAGTGCAATGAAGGTTCACCAGACTGATTCCTGGGATTGGGGGATTGTCCTATGAGGAGAGATTGAGTAGACTAGGCCTATATTCTCTAGAGTTTAAAAGAATGAGAGGTCATCTCATTGAAACATACAAAATTCTTACAGGGCTTGACAGGGTAGATGCAGGGAGGATGAAGATAGGAGCAGGAGTAGGCCATTCGGCCCCTCAAGCCTGCTCCGCCATTCAATGCGATCATGGCTGATCATCCAAATTCAGTACCCGGTCCCTGCTTTCTCCCCATACCCCTTGATCCCTTTAGCCTTAAGAAATATATCCAACTCCTTCTTGAATATATTTAATAAATTGGCCTCTACTGCCTTCTGTGGTAGAGAATTCCACAGGGTCACCACTCTCTGGGTGAAGAAATTCCTCCTCATTTCTGTCCTAAATGGCCTACCCCTTATCCTTATACTGTGACCCCTGTTTCTGGACTCCCCGACCATCGGGAACATCCTTCCTGCATCTAGTCTGTCCAGTCCTGTTAGAATTTTATAGGTTTCAATGAGATCCCCTCTCATTCTTCTAAACTCCAGCGAGTACAAGCCCAATCAACCCAATCTCCCCTCGTACGTCACTCCTGCCATCCCAGGTATCAGCCTGGTGAGTCTTCGCTGAACTCTTTCCATGGCAAGAACATCCTTCCTCAGATAAGGCGACCAAAACTGCACACAATACTCAAGATGTGGTCTCACCAAGGCCCTGTATAACTGCAGCAAGACATCCTTGTTGCTGTATTCAAACCCTCTTGCTACGAAGGCCAACATACCATTTGCCTTCTTAACCGCCTGCTGCACCTGCATGCTTACCTTCAGCGACTGGTGCACAAGGACACCCAGGTCTCGTTGCACTTCCCCTTCTCCCAATCTATTGCCATTCAGATAATAATCTGCCTTCCTGTTTTTGCCACCAAAGTGGATAACCTCACATTTATCCACGTTATATTGCATCTGCCATGCTTCTGCCCAATCACCCAACCTGTTCAAATCATCCTGGAGTTTCTTGGCATCCTCCTCACAGCACACACGTCCACCCAGCTTTGTGTCGACTGCAAATTTGGAGATATTACATCTAGTTCCCTTGTCTAGATCATTAATATATATTGTGAATAGCTGTGGTCCAAGGACCGATCCCTGCGGTACCCCACCAGTCACTGCCTGCCACTCAGAAAAAGACCCGTTTATTCCAACTCTTTGCTTTCTGTCTGCCAACCAGTTCTCTATCCAAGTCAATACCTTGCCCCCAATCCCATGTGCCTTAACTTTACACGCTAATCTCTTATGTGGGACCTTATCGAAGGCCTTCTGAAAGTCCAAATACACCACATCCACTGGTTCTCCCTTATCTATTTTACCAGTTACATCCTCAAAAAATTCCAGTAGATTAGTCAAGCACGATTTACCTTTTGTCCATGTTCACTTTGTCCGATCCTGTCACTGTTTTCCAAGTGCTCTGCTATTACATCTTTTATAATGGACTCTAGCATTTTCCCCACTACCGATGTCAGGCTACCGAAGTAATTCCCCGTTTTCGCTCTACCACCTTTTTTGAATAGTGGGGTAACATTAGCTACCCTCCAATCCATGGGTACTGTTCCAGATTCCATCGAATGTTGGAAGATGATCAGCAGTGCATCTACTATTTCTAGGGCCACTTCCTTAAGTACCCTAGGATGTAGATTATCAGGCCCTGGGGATTTATCGGCCTTCAATCCCATCAATTTCCCTAACACCATTTCCCTACAAATACTGATTTCTTTCAGTTCCTCCCTTTCATCAGACCCTATGTTCCCCGCCATCTCTGGGAGGTTATTTGTGTCCTCCTTTGTGAAGACAGAACCAAAATATGTATTTAATTGGTCTGCCATTTCTTTGTTCCCCATTATAAATTCCCCTGATTCTGACTGCAAGGGACCTATGCTTGACTTCACCAATCTTTTTCTCTTCACATATCTATAAAAGCTTTTACAGTCAGTTTTTATGTTCCTTGCAAGCTTACTCTCATATTCTATTTTCCCTTTCTTAATTAATCCCTTTGTCCTCCTTTGTTGAAACCTAAACTGCTCCCAATCCTCAGATTTACTGATTTTTCTGGCCAATTTATATGTCCTCTCCTTGAATCTTATGCTATCCCTAATTTCCCTTGTTAGCCATGGTTGAGTCACCTTTTTTGTTTTATTTTTATGCCAAACTGGGATGAACAAATTCTGAAGTTCATCCATGTGGTCTTTGAATGTTTGCCATTGCCTATCCACCGTCAACCCTTTGAGTGACATTCCCCAATCAATCCTACCCAACTCGCGCCTCAGACCATCGTAGTTTCCTTTATTTAAATTTAGGACCCTAGTCTCTGAGTCGACTACTTCATTCTCCATCTTAATGAAGAATTCGATCATATTATGATCGCTCCGACCCTGGCTGGGGAGTCTAGAACCAGGGGTCACAGTCGCAGAATAAGGGGTCAGCCATTTAGGACTGAGATGAGGAGAAATTTCTTCACTCAGAGGGTTGTGAATCTTTGGAATTCTCTACCCCAGAGGGCTGTGGAGGCTCAGTCATTGAGTATATTCAAGACAGAGATCGATAGATTTTAGGATATTAAAGGAATCGAGGGATATGGGGATAGTGCAGGAAAGTGGAGATGAGGTAGAAGATCTGCCATGATCTTATTGAATGGTGGAGTAGGCTCGATAGGCCGAATGGCCTACCCCTGCTCCTATTTCTTATGTTCTTATGAAAAGGGGCCCAGTTTATCTAATCTCTTCTAACTAAAGCCTTTCATCTTAGTGAATGTATTTTGCACTCTTGGCCTTGATATCTTTTCTAGAGCAAGGCGTCCAAAACGGGAGACAATAATCTAACTGCAGCCTAACCAATGGGTTTACTGTCACCTCTTTGCTTCTGTACTCTATACCTCTAGTAATAAAACATAGGATCCCTTATGCTTTTTTACAGTTTTATCAACCTGAAGGTGGCAGGACATATTGAGAGTGTGGTTAACAAAGCATATGGGATCTTAGGCTTCATAAATAGAGGTACTGTATTGAGTACAAAAGTAGAGAAGTTATGCTAAACCTGTATAAAGCGCTGGTTAGGCCACAACTGGAGTATTGCATCCAGTTCTGGTCACCACACTTTAGGAAGGATGTGAAGGCCCTTGAGAGGGTGCAGAGGGGTGTATTGATTTCTTTGTGGGTTCAATGACGAGACATTTATGAAAGAGAATGACTTTTAATCTAAAGCTTGTTCAACTCTTTTATACAGCTTTTACAGGAGACACGATGCTTGTGATGCATCTAGAACGAAACTGAAACTAAACCAAACTGCTTGTCTCTCACATGACCTCTGCTGGTCAGGCATAAGTAATCAATACCTGCAAACATGCTGGTAAGGCATCATAATCAAACAGGCAAATAACATCACTATTTGCTGATATCATTACATCTCCTTTTCTTAAAACAAAAGTATTTTACTTTTAATTAACATGTTTTCTTTGTATTAATCTGCATTTTAACTGTAACACTTAATGAACTTACATTATCATTATCATGATCAAGGTTTTTTAACCTTGCTTTGTGTGTTCACATGAAATATGTCAATACACTAGAACTTGAAGAAAGAATAAGATAACATTACTTCCTTCTATAACAATAGTCCTTAAATTTGCTCAATGAGTCTCTCAGGAGGCTTCACGTGTCTTGAGGATTTTCTGATTGATTGTCCTTGAATCTGAGTTGTTGCCTCAGATGATGTGTTCTCAGCTGTGTGATCAGGTTGTTCAACAGTATCAGTCTCTTGACCTGCTGTGGCTGGTCCCATGAGAAGATCTCGACGATTTCTTCTCAGAACAGCACCCTCATCTGTCTGAACGGTGTATGATCTTGATTGAACTTCACTCAGGACAGTTCCCTTCTGAGTCCATATGTTTGTTTTGTCTTTGAACCTTACTTGGTCACCAGTGTGGAGTTCAGGTAGGTTTTGTGTTCCTCTGTCATAGTAATACTTTTGCTTTTCTTTCTGTTGCTCTTTGAACTTCCTCACTTTCTCCCCCTCTTTTGTTTTCAGGAGGTTCTCCGGGATGGGTAGGTTTGACCTGAGCCGACGTCCCATAAGGAGTTGGGCTGGTGACTTACCACACTCGAGCGGCGTTGTGCGGTATACAAGCATGCTCTGGTAGAAGTCAGTTCCACTGTCTTTTGCCTTGTACATCAGTCTTTTCACTGTCTGGACCGATTTTTCCACTAGTCCATTGGACTGTGGAAAGTGAGGACTTGACGTTGTGTGAACAAAGTCCCACTCTTTGGCAAAGTGTCAGAAACTTGCATTGTAAAACTGGGGTCCGTTGTCTGTGAAGACCTCGCTTGCCATGCCATGTCTGGAGAATATGGCTTTCATACATCTTATCACAGCATCTGCAGTGGTGGTGTACAGTCTACTAACCTCTGGATACAGGGAATAATAGTCTGTGACTACAAGATAGTCCTTCCCTTGACATACGAATAGGTCAGCGCCTACCTTCTGGTAAGGTCTGTCTGGCGCTGGGTGTTGCTTTAGTGGTTCTACCGGATTGCTTGCTCGATATTTCAGGCATATTGTGCAGTTTGACACCTCATTTGTCACATCTTGGTTGATTCGTGGCCAGTACATCACCTCTCGTGCTCTTTTCTTACACTTTTCGATTCCCAGATGCCCTCCATGGATCCTTTTTAGCATCTCTTTTCTCAGACTCTTTGGGATAACTATTTTACTTCCTTTGTAGATGATGTCTTCGACCACTGATAGTTCCGCCCTGCAGTTCCAGTACTCTGCTATGTCAGGTGAGCAGTCTTGCTTCATGTTGGGCCATCCATCCAAGATGCTTTTCCTCAGTCGTCTCATTGTTTCATCTTTGTTTGTCTCAGTCTTTATGAGCTCCATTTTTGCATCTGCTATGGGCAGCGCACTTGTGATCATGTCCACGTAGGCGTTCACTTTTTCATCCATTGTGGTGTTTGCGGGCTCACTTGGGTCTACAGCTCTGGACAACGTGTCTGCTGTATACATCAGCTTACCCGATGTGTACGCAACATTCAGTGTATAGCGCTGCAGCCTGATCATCATTCTTTGTATTCTAAGCGGACAGCTATTTAGTGGCTTTTGGAACAATGCAATCAAGGGCTTATGGTCAGTCTCTACACTGATTGCTTGTCCTGCCACAAACTGGTGAAATCTTTCACAGGCGTATGTGATGCTGAGCAGCTCCTTTTCTATTTGAGCATATCGCGTCTCCGCATCTGTCATTGAGCGCGATGCATATGCAATAGGTTGCCAGTAGTCATATTTTTGCAGAAGAACGGCACCGAGCCCACTCTGTGATGCATCTGATGATATCTTGATGGGTCTCGCTGGGTCATAAAACCTCAGAACTGGTTCCTCTGTGAGCAGTTTCTTTAGATCGCTCCATGACTTCTCATGCTCATGATTCCATTCCCATTCTATGTTCTTTTCAGTTAGTTGTCTCAGTGGCGCCATCTTTTCTGAGAGGTTGGATATGAATTTACCCATGTAGTTGATCATTCCATTAAACCTCTGCACGTCCTTTTTGCATTGTGGCTTTGGCATATTCTCAATGGCGGACACCTTTCTGGGATCTGGTCTGACGCCCTCACCGCTAAGGATATCTCCCACGAATGTCAGTTCTGTCACCCCGAGCTGGCATTTCTCTCTATTCAGCTTCAGGTTTGTTTTCCTTGTTGCTTCCAGCACTTTTTTCAGTCTCTCGTCATGCTCAGTTCTCGTGGTTCCCCATACTATGATGTCATCCATTGATGTATCAACTCCCTCCAGGTGCTCATAGATCATATGGATAGTCTTGTGATACACTTCAGGAGCTGAGGCAATGCCAAATGGTAACCTTAGGAATCTGTATCTGCCAAATGGACTGTTGAACGTGCACAGTCTTGAACTTGCTTCGTCCAGCTTCATCTGCCAAAATCCTGATGATGCATCTAACTTGCTGAAATATTTTGCATTTGCAAACTGTGCCATGATTTCCTCACGTGTAGGAAGCTTGAAGTGCTCTCTCTTTATTGCTCTGTTTAGATCTCTTGGATCCAGGCAAATTCTGAGCTTTCCATTCTTTTTGTCCACTACGATGAGGGAACTCACCCACTCAGTTGGCTCATCTATCTTCTGAATCACGTTCAGGCTTTCCATCCTGTCCAACTCTGCCTTCAGTTGCTTTTGAAGAGCAAACGGAACTTTTCTGCATGGATGTATGACTGGTGTCATACTTTTATCTACTCTGATCGTGTGTTCTCCTGGAATGCAGCCTAGACCCTTAAATAGGTCTTTGTACTCTTTCATGAGTTCATCATAGACTGTCTCTCCTTCGCTTTCCACAATGAGGACTCTCTTTACCAGGTTCAGTCTCTCACAGGCTTTTAAACCTAGTATGGCTTGCACCTCCTTTGGCACCACGATTAATGCTAACGTGTGCTCTCTGTCCTTGTGTGTCACTTTGACAATGCATCTTCCTTTCACTGGTATTTCAGTACCTGAGTATCCTGTCACTTTCACTTTGATTCCATGTATCTTTGGTCTGGGTCTAATTTTCTTAAAATCAGTCTCTGATATCACATTAACTTGTGCTCCAGTATCCAATTTAAATGGAGTGTGTATGTCATTCACTTTTAGTGTCAACATCCAGTCTCTTTCTTCTTTTTTGCTTTCAGACACAACATCCACATAGAACTCCTCTATGTCGCTTTCATCTACTGCATGGACCTTGCTTTGTTGCATTTGGTTCTTACAGCAACGGGCATAATGGTTGTTCTTGTTGCAACTATTGCATGTTTTACCATATGCTGGACACTTTCTTGGTGGATGCTGTGTACCGCATCGACTACATGTCTTTCGATTGTCCCTTTCATTTTCGTTCGCTGGCCACGCCTCTTTTTTCACATTGGCGCTCTTTTTGTTAAACGGTTTGTATCCGTTCTTTCTCACTGCATCCACGTTGCAGCTATTGTCACTGAACAGCTCCTTTGCCTGCAACTTCACAGTCTCTGTAGCCCTACACAGTGCTATGGCTTTTCCCAGGTCTAGATCTTGCTCTCTTAGCAGTCTTTCCCTTAGACCATTATCTGGAATACCACACACCAGTCTGTCTTTTATCAGCGAGTCTGTCAGTCTCCCAAATTCACATGATTTGCTTCTGTTTCTCAGTTCAGTCACATACTGATCAATAGTCTCACCCGTTTTCTGAACACATGTGAAAAATCTGTGCCTCTCAAACGTCACGTTACATTTAGGTATGCAGTAGGCCTCAAACTGTTCCATTATTTTATCTAGCTTCATTTTGTCTCCATTAGCAGCGAATGTGAAGTTATTATACCCCTCCAGCGCTTCATCACCCACGACATGTAAGAACAGTGACGATTTCCTTTTATTACTTTTCTCGTCCGCTCCGATTGCTGATAAATACAACCCCAAATGTTGTTTGAACCTCCTCCAATTTTCAGCCACATTACCTGTCAACTGAAGCATCGCCGGTGGGTGTAAACCTTCCATTTTTTCACTTCATTACCTATTCTCCAATGGTGAGCAACGATGTTCTCTTTTGGCTTGCTAATTTGTGGAGAGCTGATTTAACTTCAGATTTTTTCTCTTCATCTCTTTCAGCCACTTCTGACACCATGTATTGATTTCTTTGTGGGTTCAATGACGAGACATTTATGAAAGAGAATGACTTTTAATCTAAAGCTTGTTCAACTCTTTTATACAGCTTTTACAGGAGACATGATGCTTGTAATGCATCTAGAACGAAACTGAAACTAAACCAAACTGCTTGTCTCTCACATGACCTCTGCTGGTCAGGCATAAGTAATCAATACCTGCAAACATGCTGGTAAGGCATCATAATCAAACAGGCAAATAACATCACTATTTGCTGATATCATTACAAGGGGATTTACCAGAATGGTTCCGGGAACGGGGGATCTTAGCTACAGACAGGTTGGAGAAGCTGGATTTGTTTTCATTAGAGCAAAGGAGGTTGAGGGGTGATTTAATAGAGGTGTACAAGATTATGATGGGTTTGGATAGGCTAGACGGGGAAAGGCTGTTCCCACTAGTTGATGGTACAAGAACTAGGGGACACAGATTTAAGGTTTTGGACAAGAGATATAGTGGGGGATGTGAGGAAAAACTTTTTTACGCAGCGAGTGGTGATGACCTGGAATTCGCTGCCGACGGAAATGGTGGAAGCGGAGACACTCAATGTTTTCAAGGGGAAACTGGATAGGCACTTGAGGGAAATAAACTTGCAGGGCTACGGGGATAGAGCGGGGGAATGGGACTGACTGGATTGCTCTACAGAGAGCTGGCATGGACTCGATGGGCCGAATGGCCTCCTTCTGTGCCGTTATACCTCTATGACTCTATATGACTCATATTAGGGAAGAGACAGGAACACCCACATTCGTATGCTATGTCAGGCATTGAGATGCACTTTTGTTCCCTATGTGATATTATGCAGAACTTGTCTATGTTACTATTTCCTCTAATAAAGAGCCTGTGACAGTTGAGCCATTTTCTATTTTACTTTTGCCATGTACGCCCCTGTAAGTACCAGTGCAGTGTGTGTTCTAGCATCAAATGACAGCAATAGTAGTAAGGTTGAAGCAGTGAGATAGTTAATTATCCTTTTACCTTTGGAACCTGAATTCAAATCCAGCCGAGCCTGATGGGATGAAAGTTTATTTCTCTGCTGTAAGGGTCCAATATGAAATGAGTTTAGACGCACTCAGCTCAGTTCCCTCAGTGGGTATGGGGCTGGACCCGCTACATAAAACTGCTACTAATTCAACGCCGACTTGGCAACTTCAATCGATCAGAAGTTCACAAGGGTTGTGCTAGGTGGAGCAAAATTGTAAACCTATTCTTTAAAACTGAGTTTATGATTTGCCACTGCACAGAAGAAATCTTTCCCAAGGATGGCAGGTTTGGGAAATTGAAATAGCACCATGGTGCATAATTGTATTCTGATGAGGTTGGGGTTAAGGCTGGGGACCAGCCCCATGGGGGAAAAATTCGGTTGATTAGCGCCTCCCGTTGTTCCCTAAGAGGGCGCTAACGGGGCACAAAGCAATTAGCGCCTAGGCGCGGCGATGTTTGAGCTGCTCGTAAAATTGACCAGACATTTTGCGGTGGCTCTAAACACTACCACCACGATCTCCTGCACCAGCAGATCGTGACGTCAGTCGAGCATGCAATGCTCCAGTAGCACCCCAGACCAGATATTGAGTGGCGCCCCCTACCTTTCTGCCTGCCGCTAGCAACGACAGGTAGAGGGGAAGGTTTTGCAGTCGGGAAGGGACTGGGGAGTGCTATTTAAAGGCGGCTGCTTCCTGCCTTTTTTGTCGGCGACACTTTTGCACCACGCATTCTGAGAGAGAGAGAGATTTCTGGAGAGATTCAACACTGTGTGAAGGAGCTTTGGGTACTGAGCAGCACTTTGTAGGTTCATTTTGATTTGACCTTCTTTGCATCAATTTAGAAGAGACTGGGGGCTGCACTCTGAGCTCTTTCCCTGGGCTCTCCATTGTTCTTTCCAGCAGAATTGATGTACAGGTCTCTCCAGGCCGAGATTCAAGGCTGCAATGAGCAAGGTATGGCTGGAGAGCAAGACTGACCCTCCCCTTTAAGAACTGGCCGGCGCCAGTGTGTCTGCGTTCCATTGCTAACTGACATCACATGAGCTTTGCCAGCGCTCTGAGGTAGCGCCTCGCTCCTCGGCTTTAGCACCTTAAGAGAGGTGTGTAGCGCCTGATATAGTGCTCAAATCACCTCCAATGGCAATAGAAGCCAATTTGCAGTCAGAGGCAATAATTAGCGCCAGGCGCTAAACTTTGCACCCGGCCGATAATTGCGCCTCAAACGGGGTGATACAGAATTTCTCCCATATGTTTTCTGATGATGCCCAATTTTACCTCTTCACCAATCTCTGCTCCATGACTGCCCATCTCTTATCGGGTCATGGATGAGCCAGAACTTTCTCCAGTTTAACACTGGCAAAACCAAAGCCATTATACTTGGCTCCCACCAGAAACTTTGCACTTTGCACCTCCTCCCCAACTACTATCTGATCCTGAACCTATTGGTGCACAAGCTTGGTGTCCGGTTTAAACCTGAGCTGAGCTTCAGACCTCACATTCTATCCATCACTGAGACTTCCTATTTTTATCACTGCAATATTGCTCACCTCTGTCTCTATCTCACCCCCCCCCGCCGATGCCATTCAAAATCTCATCCATCCCTTTGCCACCTCCAAGCCTGACTTTTCCAGTACTCACCTCATCATCCTCCTGAACTCAATCCTGCACCCTGCCCTACATAAACTCCAATCATCCCAAAGGAATGAGAATGCGATGAAATTCCTGAGCACTTGTGTTGTGTCTCAAGGGGTTTTATACCCTTACCTATATAACAATTAAGAAGGACTCCGGGGTGGAGAGTTTATTTAACAGCCATTTTATTTACAATGTGCTTCTTCACTCAATGCACTACATTTCCCATAGTGCATTGCAAATCACCACTATGGTATCCCATGTGGGACAATTCTAATACACATTCAAAATACACAACATATTTCCTCCCCCTTAAAATAGAATGTCCACAAAACAGAATAACTGAAAATGACTATAACTTTGGAAGAGAGGGTAGACTGCCTCTACATTCCGCTAACCCTGGGGTTATTCTGCCCCATGCACACAGGTTAGCACTAACTGTAACTAAGGCGCTCTGGAGGCTGCCTTTCTCTTTGGGGGTAACGCCTAGTCTCAGGAGCAGGCTCTGGCTGGCTCTCCCATGACCCTGTAGGCGTGGCTTCCTCCCTCGATGGCACAAGAGTGGATGGTGCCACCGTCTCAGGGTCGGACGACCAGTCCCTGCTGGAGCCCCCAGCAGGTCCTTGATCCTCTGTTTCTTGGGTTACCTGTGGCGACTGTCTTGGCAGTAACTGGTCTACATGCCGTCTCCATGTTCGGTCGTCTCCGGTGCGGACTCGGTATGAAACGGGGCCCGTCTTTTGAATGACCGTAGCCGGGACCCACCGCTCCGGGGTGGTGTAGTTACGCGCGAGGACTTTGCCCCCCACCACAAAGTGTCATTCTTTGGGCCTCTGAGCTAGTCTGCTGACTTGATCCTGCTGATTGGCGTGCACCACTGCTTCTGTGGACTTTGGCCTCAGCAGGTCAAGGCGTGTCCGTAGCTGCCTTCCCATGAGTAGGTAAGCAGGAGATGCTCCAGTCGTAGCATGAGGCGTGTTTTGGTATTTCAGCAAGAAAGCATTCAGGCGCTGCTTTAGAGGAGCATCACTTCTTGCTGCTTTCAACGCGCGTTTCAGTGTTCTGACAAATCTCTCCGCCAATCCATTTGTGGATGGATGATAAGGCGCGGAGAACGTGTGCTGGATTCCATTGCTTTTGAGGAACTCCTCCATCTCCTGGGATGTGAACTGTGTTCCATTGTCGGTAACGATCTGCTCCGCCAAACCAAATCGCCCGAACATCTCTCTCAGAGTCTCGATGGTTTTCTCCGTAGTGGTAGTGGACATTACTGCAACCTCCAGCCATTTGGAATGGGAGTCCACCGCGACCAGGAACATCGCTCCTTCCACTGGTCCCGTGAAGTCCAGATGGATCCGTTGCCACG
The DNA here is from genome assembly GCF_052327205.1 of Somniosus microcephalus. NCBI lineage: Eukaryota > Metazoa > Chordata > Chondrichthyes > Squaliformes > Somniosidae > Somniosus > Somniosus microcephalus. The sequence goes on from NC_140994.1 coordinate 64,577,681, forward strand.
GTGTCGTCGGCCATTCCCATGGATGCAGTGGCGCTGCTCTTGGCGTATCCCTGGTTGTCTCGAATGATGGGCATGATTTCGCTTCAACTTTAATTTCATGATCCAGACCGGTCCACCAGAAGTAGCTTCGTGCCAGCTCCTTCATCCGGATAATACCACAATGTCCTGAGTGCAGCTCGTTGAGGACATGTTTCCGCAGCTTTGGTGGTATGATCACTCGTATGCCCCAAAGGAGGCATCCTGACGTGACAGACAACTCCTTCCCTCTTGACAGGTATGGTAGGAGCTCAGGTGGTGCGTCTGACACCCGTGATCTGTCTCCTCGCATAACCGATCCAGCACCTTGGATAGCATAGGATCCACTCTGGTCTCTTTCTTGACCTGCCGGGCCGTGACAGGGGCATTGCTCACCATGTCAAAGTAGAAAATCTTCTGCTCACAGCCTTCAGAGGGCACAGGCAGCGGAAGTCTTGGCAATCCGTCCGCATTGCCATGTGCTACTGACCTCCAGTATTTGATGTTGTAATCGTGAGTGCTTAACATCAGCGCCCAGCGCTGCATCCTGCACGCTGCCAGGGAGGGTATTCCTGTGTGTGGACCAAAGATCGACGTCAGAGGACGATGATCCGTCAGCAAGGTGAATTTCCTTCCGAACAAGTAGTGATGGAACTTTTTGATTCCAAAGATGATGCCCAAAGCCTCTTTTTTGATCTGCGGGTATTTCACCTCCGCCTTGCTCAGGGACCTTGACGCGAATGCAATCGGCTTCTCTTCGCCTGAGGGAAAGATGTGGGACACGACCGCGCCGACGCCATAAGGCGACGCATAACAGGCCAGCTGAATCTGCAACGACGGGTCAAAGTGCGTCAACACTCTGGGGTCAGTCAAAGCTGCTTTGGCTTTCTTGAATGCAGCTTCGCACTCCTTCGTCCACGCCCAGGCCTTGCCCTGACACAGCAACTCATGTATTGGCTTCAACAGTGATGCCAGCTGTGGAATAAACTTTCCGTAATAGTTCAGGAGACCTAAGAATTACCGCAGCTGGCCGACATTTGTAGGTGCAGGAGCGTCGGCAATGGCTTTTACTTTCGACAGTGCTGTGTGTAGGCCGTCCGCGTCGATGACATGGCCTAGGTACTCCACCGATGGCTTGAAAAATTTGCATTTGTCCTTGCGAACGCGTAAGCCATATTCTTCAAGTCTTCCCAGTGTCTTCGTCAGGTTTTGCAGATGCTCGTTGTCGTTCTTTCCTGTGACAAGGATATCGTCGAGATAACATTGTACCCCTGGAATGCCACTTAAGATCTGGTCCATAGCCCGCTGAAACAATGCCGGTGCTGACGTTATACCAAAGGGTAGGCGGCAGTACCTGTAGAGGCCCTTGTGGGTGGTGATGGTGAGGTACTTCTGTGAGTCCTCTTCTACATGCATCTGCAAGTAGGCTTGGCATAGATCAATCTTGCTAAACTTCTGACCGCCTGCTAGACCCGCGAAAAGATCTTCAATGATGGGGAGGGGGTACTGTTCAGCTGAGAGCACAGGATTCACTGTTACTTTGAAATCTCCACATAAGCGAACTGCGCCGTCACTCTTCATCACTGGTACCACGGGCGTGGCCCACTCACTCTGCGAAACCGGCACCAGGACCCCTATCTTGACCAGATGCTCCAGGTCAGCCTCCACCTTTGGTCTGAGGGCGTAGGGAACGTTCCTGGCCTTCAGGAATCATGGCTGGCTGTCAGGCTTCACCTTGAGTTTGACCGTAATCCCCTTCATACTCCCCAATTCTCCGTCAAAGACAGCCGCATGCTTTGTCAACACTGCCGCTAGCCCCGCCTCTTCGACTGATGCTGCATTCACTTTTTTCCAATCCAGATGAATTTTCTCCAACCATGGCCTGCCCATCAGGGTTGGATAGTCATCCTTGACCATGTAAACTGGCAGCATCACGGTTTGTCCATTAAGCTCCACCTTGACCTCCGTCTTACCCAGCATTGGGACTGTTTCCCCAGTGTAGGTCTTTAAGATGAGCTTGGCCGGCGTCAGTGATAGGTGGTTAAGTTTTTCTTTGAATAGCTTCACTGAAATCAAGGAGACAGCGGCCCCCATATCCAGCTCCATTTTGACCGGTATTCCCTCTAGTAGTGGAGTGACTCCATAGCCTGATGAGCCTCCATTCACCATTAACACATGGAGATTCAGCTCCCCATCAGAGTCTGTGTCTCTATCTTCCTGTTCTTGTTTCACCATGTGTAGGTTTTTCTTTTTAGAACGCCAGTTGGATGTGTTTCCTTGTTTGTTTTTGTGTGTCTCTGTGTAGGATTGTTTGCTTTGCCCTTTACACACACGTTCAATGTGTCCTTTCTTTTCACATTTCCGACAGGTCAGGTCTTTACACCAGCAGTCAGATGGCTGATGACCTGACCTTCCACATCTGTAACACTCTCTGGTGCCCCTTGCATGCTTATCCGGTGTAGCTGCTACCCTGTGCACTCTTGTTGCAGCCCCCAACAGCTGTGCATCTTTAGCTGCTAACTCCATAGCCACAGCGAGCTCCACTGCTGATTTAAGCATCAGTTTGTCAGTCGTGAGCAAGCGCTTCTGTGTTGCTTCACATCTTAATCCACACACAAACCTATCACGGACAGTGTCATTTAGAGTTTCACCAAACTCACAATGCTCAGTTAGCTACTTTAGCACTGCAACATATTCGGCTATGGACTCGCCCTCCCCTTGGTTTCGTTTGTGAAACCTGAACCTCTCGGCATTCAGCAGCGGCTTGGGTGCGAAATGTGTTTCCAAAACTTCCACAATCTGATCATATGTCTTAGCGCCGGGCTTATCCGGGTGCATCAAACTCCGTAACAAACCAAATGTTTTTGCTCCGATCACACTGAGGAACGTCGCCACTTTCACGTCATCTTTAATGCCATTTGCATTCACGAAAAATCCAAAACGCTCTGTATAAGCACTCCATTGCTCCGCCGTTTCATCAAATGGTCCAAACGCTCCGGTTAGCATAGCCATTTGTTTTTTTTTAATCTTTACAGTCCTTTTCCTACACTTTATAAAAAAAAAAAAAAAAAAAAAATTTACAGTCCTTTTCCTCCACTTCGTTTCACTGTATCGTTACTCTCCCCCCTTCTTATTTGTGTAACACACAAACCGCCACCTTTACGAGGCGATTGCATCAGCACTAAACTGCGGGCGCACCATTAAGAAAAGACAGGAACTTCTTACTTTAAACATCGCCAATTCCAGTGCAAAGTGATGCGCAAGTCCGTCGTCCTCGTCGCCAGTTTTGTTGTGTCTCAAGGGGTTTTATACTCTTACCTATATAACAATTAAGAAGGACTCCGGGGTGGAGAGCTTAGTTAACGGCCATTTTATTTACAATGTGCTTCTTCACTCAATGCACTACATTTCCCATAGTGCATTGCAAATCACCACTACGGTATCCCATGTGGGACAATTCTAATACACATTCAAAATACACAACAACTTGGAAAAACACGAGCTAATCAGAGACAGCCAGCAGGCAGGTTCGTGCAAGACCAACTGTACAGAATTTTTTGAAAAAACATTGTACCAGAGAATCGATTAAAAAAATGCATTTTCATCAAGTATTTGATAAGGTGGCACGTGGAAAAAAGGGGCATGTGGCTTTATGGGTAGAGGGATGCTGAAGGACAGAAAGCAAAGAATAGGGGTAAAAGGAAGCTTCTAAGAACAGTATTGTTTGGTCTGTGGTATTCCACAGGAACCTGTGTTGGAGACATAAATATAAATACTTGATCTGTACTTTGGAATCGAGGTAATAATATTGAAATTTGCTGATGACACCAAATTGAGAAGAACTGGGAACTTGAGAGAAAGACTGAAAGATTACAGGAGATGTAGATAGACTAGCAGGATGGGCAGAAAGGGGACAGATGCAGTTCAATCTATGAATATGAATGATACATTTGAAAAGTAAAAATAGAGAGAGGAATTGTTAAGATTTTAGAGGAACAGAGGAACCTTGATGTGCGGATGCACAGGTCATTAAATGTGGCAGTGCAGATAGATACCGCTATAAAAAAAATGCAAACACAAATCTCCAATGGAGTTTATCATCCCCATGATGCGTAGCACTCCTTTTTTGTCAGTGGGTCAGGGCATTTTGAGTGTGGCGTTTACTTTTTCCATATCTGGCTCTATTCCTTTACCAGATAGATTATCTCCTAGGAAAGTGACTTCCTGGATGCCAAACTGACACTTGGCTTTGTTGAGCTTCAGTCCATTCCGGCGTATGCTCTGTAACACTTTAGTCAGTCTCTCATTGTGTTCTTTCAGTGTGGAGCCCCAGATGATGATGTCATCAACATAGACCCGAACTCCTTCCAGACCTTCAATTATGTGTTCCATCGCTCTATGAAAGATTTCAGATGCAGATATTATCCCGAAAGGCATTCTGAGGAAACAATACCTGCCAAATGGTGTGTTGAAGGTACAGTATTTGGTGCTCTCTTCATCCAGTTTTAGTTGCCAAAATCCTTGTGAGGCATCGAGCTTTGTAAAGTATCTGGCACCTGACATTTCACTGGTGACTTCTTCTCGCTTGGGAATCTGGTAGTGTTCACGTTTTATGTTTGCATTTAAGTCCTTTGGATCCATGCATATTCTTAGATCATTGTTCTTTTTCTTTACACATACCATGGAGTTAACCCAGTCTGTTGGCTCTTCGACTTTCCTGATGACTCCTAGTGTGGTCATTCTGTCCAGTTCATTCTTGAGCCGGTCACGCAGGGGTGCTGGAACTCTTCATGGAGCATGTACCACTGGCTGAGCATCCTGCTTTAGCTAGATCTTGTAAGTGAATGGTAGAACTCCAAATCCTTTGAACACATCCTGGAAATTATTCACTACAGAATCCACCGAGTCATCTGGTCTGCTTATGGCACAGTTTATACGGTAGACTCTTTTGACCAGTTCTAAGTCCTCACAAGCTTTGTCATCCAGTAGTGAATCAAGCCTTTCAGCCACAACAGAAAACATGAGATGATGCACTTTGTCTTTGACTGTCACTTTAAGTCTGCATACACCTAAGCTATCTATTTTCTGTCCATTATAGTCCTTCAGTAGTACTGACTTTTTCTGTAATTTGGGCTTTTCTTTCATATTGTTAATGTCACTCATACTGATTAAGTTTGCTTTTGCCCCAGTGTCTAGTTTCAAGGTAACTAATGCTCCATTTACCTGCAGTGGGATCATCCATTTGTCCTCTTTTACTGCATTAACTTTATGTTCAGCATTGTCCATTTCTGAGGGCTGCACATTTTCTGTATCCTTTTTGATATTGTCACATGACACCATTCCTACAAAAAATGTCTCACTTAAATCAGTGTCCTCAATTACATTAACTCGTTGCCCTTTCTTAGTTTGTACTTTTGAAAAGTATTGTTTGGCAAAGTGATTCTTTCCATTACACTTTGTGCACATTTTTCCAAACGCTGGGCATTGTTTTAACTGGTGTTTGTAACCACAGCGTTTACAATTAAAAATGTCATCCTCCAATTGCTTTTCATTTCTGTTCTGCCCATGTTTCTTCCCCTTAAAGGACACAGCACCGACAGCAGCATTATCACTCATTACAATCGCATCATTATTGATTTCACTGAAAGTCTTCGCGTGCTTTCGAGCTAGCTCGCTGGCTTGGCATATTTTCACCGCATTTTCCAAATTTAGTTCGGTTTCTCTCAACAGACGTTCCCTGACTTTTTTATCATGAATACCAAACACAATCTGGTCACGAATCATGGATGCTTTGAGCTCAGAGAAATTACATGTCTGTGCTTTCAGTTTCAGATCAGTTATAAAGCTATCAAAAGTCTCATTTTGCTGCTGTGTCCGAGAACAGAAGATGTATCTTTCATAGGTCTCATTCTTTTTGGAAGAGCAATGTGCATCAAATTTTTTTAGCACATCTTCTAATTTTTCTCTGTTCTCCTCTGGATTAAATACAAATGTATTAAATACCTCTATCGCCTGTGGGCCTGCAACTGTAAGCAGCAATGCTATCTTCCTTGCGTCTGGCTTCGTACCGAATCCGATGGCTGCAATGTAGAGTTCGAATTGTTGTTTAAGAGTGCCAATTGTAGTCGATGTTTCCTGTGAGTTTCAAATGCTCTGGTGGCTTCAAATTCTCCATGTCGCTTTTCACAATTTTCAGCAGATCTTCACCATCCTGGTACCATCTTATGTTCATTAATAAATAGACATTCTTATTATGAACACAGCTAGCTTTTGCTAGTTACTTTATTGAGCACATGTGGACTAGGTACAGTATCTGTAGAGGCTTCCATCTTGACTGCTGCCTTGTGGGAAGCCTAGTGCCTCATGGGTAATGTAGTCTTAATATACATACAGCTGGGTGGTGTAGTCTTATACATACAGCTATATACAGCTCTACACAGCTATACGGCTCCACCTAGTGTCCACTATAGAATGACATGTTATTGATCATTACAAAATCCTTGGAGAAGGTAATGCTTAACCTGTACAAGCCTTCAGTTAGGCTGCAGTTGAAGTATTATGTGCAGTTTGGTACCTTATTATAGGAAGGATATAAAAGTAATGAAAAAGGTACAGTTAGAATGACTTGGATGTTACCAGGGGTGTGAGGTTACAGTTATGAAGAGACACTTGAGAAGTTAAAGCTTTTTTTCACTGGAGCTGAGAAGATTGAAGGGGTGACCTGATAAAAGTCTGAAGGATTATGATATAAATAATGATACATTGTTTCCACTGGTCAGCAAGATGTAATGTGAGTGCACAAGTTTAAGATGATCACAAAGAGAATTAAAGGCGAGGTTAGAAAAACATTCTTTACACAGAAGTTGGGTAGAATGTGGAATTCCTCTGTCATAAACCACTGTTAAAGCAGAGTCCATCAATTATTTTAAAAGAGACTCCGATGTTTGCTTGGACAAGAGGAATATTAAAGGGCATAGGGAGGTGTTACAGCTTTTGGGCCGGGGTTACCAGCACTGATTGCTCCTGTAAGCAAACCTCCCACCTCTTACATTCCACAGTTCACTCACACTGCCCAGCATCTCCCTAAATGATAACGTAACCCGAAGAATGTAATAGTGGCCCCTCGCTGTCATACTAACTGATAGCCCAATCTCGCCTGTGCCCCCAGGGGCCCTTCTCCAATCTTTCGATAGGCGTAACTGATGAACTCACTGGTATGAGGAGGTTGACAATAAATTAAGGAGCTGTTTTATTTTGCAGAATACACATGCCTAACAACTGTAGTAATTCCAGACTTAATAAAAAAACAACTTCTCAAATGCTTCTTGTAGCAACAAAACATGCTATGCTATCCTGAATAATGGCCAATTTTGTACTTTTTATTTTATTTCTTTTTAGGTGAACTTCCAGCTAAGAAAACTGATCAGGTAAAGATCTGCTTTCTCGCAGTGTTGTTGGACCCGACTGACCCTGAACATGTGTTCTTCTCTCATTGTTAATTCTGACTCTTGGATCTGACCAGACTACCCTGGCACTATTCCCACTGAGCTCAAATAAATCAAGACAAACAGGCATTTCCTGTCCTCTGAACGAAGGGGTTCAGAGGCACAGCGCGTGCGACTGCACAGGCAGCGTGTGCGCAGTGAACTTCGTCGATTTCATTCATGGATTCAGTGAGGTTAAGTCCTTACAACTTACACATGAAAAAAGCATGTGTAAAGTTGCTCCAGAGGCTGCGGAGGAAGATATATTTTATCGTGGAGCTTCTGAAAGGCAATATTTTTGTTTGGGAAAGGGAGGAAAGTTATTTTAAGAAATGATGAGGTAAGTTTTAAAGTTTAATTTTTTTTTTTTTAAACGGGTTTTCAGTACTGTAAGTAGAAGGAGCAATTGTGGCTGTGTGAATTGAATTTGCTGTGTTTATTAAATGTGAAAATGACTGTTCTAAAATGAGTAATGTAACATTTCCAACATTTTTAAGAAAGAAACTTTTCATCAGTAATATATTCTTTTAAGTAATTATGTATGTATGTCCGTATATATTCCTTTACGTATATATATTCCTTTACTTATGTGTATGAATGTATGTATTTAATTATGATTTTCCAATAAGTTACTTTCTCTGAAAGTCATAATTAAATACATACATTCATACACATAAGTAAAGGAATATATACATACATATACGCAAAGGAATCTATACAGACATACATACATAATTACTTAAAATAATATATTACTGATGAAAAGTTTCTTTCTTAAAAATGTTGGAGTCATTTTCACATTTAATAAACACAGCAAATTCAATTCACATAGCCACAATTGCTCCGTCTACCTACAGTACTGAAAACCCGTTTCAAAAAACAAAAATAAACTTTAAAACTTACCTCAGCATTTCTTAAAATAACTTTCCTCCCTTTCCCAAACAAAAATATTGCCTTTCAGAAGCTCCACGATAAAATATATCTTCCTCCGCAGCCTCTGGAGCAACTGTACTCATGCTTTTTTCATGTGTAAGTTGTAAGGACTTAACCTCACTGAAAGCATGAATGAAACCGGCGAATTTTACTGCGCACGCGCTGCCTGTGCAGTCGCACGCGTTCTGCCTCTGAACCCCTTCGTTCAGAGGACAGGAAATGCCGGTTTTCCCCGCATGCGCTGTGCATGCTGAAAACCAGCATTTCCTCCGGCCAGACGCGTGAGTACCCCAACCGTATTCACGCGTTTGGAACGGAATTACTGGGCCAACATTTTAAATGTCAATAAAATGAAAAATTTAACAATTGCACGATTTGCCCCCTCGCATCTGCGACTGAGGGTCCAAGGAGGTGCATTGCGCAAGAGGTCATCGTCGTACGTATCCTCACACTGTTCCCTTTCGGGAACTGTATGAAGTGGTGGAAGGATTTCTGGCCACGTTAACGCTCCTTCCATGACCATAACCATCTTCATACCAGCCATTAGGGTGGTTAGTCCTATGGCGTGAGGGTTTTACGGGCTCCCACAACCCATCTGAGTGGGGGGGCCACCCACACCCACACCCGCGGACGCAAGTATCCCGCTGGATGTCCACCCAGAATTTATAGTTGGAGCTCCGACTCCACTTGCCGGGACTGTCTGGAGCGGGGTTCGAAACCCTACTCCTTCTGGCCCAGCGGCGGGGATGCTTACCGCTATGCAAAAGGCCCACTCCGCGCAAAAGGTGACACCCATACGTTTCCTGCACCTTTTCCCTCCCCGTGACTGCAGCCCTATGCTGCCACTTGAAAGACCAAGCTATCATCTGTCCCTTTTGCGGTGCCTTTGACTTCTCATTACCAATGATGAGCAGGCGCTGCGCCTCCACCTCGTTGAGGAGATTGCTGAGGTCATCATCAGTTCAAGCGTGAGTTCTTTTAATGCCGTGAATTGTGCTCATTCCAGCCATTTCACGTTGCTAATCGGAGTGGGCCTTTGGCGTAGCGGTAGGATCTCCGCCGCTGGGCCAGACGGGGTAGGGTTTCGAACCCCGCTCCAGACAGTCCCGGCAAGTGGAGTCGGAGCTCCGGCTCTAAATTCTGGGTTGACATCCAGTGGGATATTTGCGTCCGTGGGTGTGGGTGGCCCCCCCTCCTTGTATAGCTTGTGGGAGCCCGTAAAACCCTCCCGCCATAGGACTAACCACCCTAATGGCTGGTTCAAAGATGGTTACGGTCACGGAATGAGCGTTAATCACGGCCATAAATCCTTCCACCACTTCATACAGTTCCCCAAAGGGAACAGTGTGAAGACATGTATGACGACGACGTTGCTAAATAAATAAATGGAATGAAAAAAATTCTTTCAGGGCTTTTAAAAGTCTTTAAATTGCTTTAATTCTGTTTAAAACTACTTCAGATTCTTCAAAATAATGTAAACGTTTTTAAAAGTTTATAAAAGTTACCAAAAGCTTGGGGGCTTGCACGCGCGGCAAGGCCCCGACCCGAATTTCTGCCCCAATGTTGCCAGAATAGGTGATAACTTTCTTTGTCAGAAGCCTGCTGGTTTAGACTGCTTTTCTGCAAACTAATATCAACTCCGAGCCCTGCGCTCTGTGAATTTAATCCCTTGAGAGCTAAGTTTAACTCATTGGTAGCATTTTTAACAAATGTTACACCAATGTTCCCTCATTGCACATGGACCCTGGAACATGACAGGGCATAATAAGAGAATGGCATTCAAACGAGATGGCTCATATTGGAGAAAAGCACCGGTATAGACTTAATGGGATGAATGGTCTGATTCTGTGCTGCAACATTCTATAAGACCCACATTCCATCCAACAATAAGTCCCACTCAGTTATCAGTTATGTTCTGGCTAGTGTCGACTGACTCCTAATCACTCAGCACGTTGATTTTCAGACAGCTTTTCTTGTTTTAAAATAACTCCATGACCTCATCCCAGCCTATGCTGCAATCTCTTCCAACCCTACATTTCAGCTTGTACCTGCTTTTCTCCCAACTCTGGTCTATCATGCTTTTCCCCCCTCCCACCTTTCTGGTTCACTGTTAGTGACAGCCTTCAGCCCATCTTGCCCCCTGCAATTCTGCAACTCTTCCAGAATTATTTATAAATGCGGGTTACATTTTTAATCTGCCAGCCCCTATTACCAGGCCATGGCCAACCCCCACCCTAACAAAAGGAGGCATTTTGCTTTGCGAAGTGCCAGATTGTTGTTAATGCAGGCGTCAATGTTGCTGAGCAAGCTCTGCCCGTATCATCCTGATGTGTTTCATAGTTACCGATAATACCCTGGAGTAACATCCACGGGAACAATTTATCTAATTAAATATACAAAGTATTTAAATCAGATATAAAACAATGCCAATTGAAATTGGTGCTGAACTCGTATAAGCTGATTGTTTCAACAAGGAGCTAATATTTCTGCTTAAATGTTTAGCCCAGTGATATGCAGAGTGACGGCAGCACTGGTGCACATGTGCAAAATCTGAATCATTCAAGACAAATTCTACACCGTTATGTGGCCTTCTGAAAGACTTTTGCTACCATGTTATAAGTCACTGCACGCTGCCTGCCGGCACTCTGCATATCACTGGACCAAACGTTTAAGCAGAAATATTAGCTCATTGTTTCAACAATCAGTTTGTACGAGTCCAGCACTAATTTGTCAACGTGTGCCGTTTGAAGTTTCTGAAATTCTTTTATTATAAAAGGAAAGTCCTCCTCCTTTTGTTCTTTCCGTGCCATCTACCATTCCATGCCTGGCAAGGTAAACAACCTGCATCCATGCTAATGTGCTGCTCTGTAACCATCCATTAGGAAGGGAGTCGAGGATGTCTTACCTTGAATTACCTTTTCAGCTTCCACTACTGAATGGTTAGCATGGAAGAAAATTTATGGAAACATCCAAAGGAAATATATGAGTCCCACAAACAAAGTAGAAACAAAGAAGCTCCAAAGTCCGTTCTCTTGACAACATTTTATACTGACTCAAGAAATTAGCATTATGTGGATATTCTCTTTACTATCCATTGTATTCTGCATGCATTGGAGCTTGAAATGTTTGAAATATTTTGCACATATATTTTTTAAAATCTGTATAGTCAGCAGTTCAACATTGAAAAGGTACATGTCTATGGTTCAGATGGACAGATAATGATCTACTTACAAAAACTGTAGAGAATATTTTAGTTAACTCTTCTGATCACGTTAATGTTTCATTTAATCCAAAAAAAAAAACCTGATTTCCAACCTAAATCATCCCTTGGTATTTCCTTTGGAGGACAGGCTGTTCTCCATGTGTCTTGGCCAACACTCATCTCTCAACCATCGCGATAAAAAACAAATTAACTGGTTATTCATCTCATTGCTGTTTGTGGGCTCTTGCCATGTGAAAATTGGCTGTCATATTTGCCCACAAAGACAACAGTGACAACAAGACAGAAGTACTTCATTGCCTGAGGAGCATTTTGGGATGTTCCAAGAATACGAAAGGCACTATATCTTTCCTTATTTTAATTAATTTAATTATATTTGGGGATTATCTCTTAGAAAATATATTTTATTTACTTCTCCTCCAGCAGTAACCAGTAGTATTTTGGTGGTTTGCTGAATTTATCAGAAATAATCCAATGCACCAGCACTCTACTCATTGGAGTTCAGAAGAATGAGAGGCGATCTTATTGAAACATATAAGATTGTGAAGGGGTTGGATCGGGTGGATGCAGGGAAGATGTTCCCGATGATGGGTGAAAGTAGAACTAGGGGGCATAGTCTTAGAATAAGGGGCTGCTCTTTCAAAACTGAGATGAGGAGGAACTACTTCACTCAGAGGGTGGTAGGTCCATGGAATATGCTGCCCCAAAAAGCTGTAGAAGCTACATCATTACATAAATTTAAAACAGAAATAGACAGTTTCCTAGAAGTAAAGGGAATTAAGGGTTACGGGGAGCGGGCAGGAATTTGGACATGAGTCTAGGTTCGGATCGGTCATGGCCCTGTGGGTAGCGGAGCGGGCCCAGGGGCCGTGTAGCCTGATCCTGCTCCTATTTCGTGTGTCTAATTCTGTTAGATGCAGGAGACGGTTCTGTGATAGTGGATTGGCGGTTAGGATCAGATCAGCCATGATCTTATTGAATGGCAGAGCAGGCTCGAGGGGCCGATTGGCCTACTCCTGCTCCTATTTCTTATGTTCTTATGTTCTTATTACCCTCCCCCTCCCCCTCCCCCCATAACAAATCAAATTTATAATTTAATAAGTATTTTAGGCCACGATTTTGCCATAGGAGGTGGGTTCGCATCGGGTTGGCTGGTCGGCGGGTTCCGGTCCCGCTGCCGGTTTCAGTCGCACCGAAATAACTATTTTGAGTTAACTGGGCTTACCCGGCCCAATCAGTGGGTTCGGGTCTGCTACTCGCCTCTGCTGATGTCTTCGATTCAGCTGCATTTAAGGGGCCCATGCAGCCTTGTGGTGTTTCATTCACATTCTGCTGCTTCTCCGTGTTACTGATAGCGAGATGACTGCTTCAAGAGCCAAGGCTTCTCCAAGATTCAATGATGACTCCCTCCATGCTCTTGTGGAGAGAGTGAGAGGGCGCAAGGAGATTCTGTTCCCCTCAAATGGACGGAGGAAGCCTCCTCGGCAAACCAAGGCAGTCTGGCTGCAAATTGCTGAGGAGGTGAGCGCCAGGTCTTTGTGCTCACGCACCTGGGTTCAGTGCCTCAAACAATTCAATGATCTGCTACGCTCAGCAAAAGTGAGTATAACATCACACTTACCTTCAATCTGCTCCCCATCTCCTCTCATCACCAGCACTCTGCATTGTCAACCTACTTCTGCACATCCCAACTTACCCTTACATCCCTTGCACCCTTAACCATCCCTCTCTCTCTATGTACAGAATCACTTCACCATTCTATTATACACCCCTCACACTCACTATCACTGTTATGCAATGGCAACAACTAACAACACACAGAGAGGACCCTTGGTATTGGCACCTCACTCCATCTTTGTCGCCCTCTAAGCATCTATGCTGTGGATTCTCTACACGCCAACATTCTCGCTCAAACTCCACTTGTATCCCTCATTGCAAGAAAAGAGCCCACAATAAGAGGGAGAGGGGGAGGACAGGAGGAGTGCCACCTTCTATGACGCACTTAACCATCGCTGAGGAGGCTGCTATCGACATCGCCGGAGATACAAAGGAGCTGGAAGTGGGGGATGGAGAGATGGGCGCAATAGAGTAAGCTGGTGACAGAATAGATTTGCAACCCTCTCATTCAGATTTCATGAGTGGCTGATATGGCATCTGCTCACAAGTGAGCATCAGCAGATGGTGGAGACAGGGACAGCAGTGGAGAGTCCTCGTCGGAGGCCACAGGGCACTCCTAGCTCTGCTCAACTGCATGTGGATGCTGTGCCTCTGGGCCCATCCAGAAAGAGAGCGGTGCTGGAACTCCAGGAACAAGTGCAGGAGTCTCTGACAGGGTTTGCATCCACGCTAACTGCGAGTGTGCAGGGAATGGAGGAGTCCATCTCAAACATGAGCAATGCCATGGTGCACTCAATGGTGAATGTAGGTGCCACCATGGAAAAGATGGCAACCTCCATGAAGGACGTGAATCACCAGATGCAAATGAACATGGCGACTCTTCTAAATAGATGGTCTGCTATGGAGGATAGATGGGCATCTATTGAGGAGAGGAACCAAAGGTAAATGAACCTCCCTGTTATGAGGACTGTCAGTACAGAGACCGGTCCTCATGGCCCCACTGACATGCAGCAAGGTGCTCTTCAGCTACTTGCTAGCAGTGAAGTGCGGGTGACCTATGAGAGGGATGTTGGTGGTTAACAACAAGGAAGTGTGGGCTCCTCTCCAGGTGCTCACACTCCCATGCCACTGCGGAGCCCTCGGTCAGAGCCCCAGATTCCTCACACAACTGAGATGGTTATCTCAGCCCCTGCACAGCCACGGGAGGAGCAGACTGTTGCTGAACCCTCCCAGGCTCCCAAACCCAGAGGATGCCCGCAAAGGTGTTGAAGCAGGTGCAGCATCAAAGTGAGCAAGGTGCCTCTACATCTGCTGAAGCCACAGGGGAAGCACCACGTAGGAGCATGTGAAAGAGAAAGTTAACACACAGTCACAAGAGTAGTCACTTGGGTGTTTTGATCTAATACAAAGTAACGTTTCTCACCGTTATTTCAATTGTAATAAAGAAATGCGATGGCAAAGATTCAAAGAGTTGGCCTCTGTGCACTCAGAAATGGAAGTTGCACAGTGAGGGGTCAGGGCGCCTTTCATCTGTAATGATGGTGGTGAGAGTGATAGGAAACCACAGTTTATTGTACAGATGCTATATGATGTGTTAAGAAGGTCGGCCAGACACTCATTTCCATGTGCCATGCCACATGTGTTTGATGCGTAAACTTACGTGAATCTGGCATGGATTAGTATATCCCTTGCCTCATGGCCAGCAATGTGGTCGCGTGCTGGTGGAACTGGCACTTCTGCCTCCGCAAGGTCTTCCTCCTCCTCCTCTGAGGAGGAGGCTGTGTGCTGAGCCACTTGTTCCTCAGGCAGCGGTAAGCCGCGCTGCTGTGTGATGTTGTGCAGGGCACAGCAGACCATGATGATTCTGGAGACCCTGGCTGGTGCGTACTGTAGGGCTCCACCAGATCTGTCGAGGCATCTGAATCGCATTTTGAGCAAGCCAATGGTTTGCTCTATGATGCTTTTGGTGGAAATGTGACTCTCATTGTAATGCTCCTCAGCTTCGTTTGATGGCCTCCTCATTGGTGTCATTAGCCATGTCTTCAGGGGATAGCCCTTGTCTCCAAGGAGCCATCCGGAAAGTTGGGTTGGCGGATTGAAGAGCTGAGGCACTGTAGACTGCCGCAGGATGTACGAGTCATGGCAACTGCCAGGGAACTTGGTGCAAACATGCATAATGTTCTTCCTGTGGAAGCCCTTGTGGTTGACAAATACAGCTGGGTTGTGATGGGGTGCCCTAATGGCCACATGTGTGCAGTCTACGATGCCCTGCACCCTTGGGAAGCCTGCCATATTTGCAAAGCCAACCACATGCGTGGTTACACTTGCTTCATCCGTGGAGAAGTGGATGTAATTGTGCAACTTTGCAAAGAGGACATCGGTAACCTGTCGTGAGGCAGGTGTGTGCGGCCAACTGGGAGATGCCGCTGATGTCTGCTGCTGAATCCTGGAAGGACCCTGAAGCAAAGAAGTTGAGTGCGGTGGTGACTTTAACAGCCACTGGTAAGGAGTATCCACCCACTCCTCTGGGCTGCAGGTCTTGGTGCAGCATTGTGAAGATGTCAGCGACTACTTCTCGTGAAAGTCTCATCCTCCTTTGGCACTGCTGCTCAGTCATGTTGAGGAAGCTCATCCTCTACCTGTAAACCCTGTGTTGGGGGTATCTCCTGTAGCACAGTGCAGCCCTATGCTGACACCCTCTGCACTTTGCAGCATCAGGTGGCTGAGGAGAAGGTTGATGCTCCTGTTGTTACTGCTGCTGTTGTGCCTGGTTCTGTTGCTGTCGTGGCTGCTCTTCCTCCGACTCTGAGGGCCAGGATGAGAGGCTATAAATGGTTCCCATTCCGCTGGTATATATCTCAGTTGAGGAAGAGATGTTATAAACGCTCAGTCAATGTGTGGGAGAGGATTTTCCAAGGAGGTCACGGTGCATATGGATCTCAGCTTAAACACTTACAAGCTCAACAGACCTGCAAAATGTGTTGCAAAACCTCAAAACACAAAGTTCTGGCATCTGAAAGTCAGCCATGTTACAGGTCTGCTTTTATTCTGCAGGAGCAGCTGTCAACAATTCAGCTAATTGCTGAAACCGGCACAATCAGCTGGCATGTTTGTCGCACGACGGGCAACACGCTGAAAATGCACTAAAATGGGAAGAGCCTCTTAAAATCAGATTATGTAGGCAGTGCCTCTCCCGCCACTTGGTGTCGGGTCTGATTGGAACTCGCAGACCCGACATTTTGTAAAGTTGCGTGGAGGCGGGATGGCGGGGGGTTCACAATCCGCCGTCAATCATTTTGATTTTAACTCCAGTCCCGCTTCCAAATCCGCCCTCTGAGCGCCGGCAAAATCGCAGCCTTACATTCCAGCTCCAAGAGTAAATAGAAAAGCAGCCTCGTCCACATTGAACTCTTAACTCACTCAAACAGATTGTCATGATACATAACTGTGAGCTTGCATTTCCAATATTGCCGAATGGCTTTTTTTAGAACATGGTAATCCTGCCAGCTACAAGTCTGATGGACGTGAACATTTCAGTCCAAGCTATGGAAGATCAGTTTCCAATTGCATGAGTCAGTGAAACCAAATAAGATTAGCAAATTCTGTCTCAGGTCACTTGCCCTCTTGAAATACTGATTTGAGGAGCTGGCCAGAATGTTTGTTTTATATTTTAAGCAACCCTGAACAAAGTTCAGGCAAAGTTTTGCCACAGTACCAAACAGAAGGGGGAAATGTGCTGAGTTTAATATACTTTATTCAAGGCTCAGTGTTGATTGTAGCCAGAACAAGTTATTTGTGGGTGGGTGAGGAAAAGTCTGCACAATTTAATTTACTCTGCAGTATCTTCATCAGCTGTGATTCACATTCTATTCAAAGGAAACCATGTCAAATTCTGATGTGTGAGCTTCAGTTAGCTCTAAGCTGATGACTGAAGTACACCCAGCAACACTTGAGTTATCAATGTCCCTGTAAACCATGTGATATTTCGGGCTCAAGCAGCGGGTTTTGCCAGGGGAGGGAGGTTTGTGACCCACTGTGACTAAAGCTAGGATTTATGATGTCCGAACGATCTCAGATAACTGGTAGAAAAAAGTAACAGCTTGTTATGAGGCTGCATTCTTATCGCAATGAAGTAAGAATTAATAACTTTCCACACAGTCCTTGTGTATATGCCACCCTACAAAACTCAGAAAAGCTGACACGTTCCCTCCAAAAAAGCTGACAATTCAAAAACAACATACAACATATCAAGGCATATGGCTAAGGTTACTGCATCAAGGTGACTGAGTTTACTTTTTATTACAAGATTTTCATTAGGGTTTTGGGATCATAATCAACAATTCAGTTTGTTTCTGGTGAAAGCTGAAACCCTCACATATGACATTGGAGAAGAAGTAGTTACATTGAGAATGCAGCGGGACATGAACTTGTCATTATTTCAGCTATACTCAGTATTCCATTAGTTGTATTATAGGAGCAAATTCAGAGCTTTTTGCAAGGGCACAATATTTATTTCCTAGGAGGGACTGGGGTCATGTCCCACAGGAAATGTTTATTTTTGATACTTTTCTGATGCGTTTTCCAGCATTATGAAATGCACTGTGATTCAGCATTTGAAGCAAAACATAATTCTGGACTGACCCATGTGTGCAGGTACCATAGCTGAACAAGATAATAATGTAAATAATAATGCTCTGTAGGCTTGCTTACAACATTGTAACAGACATAATTAATGGAACATTTTATTGCAAAAAGCATTGATGTAAAAGACAGTACAACAGCTTGTACATCTAAAATGCTCCCCAACTGCAGGAAGAAGTCCCACTGCACTTTAAATTAAGGAGGAAAAAACATCAAAATTCATCAATAAATTATGGCATGGAGCACCAAGTCATTCTTAAGATGTTTTTAAGTCACTCTCCGGTATCCAAGCCCCCATCACCCCAATTCACACCAAGGCCCTTCGAGATCCAGTTCCAAAATGTACTACACCCCATCCAACTCCCCACTCTTTCACAGCGACACTGGCCTCGATATTTATGGGGAGGGTGCAGGGGAGGCCTAAAATGGCTGAGGAACTGTTGAACCTAACAGCAGGATTGCATTAACATTTTCTTGTTCTATTTCCCACCCTGCATTGGCCAAATTGACAGCCTGGCCAGTGGCAGGAGGCAGGGCGTAAAATCGGCAAACGGAGTTGTGGGGGGCACGGCTATCGGGAGGGCTGGGGGGGCAGGGGTGGCTGTCTTGAAGGTCCGGGGGAAGCACTCCTGCTCCTCCTGGCCCACAAGAAGTGTTGTGAAAGGCACTTACCTTGTGGAGCCGACAGGTCCCGCTTCCCTTCCACTGCCGGGTTTCCTAACCCCTGGGAAACCCACTACCCAGTAAACTTTCTCCGTGATCTGTCCACTCACCCCCCACCATTGGAACACCCCCACCCCCCGACCACCATTTGCTCCCCCGACCACCATTGAACCCCCCTGTGAGTGGAACCCTCCTGCGATCGGACCCCCCCCCCCGATCACCATCTGCTCCCGCCCAACCAACTTCAGACATTCCCCCCCCTCCCGCGACTGGATCCCCACTGTGACAGGACCCCTCCACGATTGGACCCCCGCAATGGACCCACTCTATGGTCAGACACCTCAGTGATCGGACGTCCACCCCCCTACGATGGATCACCCCTCCCTCACGATCTCTCCCACGCCCGCACTAGACCTACCTGTTCTCAGGTCAGCTCGGCCGCAGTCTTGTGCTGTTGGGGATCTCCCCGACAGGACTCCAGCCTGTCAATCAATTAAAAACAGCAGGACATTTGGGAATCCCGTACTTCCGTGTCTTCCGACCTCAAAGCAGCACGGCCCCCTGCTCGCTCCCCGCCTCCGAGCTAAAAACCACGCCTGTGTATTTTCCAGTATGTTGGTTGCTGAGCCCTGATGCAGGTTGCACTTTGCCAGTGTCTTACGCTCTCAGGAGCTCTTGCTGCCATAGACTTGGATTCACAGAGAGGCAAGAGCCGCCGACATCTCTGTAACACTGAACCTGTCTTTGGTACATGGTTCAACCATTGCTCGGAATGGCTCTTCCTCCTTTTGCAGTCAGATAATTTAGAACAAATTTTGCTGGTTTCTTTAAAGCATCCATCCCACTCTGCCTACTGCATAAGCCTGTGTTTAATAATCCATATCGGCAAATTCACCTGTGTGGAAATGGTCAACACAGTTCATGCAAAAGCGATGTTAATATATCAACTGACATGGAGGGAATTTTAACCCACAAAAACCAGCAGATTGGGGTCAGGTGGGATGTTAAAATGTTAAAAGTTTGAATCCCGACCCCAACCCGCCTCCTTCTGGTTTTAATGGAGGTGGGATGGGGAATGGGCAACCTACCCGTTCGCAGGAGGCGGACTGACAATTTGAATATTCTAATGAGACTGGGAGCCTCATACTTAACCACCATTTCAAATTTAACCTTGGCCGGCCGGGTTTCCCAGGCCTCGGGAAACCCGGCGGCTAAAGGGAGGCAAGGACTGCTGGATGCGGGAGGTAAGTGCCTTTCCACTCACCTGCTGGATCCAGTTTACCTGCTTCACCTACCCCTGTGATCAGACACCGCCCTCCCCCCACCACCCCGACCCTTCTGATCTCTTCCACGAGGCTTCCAATCTCACCCCCACGATCCTTCCGATCTCGCACCTGCTCTGGCCTCTGATCTTCATTGTGGCCTCCAGATTCGGATCGCCCCTGGCTCACGACTCCCGATTTCCCCCCCAACCCCCCTCCCCACTCCGGCCTCTCCGATCTCCCCCGGCTCAGGACTCCCGATCTTCCCTCCCCCCCTCCACCCACCCCTCCAGCCTCTCCGATCTCCCCCGGCTCAGGACTCCCAATCGTCTTTCCCCCCCGCCCTCCACAATGCTGCCTGGCTCACGACTCTCGATCTACCTCCCCCCACCACTCCCCGATCCCTCCCTCCCTCCCTCCAATTCGATTCCCAGCTGCGGCCTGGTGCCAAAGGCTTACCCATCTGACAGCCAGCCAGCTTCTCAATCTAAAAAATATTAATCAGGTCCTGCCGTTAAAATCGGCAGGGTCTGAGGGAAACCCATTCTTCTGGCTTTCCCAACCTCAAACCAGCCCCCCCACCCCCTGCTCTATCCCGTCTCCGAGTTAATATTCAGTCTTTACCCAAGAATAGAAACAAAGAACAATTCCAAATGATAAAAACAAAGAATGAGAAAGACATATATCAACCATATATTGATTTTCCATTTTAATAAAGTAATCAGAGGGTGTGGAGAGCATGTTGTCAATGTCTACTTTTAGCTGTTCAAACAGGAAAGATTTGAGAACAACATTAATACTGGGCAGTTTTCTAATTGTACACGACAGGTCAATGTTCCAAACTGTTATGACTAGTGGGTGCACAACCTCTGCCTTGTGTCTTGTTCCAGTGGCTGCCTGACAATCTGATTTGATTTTCTGCAAATAGCACTATTCTGGTTTGAAGCCTTTGTCGGAATATTGGAGGCCACCCAGAGGAAGGTGACGATGGTGCAATTAATCAGCTCAATTGGGCTTTGCCAGGTGTTGTCAGAGTTATTAGCAGAATAATCAGCTTGTTGTTTCATTGCAGTATCCATTCACGATGAGGAAGAATAGGTCAATAATCCAGAGATTTACTACAGATTTGCGGTTACAAAAATGACCAATTGCAGATCACATGCAGAGGAACAGGAGGAGGCCATTCAGCCCCTTGAGCCTGTTCCGCCATTCAATTAAATCATGGCTGATCTGTATCTTAACTCCATCTACCCGCCTTGGTTCCGTAACCCTTAATACCCTGGCCTAACAAAAATCTATCAATCTCAGTTTTGAAATTTACAATTGACCCAGCCTTAACAGCTGTTTGGGGGAGAGTTCCAGATTTCCACTACCGTTTGTGTGAAGAGGTGCTGACTGACATCAGTCCTGAATGGCCCATCTCTAATTTTAAGGTTATGCCCCCTTGTTCTGGACTCCCCCACCAGAGGAAATAGTTTCTACCTATCTACTCTATCAAATCCTTTAATCATCTTAAACAACTCAATTCGATCACCCCTTAATCTTCTATATTCAAGGGACTACAAGCCTAGTCTATGTAAACTTTCCTCATAATTTAACTCTTTTAGCCTGGTATAATTCTGGGGAATCTGCGCTGCACCCCCTCCAAGGCCAATATGTCCTTCCAGAGGTGCGGTGCCCAGGACTGAACGCAGTGTCCAGATGGAGTCTGACCAGAGCTCTGGACAGCTGTAACATAACTTCCACCCCTTTGTATTCCAGACCCCTTGAGATAAAGGCCAACATTCTATTAACATTTTAAATTATTTTTTGTACCTGTCCACCAGCTGACATTCTTAACACGCATGTCCTGGAAAAAAAATCGAGAGCTAAAAGGCTCCTTTGATAGCGCTAGCATGATGATTAAGTCAGAGATTGCCTGGTATGTTTGTCCCATGGAGTGGTTGGAAAGAATCTTCATTTCATTATTCAAAGACCACCCAGATTGGTGCTTTATCTGTGTGATGATTGAATTACCTATCTCTAGCGGGCCTGGAAGGAAACTCAATGGGCCAGGTAACAGTGAACAACCATGTCTTGATTTGAAGGGAAACCACTCCAGAGCAGATAATGGCATCACAGACTAACTCAGTAATCTTTCATTTGAGTTTTAGCTGAAACCTGATATTTATTATTCCTCTCCTTTCTTGCAGTGCTCATCAGTGGTTATGGTGTTAGCTTCCTAGAATAAGTATTTCTTATTAGAACTGACATGATTTACAATACTACAAATTTAAAACAATAAAAGTATTATATAAAAATGAAAATGATGTTTGCATGCTGCAAATTATTTTGTAAGTAGAGTATTTGGGGGAGAAATTCAGTATCATTTGGGGCGCAATTATCGGCCGGGCGCAAAGATTAGCGCCTGGTGCTAATTATCGCCTCCAACTGCAAACTTGGCTTTTAGCGCTAAATCAGGTGTTACAGACCTGTCTTAAGGCGCTAACGCCGAAGAGCGAGGCGCTACCTCAGAGCGCTGGCGAAGCTCATGTGATGTCAGTCAGCAATGGAACACAGACACACTGGCGCCGGCCAGTTCTTAAAGGGGAGGGTCGATCTTGCTCTCCATCCACACCTTGCTCATTGCTGCCTTGAATCTCGGCCTGTAGAGACCTGTACATCAAATCTGTTGGAAAGAACAAAGGAGAGGCCCAGGGAAAGAGCTCAGCGTGCAGCCCCCATATTCTCTTTTAAATCAATGCAAGGAAGATCAAATCAGAATGAACCTGCAAAGTGCTGCTCAGTACCCAAAACTCCTCAACAAAGCTTTGAATATCTCCTGCAGTCTCTCTCACTCAGAATGCGTGGTGCAAAAATTTCACCGACAAAAAAAGGCAGGACGCGGTCGCCTTTAAATAGCGCTCCCCCAGTCTCTTTCCAACTGCAAAATGCTCCCCTCAACCTGTTGTTGCTAACGGTAAGCAGTAAGACAGGGGGCACCACTCAATATCCGGTCCGGGGCGCTACTGGGGCGTTGCACTGACGTCACGATCTGCCGCGCAGGAGATCGTGGCGATAGTGTTTAGCGCCGCCGCAAAATGTCTAGTTAATTTTGTGAGCGGCGCAAACATCGCCGCGCACGGACGCTAGTTGCTTTGCGCCACATTAGCGCCCTCTTAAGGTGCTAATGGGAGGCGCAAACCAACCGAATTTTCCCCCCTTTATCTTTGCCAGTCTGTCTGTTTATCTGGATTACAGCAATGTGGTTGACTTTTAACTGCCCTCTGAAATGGCCTAACAAGCCACTCAGTTGTACCAAAATGCTACAAAGAAGTATACTAAGAATAAAACCGGACGGACCACCTGGCATCCACCAAGGCACCGGACACGACAAAGGCACATCCAGCCCAGTTGACCCTGCAAAATTGGGAGAGCTGTCCCACAGACTAGTCAAGCAACAGCCTGACATAGTCATACTCACAGAATCATACCTTTCAGCCAACGTCCCAGACTCTTCCTTCGCCATCCCAGGGTATGTCCTGTCCCACCAGCAGGACAGACCCACCAGGGGTGGCGCCACAGTTGTATGCAGTTGGGAGGGAGTGGCCCTGGAAGTCCTCAACATTGACTCTGGACCCCATGAAGTCTCTTGGCATCATAAGTCAAACATGGGCAAGGAAACATCCTGCTGATAACCACCGACTGCCCTCCCTCAGCTGATGAATCAGTACTCCTCCATGTTGAACACAACTTGGAAGAAGCACTGAGAGTAGCAAGGGCACAGAATGTACTCTGGATGGGGGACTTCAATGACCATCACCATGAGTGGCTCGGTAGCACCACGACTGGCCGAGCTGGCTGAGTCCTGAAGGACATAACTGCCAGACTGGGCCTGCGGCAAGTGGGTGAACCAACACGAGGGGAAAAACCTACATGACCTTGTTCTCACCAATCTACCTGTCGTAGATGCATCTGTCCATGAGAGTGACCTTGTCTTCACACTGAGGACACTCTCCATTGTTTTGTGTGTCGCTACCACCGTGCTAAATGGGATAGATTCAGAACAGATCTAGCAGCTCAAAACTGAGCATCCATGAGGCGCTGTGGGCCATCAGCAGCAGCAGAATATTATTCTACCACAATCTGTAACCTCATGGCCCAGCATATCCCTCACTCTACCATTACCATCAAGCCAGGGGACCAACCCTGGTTCAATGAGGAGTGTAGAAGAGCATGCCAGGTGCAGCACCAGACATATCTAAAAATGAGGTGCCAACCTGGGGAAGCTACAACACAGGACTACATACATGCTAAACAGTGGAAACCGCATGCTATAGACAGAGCCAAGCGATCCCACAATCAACAGATCAGATCAAAGCTCTGCTGTCCTGCCACATTCAGTCGTGAATGGTGGTGGACCATTAAACAACTAACAGGGGGAGGAGGTTCCATGAACATCCCCATCCTCAATGATGGCAAGCCCAGCACATGAGTGCAAAAGACAAGGCTGAAGCGTTCGCAATCATCTTCAGCCAGAAGTGCCGAGTGGATGATCCATCTCAGCCTCCTCCTGAGGTCCCCACCATCACAGAAACCAGTCTTCTGCCAATTCGATTAACTCCACGTGATATCAAGAAACAGCTGAACACACTGGATACAGCAAAAGCTATGGGCCCCGACAACATCCCGGCTGTTGTGCTCAAGACTTGTGCTCCAGAACTAGCCGCACCTCTAGCCAAAATGTTCCAGTACGGTTACAACACTGGCATCTATCAGACAATGTGGTAAACTGCCCAGGTATGTCCTGTCCACAAAAAGCAGGACAAATCTAATCCTGCCAATTACCGCCCCATCAGTCTACTCTCAATCATCAGCTAAGTGTTGGAAAGTGTCATTGACAGTGCTATCAAGCGGCACTTACCAATAACCTGCTCATCGATGCTCAGTTTAGGTTCCGCCAGGACCACTCGGCTCCAGACCTCATTACAGCCTTGATCCAAACATGGAGAAAAGAGCTGAATTCCAGAAGTGAGGTGAGAGTGACTGCCCTTGACATCAAGGCAGCATTTGACCGAGTGTGGCATCACCCTAGTAAAATTGAAGTCAATGGGACTCAACGGGAAAACTCTCCACTGGCAGAAGTCATACCTAACACAAAGGAAGATGGTTGTGGTTGTTGGAGGCCAATCATCACAGCCCCAGGACATCACTGCAGGAGTTCCTCAGGGCAGTGTCCTAGGCCCAACCATCTTCAGCTGCTTCATCAATGACCTTCCCTCCATCACAAGGTCTGAAGTGGGGATGTTCACTGTTGATTGCACAGTGTTCAGTTCCATTCGCAACTCCTCAAATAATGAAGCAGTCCGTGTCCACATGCAGCAAGACCTGGATAACATTCAGGCTTGGGCTGATAAGTGGCAAGTAACATTCGCACCACACAAGTGCCAGGCAATGATCAACTCCAACAAGAGATAGTCTAACCACCGCCCCTTGACATTCAACAGCATTACCATCACCGAATTCCCCACCATCAACATCCTAGGGGTCACCATTGACCAGAAACCTAACTGAACCAGCCACATAAATGTCTGGCTACAAGAGCAGGTCAGAGGCTGAGTATTCTGCGGCGAGTGTCTCACCTCCTGACTCCCCAAAGCCTTTCCACCATTGCCAAGGCACAAGTCAGGAGTGTGATGAAATATTCTCCACTTGCTTGGATGAGTGCAGCTCCAACAACACTCAAGAAGCTCCTCACCATTCTGGACAAAGCAGCCCGCTTGATTGGCACCCCATCCACCACCTTAAACATTCACTCCCTCCACCACCGGCACACCGTGGCTGCAGCAACCTACAAGATGCACTGCAGCAACTCGCTAAGGCTTCTTCGACAGCGCCTCCCAAACCCACGACCTCGACCACCTAGAAGGACAAGGGCAGCAGGCGCATGGGAACACCACCACCTGCAAGTTCCCCTCCAAGTCACACACCATCCTGATTTGGAAGTATATCGCTGATCCTTCATCGTCGCTGGGTCAAAATCCTGGAACTCCCTACCTAACAGCACTGTGGGAGTACCATCACCACGCGGACTGCAGCGGTTCAAGAAGGCGGCTCACCACCACCTTCTCAAGGGCAATTAGGGATGGGCAATAAATGCTAGCCTTGCCAACGATGCCCACATCCCAGGAACGAATTAAAAAAAACATGCTGTAGACTGGAGAAAGTAAATGTTAAGAAAACAACTCTTAACAAGTAATGCTGCAGTCAGTCTCAAAGAATGCCAATTGCTTGTAGCTGAATTTCAAAGTTGATTTAGTCTCCTTATTTGGTTAGTATCATAGCAACTTTACTCGTATAGTTAAACATGCTGGTTAATTATTTCAAGCTTCCAAACTTTTTTTTGATGGCTGACTTTTAAAATAAAATGCTCAATTTAATCTGCTTGTATTACCATTTAGTCCTGCCAAATCACAAATATGCCACAGAAGTAACAGACCTCAAAGTTTGTAAAGCAATATTGAGAGAAAGATAGATATATCTCTCTAGCTATACAGATAGATTGACGGACATATAAATGAACAGGAACCAGCTGGATTGGCGGCCTCTTTTCCAGTCCTGTACATTCCTATGTTCCTATACAAATAGTGTGAGTTCTACTGAGGGAGCCAACAAATCATGTTGACTCTACAGGCTTTGAGAATGAATGACTTCATTGTTTAACGGCCCAGTTTGACCCACAGTGATTTCAATCTGCAGTTTATTGCAGCTTCTCTAGCCTGCCAACCCTTAAACTGACTATGCTAGACTTGATCTAGTGACTTTGCAGAACCCCAGCCACCCTGCAGTAAAGGCTTTACAATACATGATAAAAAATTACTCTCAGTAAGCCTTTATTAGGTGGATTGGCATAATTCAGAATTACAGTTAAATAGTTGAGGGAGTGATGGTGTCATAGGGTGGAATTTTGTCCAGTTACCTCTGAGACATGGGCTTGAATTAGTTTGGGTAATTTCAACCCAGGGTCTAATCACAGTACACAACTGTGTAATATTTAACATAGTTACTTACTTGACCTTAAATACAGAATTATTACTCAAAAAGGTCATGCGTTTCACTGGAATAAAACATAGAAAAATCCACCTGGGTAGGCAGTGCACTTTTGGAGTTGAAGCTAAGGTACATTGTTGGGCCACAGTTGAACAAGCTTTACTCTGCATCTGACTCATGTCCAGGGTATCATCTGTGGACAATTAGATTTATGTCATGCAAGACTGTGACCAAATTTCATTGATTGCAGTTAGACATTAATAATTTATCAGTCACCATTTGAGATGTAAGACAAGTAAAATGAATATGTTATGTACAAGATGTTGGGTAAGAAATTGTTTTTACTTGCAAATCCTGGCTTCAGAAACATAGAAACACAGAAACATAGAAGATAGGAGCAGGAGTAGGCCATTCGGCCCTTCGAGCCTGCTCCGCCATTCAATGAGATCATGGCTGATCATCCAAATTCAGTACACTGTCCCTGCCTTCTCCACATATCCCTTGATCCCTTTAGCCTCAAGAAATATATCCAACTCTTTCTTGAATTTACTTAATGAACTGGCCTCCACCGCCCTCTGTGGCAGAGAATTCCACAGGTTCACCACTCTCTGGGTGAAGAAATTCCTCCTCATTTCAGTCCTAAATGGCTTACCCCTTATCCTTAGACTATGACTCCTGGTTCTGGACTCCCCGGCCATCAGAAACATCCTTTCTGTACCTAGTCTGTCCAGACCTGACAGAATTTTATAGGTTTCGATGAGATCCCCTCTCACTCTTCTAAACTCCAGTGAGTATAAGCCAAATTGACACAATCTCTCCTCGTACGTCATTCCTGCCATCCCAGGTATCAGCCTGGTGAATCTTCGCTGCACTCCCTCCATGGCAAGAACGTCCTTCCTCAGGTAAGGTGACCAAAACTGCACACTATACTCAAGGTGCGGTCTCACCAAGGCCCTGTACAACTACAGCAAGACATCCTTGTTCTTGTACTCGAACCCTCTTGCTACGAAGGCCAACATACCATTTGCCTTCTTAACCGCCTGCTGCACCTGCATGCTTACCTTCAGCGACTGGTGCACAAGAACACCCAGGTCTCTTTGTACTTCCCCTTCTCCCAATCTATTGCCATTCAAATAACAATCTGCCTTCCTGTTTTTGCCACCAAAGTGGATAACCTCACATTTATCCATATTATAGTGCATTTGCCATGTTTCTGCCGAATCACCCAACCTGTCCAAATCGTACTGGAGTTTCATGACATCCTCCTCACAGCATACCCTCCCACCCAGCTTTGTGTCATCTGCAAATTTGGAGATATTACATCCAATTCCCTCGTCCAGATCATTAATATATATTATGAACAGCTGGGGTCCTAGGACCGATCCTTGCGGTACCCCACTAGTCACTGCCTGCCACTCGGAAAAAGACCCGTTTATTCCAACTCTTTGCTTTCTGTCCGCCAACCAGTTCTCTATCCAAGTCAATACCTTGCCCCCAATCCCATGTGCCTTAATTTTGCACACTAACCTCTTATGTGGGACCTTATCGAAAGTCTTCTGAAAGTCCAAATACACCACATCCACTGGTTCTCCCTTATCTATTTTACCAGTTACATCCTCAAAAAATTCCAGTGGATTAGTCAAGCATGATTTACCTTTTGTAAATCCATGTTGACTTTGTCCGATCCTGTCACTGCTTTCCAAGTGCTCTGCTATTACATCTTTTATAATGGACTCTAGCATTTTCCCCACTACCGATGTCAGGCTTACCGGTCTATAATTCCCCGCTTTTTCTCTGCCACCTTTTTTGAATCGTGGGGTAACATTAGCTACCCTCCAATCCATGGGTACTGTTCCAGAGTATATTGAGTTCTGGAAGATGACCAGCAATGCATCTACTATTTCTAGGGCCACTTGCTTAAGTACCCTGGGATGTAGATTATCAGGCCCTGGGGATTTATCGGCCTTCAGTCCCATCAATTTTCCTAACACCATTTCCCTACAAATACTGATTTCTTTCAGTTCCACCCTTTCATCAGACCCTATGTTCCGCGGTATTTCTGGGAGGTTATTTGTGTCCTCCTTTGCGAAGACAGAAGCAAAATATGTATTTAGTTGGTCTGCCATTTCTTTGCTCCCCATTATAAATTCCTCCGATTCTGACTGCAAGGGACCTACGCTTGACTTCACCAATCTTTTTCTCTTTGCATATCTATAAAAGCTTTTACAGTCAGTTTTTATGTTCCCTGCAAGCTTACTCTCATATTCTATTTTCCCTTTCTTAATTAATCCCTTTGTCCTCCTTTGTTGAATCCTAAACTGCTCCCAATCCTCAGGATTATTGCTTTTTCTGGCTAATTTGTATGTCCTCTCCTTGGATCTTATGCTATCCCTAATTTCCCTTGTTAGCCATGGTTGAGTCACCTTTTTTGTTTTATTTTTATGCCAAACTGGGATGAACAACTTCTGTAGTTCATCCATTCGGTCTTTGAATGTTTGCCATTGCCTATCCGGTCAACCCTTTGAGTGCCATTCCCCAATCAATCCTACCCAACTCGCTCCTCAGACCATCGTAGTTTCCTTTATTTAAATTGAGGACCCTAGTTTCTGAGTCAACTACTTCATTCTCCATCTTAATGAAGAATTCGATCATATTATGATCGCTCCGACCCAAGGGGCCTTGTACAACAAGATTGCTAATTAATCCTTTCTCGTTACATAATACCCAGTCTAAGATGGCCTGATCTCTGGTTGGTTCCTCGACATATTGGTCCAGGAAACCATCCTGTAAACACTCCAGTAATTCCTCCTCCACAGTATTGTTACTAATTTGGTTAGCCCAATCTATATGTAGATTAAAGTCACCCATGATGACTGCTGTGCCCTTATTGCACGCTTCTTTAATTTCCCTTTTAATGCCATCCCCAACCTCCGCCTTACTGTTTGGAGGTCTATATACCACTCCCACTAATGTTTTTTTCCCCTTAGTATTTCTCAATTCTACCCATACAGATTCCACATCATCAGAGCTAATATCCTTCATTACAATTGTGTTAATCCCTTCTTTAACCAGTAATGCTACCCCTCCTCCCTTTCCTTTTTGCCTATCTTTCCTGAATATCGAATACCCCTGGATGTTAAGTTCCCAGTCTTGGCCATCCTTGAGCCACGTTTCCGTAATCCCAACCAAATCATATTCGTTTACCTCTATTTGCGCAGCCAATTCACCCACCTTATCACAAATGCTCCTCGCATTAAGACACAAAGCCTTCAGGCTTGTTTTTTTAATGCTCTTAGACCTATTAGAATTATTAAATAAACCCAGTGGAATCAAACTTTAAATAGTTGAAAGTTGTACTGATAACTGAATTAAAGCCCAGAGAGTTACTGGGATCAACGAATTGCTAAATAAGTGAAATCACTAATCCTCTTAATTTGTCCCTCACAGCCTCACAAAACAATTAAAAAATTCAGTGATCAACATACTCCGTGTAATACCTGAGAGAATAACTTGTGAATAAAGTGTGAATAAGTTCCTCCATGGTCTTGCCCCTTCCTATCTCTGAAATCTCCTCCAGCCCTACAACCTTCCGATATATCTGCGTTCCTCTAATTCTGCCCTCTTGAGCACCCCGATTTTAATCGCTCCACCATTGACGGCTGTGCCTTCAGCTGCCAACCTCCCTTTCCTCTCTAAAGTCCTTGAATGTGCTGTTGCCTCCCAAATCCGTGCCCATCTTTTCCGGAACTCCATGTTTGAATCCCTCCAATCAGGTTTCCACCCCTGCCACAGTACCGAAACGGCTCTTATCAAAGTCACAAATAACATGCTATGTGACTGTGACAAAGGTAAACTGTCCCTCCTCGTCCTTCTCGACCTGTCTGCAGTCTTTGACACGGTTGACCACACCATCCTCCTCCAACGCCTCTCCACCATCATCCAGCTGGGTGGGACTGCACTTGCCTGGTTCCATTCTTATCTATCCAGTCATAGCCAGAGAATCACCTGCAATGGCATCTCTTCCCGCTCCTGCACCGTTATCTCTTGTTTCTCCCAAGGATCTATCCTTGGCCCCCTCCTATTTCTCATCTACATGCTGCCCCACAACGACATCATCTGAAAACAAGACAATGGCTTAGTTCTTCCCAATATTTAGTTGGAGGAAATTTCTGCTCATCTAGTATTGGATGTTGTTCAAGCTGTCTGACAATTTAGAGACAGTAGAGGTGGTGGTGACTGAGGTAGAGCTGGGTGTCGCCAGCGTATGGTGAAGTCCTGAGGGAGGGCTGCATTGTCGAAGGTGCTGTCCTTTAGATAAAATGTTAAATTAAGGCCCCATCTGTGTGTTCAACTGGATGTAAAAGACACTATACAAGGAAGAGCAGGGGGATCTCCCAATGTCTTAGACAATATTCATCTCTCAAACACCACTGGCAAAAAAAAATCTGCTCATTTATCTGATTTACTGTTTGTGGGACCTTGCTGTGGGCAAGTTGGCCACATTTTCCCACAGAAAAATAGTGACTAAACTAATTCATGGGCTTCTCGATGATGTGAAAGGCACTATACAAATGCAAGTTCTTTTCCAGGAGGATGTGTTAGCTTTTCCACTCACCTTGTCCCATAATGCTACACTCTTCTATTAACATTCTATTAACTTGTTAAGCACTTTTCCAAAGGCACTGCAAACTTCAGTACAAGCTTATCAGAATGGACCACCTTTTATCTCTTTTCTTGTGAGGAGATACAATGCACCATTTCCTACAGACACTCAGCAGAGCTTTAATTAACAGTGTACAAGAGCTCGACAACATAAGCCGTATGAGGAGCTCCACAATATAATCCTTCATTTAAAAAAAGATACCATGTTAAATTATGCCTTGCAAAGTTCAAGACTTCAGAAAATGCTTTCAATATCTTTCACAAGAAAGAATGTTTAAATTTGTTATTTTTAAAATGACTAAAATCTTTATAATGAATTATTTTGCATCTAATATATTTTCAATATGCCCCTTGGGCATCAGAAGCCTGTCGAACCTGAAGAATGCTCATTGGTTCAAAATTCACAAGTATGCTCAAATCCCAAGCAAAGTCTTTGATTGGCACATTTCTATTCTGGAGCTGTCCACACTTAGAAACTACCAGTAGAGAGCGATACACCAAAACATACGTTATACCATGAAACACGCAATGTTATTATATAAAATAATCCATCTCCTGCAACATTTCTCTTAGACAAAAAATATTTTTCTCTTTTTGTCACTGTATCTATTTGCCTCCCACTCTAAGGGGTTGATTTTCCTGAAGCTGTCGGGAAGAAGGCGGGACTACAACTTTCGGGTTTTAGACCCGCCTATTTCGACGTCCGGCCAATCCGCGCGATTTTCCCTTGATTGACCTTGTTGAGCCTGCCCAGCGGGCTCAGCAGGCCAATTAAGGGCCACCCGGCAACAGGTGATGTCACAGACTGCAATTTCATCTGTCAAGAGTTCTTGACAGGTGAAATATCAGTGTTTCACAGCTGTTTGAAGCTGTGAAACACTGACAATCTGAGTTCTAACATGAGTCCTTCTGCACAGACTCAGTTAGAACTCTCAGCAGCACTCAAAGCTGAAGGCTGTCACTTTTCACAGATCACAGCCGTTCAGCTTTAAGTGCTGGGTGAGTGATGGGCTCCCGACGCCTACAGGAAGAAAGGCTGTTCAGGTAAGTACAGGTAAGTAAAAGTTCTTTACACACTTTAGACACACCAAACACACTTACCTTTGCACTCATGCACCCATCACTCACCTGAGCACCGACATCGTGACCCCTCCAACTCCTTCAACCCGACGGCCCGCCTGCTCTAACCTGGCGTGGTTTGGAGCCGTCGGGAATCCCACACGAAACCCCTCAAAATAGGGATTAGGCTAAAAACTGCCTGTTAACAGGCAGTTAATTGGCACTAATCCCTTCCCGCCTGGTTTCGGCGGGTCCCAGTGCGGGGCGGGTACCCGCCGCCTCTGAAAGTTGCGTGGAGCGGGGTTTTGGGTGGGATGGTGTCGGGACCCCCGTATTTGGGATTTCCCCCCCCCACATGCCTGAAACCCCGCCTGACGGCTCCACCAAAATTGACCCCTAATTCTTTCTATCTAACTCTTTGGCCTAGAAATTGGGTGGAGGCCCAAACGGGGCGCCAAGCTCGCCTGGGCGCCGGAATTACCGCTGCAATTGGAGCCGTTGCGCCTGCCGGAAATTCAGCTTGAGCGCCCCAAGAGGGACGCGGGGCGCTGCTCGAGGCGCCCCGCATCCCTCTTGGGGCGCTGAAACTGAATATCGCAGCACAACGTGCCGCAGCGCCACACGCTGCGGCACGGCATGCTGTGGTACCGCAGGCCTTCCTCCCCTTCTTAAGGGGGAGGGGCCTGCACCAGCACGATGACCGATCGCGAGTGCCGGCAAAAGAGCCCGGCACCGAGGAGAAGTGCCGGGCTCTCGGGACACTGCCGGCACTGCCCGGGGGGGGGGATCAGGAGGCCGGGGACGGAGGTGCTGGCAGGCGGCCACCAAAAAAATGGCCGCCCCGCACCTCCACCTTAATTTGCGCCACTACCGCCACAGGTAGGCCCCGTGAACTGGGCGCGATTTGCGAACGGTGTTAGAGGCGGGCGCTACCAAATATCGCGATCGGGGTGGTAGCGGGGCGCTGCGCACACCGATGACGTCATTGGTGGCAGCGCAGTGCTACAGGCTAACGCCGCCATTAGCGCCCCGCTAAATATCACGGGAGGCGCGGCCAGTGGCGCTAAAGCCACTGAATGCCCTCTTTAGGCGCTAACTGGTGGCGCAGCCCACCGAATTTCTAGGTCTTTGTCTTTGTATTCCACTTTCGGGCTTCATCGGTCTCTCTCTCTCTGAATGTGTTTCACCCACTTTCATTGTCATCTCTGGGTGCCTTTGTGTAAATCTCATTGCCTCTGTCTCCTCTCTTCTGTCTGTCTCTCAGTTTCTGCCTTTTTAGAGTCACAGTCATAGAGTCATAGGGGGAAAAATTCAGTTGGTTTGCGCCTCCCGTTAGCGCCTTAAGAGGGCGTTAATGGGGTGCAAAGCAACTAGCGCCTGTGCGCGGCGATGTTTGCGCCACTCGCGAAATTAGCTAGACATTTGCGGCGGCGCTAATCACTACCGCCACGATCTCCTGCGCCGGCAGATCGTGACATCAGTCGAGTGCGCAACGCCCCGGTAGTGCCCCTGACTGGATATTGAGTGGCGCCCCCTGCCTTACCGCCTGCCGTTAGCAACGACAGGTTGGGGGGAGCGTTTTGCAGCCAGGAAGGGACTGGGGGAGCACTATTTAAAGGCAACCACTTCCTGCCTTTTTATGTTGGTGACATTTTTGCACCACGCATTCTGAGAGAGAGAGAGAGAGACATCTGGAGAGATTCAACACTGTGTGAAGGAGTTTTGGGCACTGAGCAGCACTTTGCAGGTTCATTTTGATTTGCCCTTCCTTGTATCGATTCAGAAGAGACTGTGGGGGCTGCTCTCTCAGCTCTTTCCCTGGGTCTCTCCATTGTTCTTTCCAACAGATTTGATGTACAGGTCTCTCCAGGCCGAGAGTCAAGGCTGCAATGAGCAGGATGTGGATGGGGAGCAAGATCAACCCTCCCCTTTAAGAACTCGCCGGCGCCATTGTGTCTGTGTTCCATTGCTGACTGACATCACATGAGCTTCGCCAGCGCTCTGAGGTAGCGCCTCGCTTCTCGGTCTTTGCGCTTTAAGAGAGGTGTGTACTGCCTGATTTAGCGCTCCAATCAACTCCGGGGGTGATAAAAGCCAAGTTTGCAGTTGGAGGCGATAATTAGCGCCAGGCGCTAAACTTTGCGCACAGCCAATAATCGCGCCCCAAACGGGGCGATGCAGAATTTTTCGCCCATAGAGTTATACTGCACAGGAAGAGGCCCTTCGGCCCATCGTGTCCGCGCCAGCCATCAAGCCCTGTCTATTCTCATCCCATTTTAAAGCACGTCCGTAGCCTTGTATGCTATGGCATTTCAAGTGCTCAGCTAAATGCTTCTTGAATGTTGTGAGGGTTCCTGCCTCTACCACTCTTTCAGGCAGTGAGTTCCAGATTCCAACCACCCTCTGGGTGAAAAAGTTTTTCCTCAAATTCCCTCTAAACCTCCTGCCCTTTACCTTGAAACTATGCCCCCTAGTTATTGACCCCTCTACTAAGGGGAAAAGTTCCTTTCTATCTACCCTATCTATGCCCCTCATAATTTTGTACACCTCAATCAGGTCCCCCCTCAGCCTTCTCTGCTCTAAGGAAAACAACCCCAGCCTGTCCAGTCTCTCTTCATAGCTGAAACGCTCCAGCCTGGGTAACATCCTCGTGAATCTCCTCTGCACCCTCTCCAATGCAATCATATCCCTCCTATAGTGTGGCGACCAGAACTGCACACAGTATTTCAGCTGTGGCCTAACTAGTGTTTTGTACAGCTCCATCATAACCTCCCTGCTCTTATATTCTATGCCTCAGCTAATGAAGGCAAGTATCCCATATGCCTTTTTAACCACGTTATCTACCTGTCCTGCTGCCTTCAGGGATCTATGTACATGCACACCAAGGTCCCTCTGATCCTCTGTCCTTCTTAGGGTCCTACCATTCATTGTGTATTCCCTTGCCTTGTTAGTCCTCCCAAAATGCATCACCTCACACTTTTCAGGGTTAAATTCCATTTGACACTGTTCTGCCCATCTAACCATCCCGTGTATGTCGTCCTGTAGCCTGAGGCTTCTCTCCTCGCTATTTACCACTCCACCAATTTTCATGTCATCTGCGAACTTACTGATCATACCTCCTACATTCATATCTAAATCATGAATGTACACTACAAACAACAAAGGACCCAACACCGATCCCTGCAGTACACCACTGGACACAGGCTTCCAGTCACAAAAACAACCTTCGACCATCACCCTCTGCCTCCTGCCACTAAGCCAATTTTGGATCCAATGTGCCAAATTGCCCTGGATCCCATGGGCTCTTACCTTCTTGACCAGTCTCCCATGTGAGACTTTGTCAAAAGCCTTACTGTAGTCCATGTAGACCACATCAACTGCACTACCCTCATCCACACACCTAGTCACCCCCTTGAAAAATTCAATCAAATTGGTCAGACATGATCTCCCCTGAGAAAGCCATGCTGACTATCCCTGATTAAACCCTGCCTCTCCAAGTGGAGACTAATTCTGTCCCTTGGAATTTTTTCCAATAATTTCCCTACCACTGATGTTAGGCTCACTGGCCTGTAATTCCCTGGTTTATCCCCACTACCCTTCTTGAACAATGGTACTACGTTAGCTGTTCTCCAGTCCTCTGGCCAGAGAGGTTCTGAAAATTTATGTCAGTGCCCCTGCAATCTCCTCCCTTGCCTCACACAGCAGCCTGGGATACATCTCGTCAGGGCCTGGGGATTTATCCACTTTTAAGCCCACTAAAACCGCTAGTACCTCTGTAGCAGTCGACGCAGACTTTATGGATTTTTGACCCCTATTTAAAAACTGGACCGGCTGTTTGGGGGGTGGGGGGTGAGCAGTGTAAAACCCACTCAAGCTGGAGATGACTCATTCGTATGGAAACAAACTGTCCTGGGAATAATGGCCCGAGAGGCCCACACCCAAGTCTTGATTAACAAGGCTGATGACTCATTGTTCTAGTCAAGATGAACTCGTTAGGTTAATCGGCAGGAAGATTGAAAAGAGATCAAAAACCATTTCAAACCATTCAAGAGATCGAAAAGCCATTCCCCCAGGCCATGTGTCCATTAATACCACAGACAATGGTTTGTGTATTGGAGGGGTATAAAAAGAGCAGTTTGGTTAGCTCGCTCTCTCTCTCTCTCCTGCCCTCCACACAACGTAACATCAAGAAGAGCTGAGCCTTGCTCTTACAACCGAGACGACCGTCGACTAAGGCTGGGACTCGCATGCCGCAAGGCCGGTACGGAACCAGGTAGCCGAGACGTACGGGAGGAAGCTGCAAGCAAGATAAAAGTGGCAATCTAGATGAGCATTGCCAAGCCTACACACCCACAAGATCACTTAGCAGTGTGAGGGGGTGCCTGTATGTTCCTACCAAACCAGAGGGGGTTTAGCGTTGTAAGGGTCCTGTGATAGTTTAGTTCACGGGAGGGTGTTTTTAGGCCGTGATAAGTCAGCACGGCAGGGGCTTGTTGGACAAGTCAGGGTTGTACTGTTTTAAACTGTACTGTTGTGTTCACACCGCTTGTACTGTATGCGAGTGGAGTGGTTTTTGTCAACCTTAATAAACACTGTATGGGTGAGCCCGAAAACGCTGTCCGTGTTCAAATCTGTCCTCAGTAATCCCTATCATCCAGAACTTGTAGTAAGGGGGTTTGCATGCTCGCTACGGGCAGGGCGAAACCACTTACAATAATTGGCGATTGCGGCAGGGGCCATAGGAAATAGGCCACCGCAAAAAACGGTTATACCTCCACCCTCTCAATACTAATTTGTTCAAGTATATCACAATCTCTCTCTCTTTGAATGTATATCTACTTCCTGTACATTTGTGTCTTTTTTTTTCCTGTCAGTGTTCCTTTTCCTATCACCCACCAAGGAGATCTGGAGGCAGACTCAGGGCTCAAAATATCTTATAGTCACTCAAATCATTTTTGTCTTTCACTGGTAGCTTGGAACTGGGGTCTGCATCATTTTGATACATTTGCGTGAAGGAAGGGGTTGGTTGGGAGGATGCAGAAAATTTAAGTCTGTGGCTGGGGTAGTGAAGAATGCAGCAATGGCTGTGGTAGTGAGGAATGCAGCAATGGCTGTGGTAGTGAGGAATGCAGCAATGGCTGTGGTAGTGAAGAATGCAGCAATGGCTGGGGTAGTGAGGAATGCAGCAATGGCTGTGGTAGTGAGGAATGCAGCAATGGCTGGGGTAGTGAGGAATACAGCAATGGCTGGGGTAGTGAGGAATGCAGCAATGGCTGTGGCTGTGGTAGTGAGGAATGCAGCAATGGCTGGGGTAGTGAGGAATGCAGCAATGGCTGGGGTAGTGAGGAATGCAGCAATGGCTGGGGTAGTGAGGAATGCAGCAATGGCTGGGGTAGTGAGGAATGCAGCAATGGCTGTGGTAGTGAGGAATGCAGCAATGGCTGGGGTAGTGAGGAATGCAGCAATGGCTGTGGCTGTGGTAGTGAGGAATGCAGCAATGGCTGTGGTAGTGAGGAATGCAGCAATGGCTGTGGTAGTGAGGAATGCAGCAATGGCTGGGGTAGTGAGGAATGCAGCAATGGCTGTGGCTGTGGTAGTGAGGAATGCAGCAATGGCTGTGGCTGGGGTAGTGAGGAATGCAGCAATGGCTGGGGTAGTGAGGAATGCAGCAATGGCTATGGCTGGGGTAGTGAGGAATGCAGCAATGGCTGTGGCTGGGGTAGTGAGGAATGCAGCTGTGGCTGGGGTAGTGAGGAATGCAGCAATGGCTGTGGCTGGGGTAGTGAAGAATGCAGCTGTGGCTGGGGTAGTGAGGAATGCAGCAATGGCTATGGCTTGGGTAGTGAAGAATGCAGCAATGGCTGTGGCTGGGGTGGTGAGGAATGCAGCAATGGCTGTGGCTGGGGTAGTGAGGAATGCAGCAATAGCTGTGGCTGGGGTAGCGAAGAATGCAGCAATGGCTGTGGCTGGGGTAGTGAGGAATGCAGCAATGGCTGTGGCTGGGGTAGTGAGGAATGCAGCAATGGCTGTGGTAGTGAGGAACGCAGCAATGGCTGTGGCTGGGGTAGTGAGGAATGCAGTAATGGCTGGGTTAGTGAGGAATGCAGCAATGGCTGTGGCTGGGGTAGTGAGGAATGCAGCAATGGCTATGGCTGGGGTAGTGAGGAATGCAGCAATGGCTATGGCTGGGGTAGTGAGGAATGCAGCAATGGCTATGGCTGGGGTAGTGAGGAATGCAGCAATGGCTATGGCTGGGGTAGTGAGGAATGCAGCAATGGCTGTGGCTGGGGTAGTGAGGAATGCAGCAAGGCTGTGGTAGTGAGGAACGCAGCAATGGCTGGGGTAGTGAAGAATGCAGCAGTGGCTGTGGCTGGGGTAGTGAGGAATGCAGCAATGGCTGTGGCTGGGGTAGTGAGGAATGCAGCAATGGCTGTGGCTGGGGTAGTGAGGAATGCAGCAATGGCTGTGGCTGGGGTAGTGAGGAATGCAGCAATGGCTCTGGCTGGGGTAGTGAGGAATGCAGCAATGGCTGTGGCTGGGGTAGTGAGGAATGCAGCAATGGCTGTGGTAGTGAGGAATGCAGCAATGGCTGGGGTAGTGAGGAATGCTGCAATGGCTGTGGCTGGGGTAGTGAGGAATGCAGCAATGGCTGTGGCTGGGGTAGTGAGGAATGCAGCAATGGCTGTGGTAGTGAGGAATGCAGCAATGGCTGGGGTAGTGAGGAATGCAGCAATGGCTGTGGCTGGGGTAGTGAGGAATGCAGCAATGGCTGTGGCTGGGGTAGTGAGGAATGCAGCAATGGCTGTGGCTGGGGTAGTGAGGAATGCAGCAATGGCTATGGCTGGGGTAGTGAGGAATGCAGCAATGGCTGTGGCTGGGGTAGTGAGGAATGCAGCAATGGCTGTGGTAGTGAGGAATGCAGCAATGGCTGGGGTAGTGAGGAATGCAGCAATGGCTGTGGCTGGGGTAGTGAGGAATGCAGCAATGGCTGTGGCTGGGGTAGTGAGGAATGCAGCAATGGCTGTGGCTGGGGTAGTGAGGAATGCAGCAATGGCTGTGGCTGGGGTAGTGAGGAATGCAGCAATGGTTGTGGCTGGGGTAGTGAGGAATGCAGCAATGGCTGTGGCTGGGGTAGTGAGGAATGCAGCAATGGCTGTGGCTGGGGTAGTGAGGAATGCAGCAATGGCTGTGGCTGGGGTAGTGAGGAATGCAGCAATGGCTATGGCTGGGGTAGTGAGGAATGCAGCAGTGGCTGGGGTAGTGAGGAATGCAGCAATGGCTGTGGCTGTGGTAGTGAGGAATTCTCCTTCTTCTTAGGCAGTCCCTCAGAACTGAGGATGACTTGCTTCCACAATAAAAATGAGTTCTCAGGTGACTGATGAGTCCAATACGGGACCTATGTCTTTGTCACAGGTGGGGCAGACGGTGGTTGAAGGGGCGAGTGGGTGGGGTGCTTGGGTTGACGTGCGCTCCTTGCGCTTGGCTTCTGCTTGCTCCTGGTGAAGAGACTCGAGGTGTTCGGCGCCTTCCCGGATGCTTCTCCTCCACTTTGTGTGGTCTTGGGCCAGGGATTCCCAGGTGTCGGTGGGGATGTTGCACTTTTTCAAGGAGGCTTTGAGGGTGTCCTTGAAGCGTTTCCTCTGCTCATCTGGGGCTCTCTTGCCGTGTCGAAGCTCTGAGTAGAGCGCTTGTTTTGGGAGTCTCGTATCGGGCATGCGGACGACATGGCCCGTCCATCGGAGCTGATCGAGTGTGGTCAAAGTTTCGATGCTGGGGATGTTGGCCTGAGCAAGAACACTGACGGTGGTGTGCCTATCCTGCCAATGGATTTGCAGGATCTTGCGAAGACAGCGTTGGTGGTACCTCTCCAGTGCTTTGAGGTGCCTGCTGTACATGGTCCATGTCTCTGAGGCATACAGGAGGGCGAGTATCACTACTGCTCTGTAGACCATGAGCTTGGTGCTGGGTTTGAAGTCCTGGTCTTCAAACACTCTCTTCCTCAGGCGACCGAAGGCTGCACTGGCACACTGAAGGCAGTGTTGGACTTCGTCATCGATGTCTGCCCTTGTTGACAGTAGGCTCCCGAGGTATGGAAAGTGGTCCACGTTGTCCAAGGCCTCGTCATGGATTTTGATAATTGGGGAGTAGTACTGAGTGGCGGGGGCTGGTTGGTAGAGGACCTTTGTCTTACGGATGTTTAGTGTAAGTCCCATGCTCTCGTATGCTATTACTAGTGGACTGGAGTTTTGGTTGTACTTATTGTATATTAATTCTTGCCTTGCTCTCTTTTCTAATTATTACACGTTATTGGTATGATACAGTTTTACTTGTATTTGTTATTGCTGTGGACCTCCTGCATTAAAACTCCAGCACTTTTTGGCATGGAATTTCCTGGAACTTTCTGGTGTAATGTTTTTTTTTTGCAAGTATATTCGTGCACAATTGATTTATGCCAGTTTTACACTGAAACATCTCTACGCACGAATTTCCTTGATTGTTTACGCTGCTTCCGCTGCCCGCTGAAGCACTTTGCATCTCATTTACATAGCCCCCCCCCCCCCCCCCCGTGCAAACCCCCTCAGCTCACATGAGTTTCCTGAATTTATGCCACTAATGCACTCCATTGGTTGGAATCATACCTAGCACAAAGGAAGTTGGCTGTGGTTGTTGGAGGTCATTCATCTCAATCATATGACATCACTGCAGGAGTTCCTCAGGGCTGTGTCCTAGGCCCAACCATCTTCAGCTGTTTCATCAATGACCTTCCCTCCATCATAAGGTCAGAAGTGGGGATGTTCGCTGATGATTGCACACTGTTCAGCACCATTCGAGACTCGTCAGATACTGACGCAGTCCGTGTCCATATGCAGCAAGACCTGGACAACATTCAGACTTGGGCTGACAAGTGGCAAGTAACATTCGCACCACACAAGTGCCAGGCAATGACCATCTCCAACAAGCGAGACTCTAACCATCTCCCCTTGACATTCAATGGCATTACCATCGCTGAATCCCCCACTATCAACATCCTGGGGGTTACCATTGATCAGAAACTGAACTGGACCAGCCATATAAATACTGTGGCTACAAGAGCAGGCCAGAGGCTGGGAATTCTGCGGCGAATGTCTCACCTCCTGACTCCCCAAAGCCTTTCCACCACCTACAAGGCACAAGTCAGGAGTGTGATGGAATACTCTCCACTTGCCTGGATGAGTGCAGCTCCAACAACACTCAAGAAGCTTGACACCATTCAGGATAAAGCAGCCCACTTGATTGGCACTCCATCCACCACCTTCAACATTCACTCCCTCCACCACCGGTGCACTGTGGCTGCAGTGTGTACCATCTACAAGATACACTGCAGCAACTCGCCAAAGCTCCTTCAACAGCACCTTCCAAACCCGCGACCTCTACCACTTAGAAGGACAAGGGCAGCAGATGCATGGGAACATGTCCACCTACAAGTTCCCCTCCAAGCCACACACCATCCTGACTTGGACCTGTATCGCTGTTCCTTCACTGTCGCTGGGCCAAAATCCTGGAACTCCCTTCCTAACAGCATTGTGGGTGTACCTACACCATATGGACTGCAGCGGTTCAAGAAGGCGGCTCACCACCATCTTCTCAAGGGCAATTAGGGATGGGCACTAAATGCAGGCCTAGCCAGCGACGCCCACATCCCATCAATGAATAAAAAAAAAAAATTTTAAATTTACATCCAGAACTTTAGGCACAGCTCAGCCCCGAAGCCACCTGACAATGGCATAATTGAGATTTCTGAAGTTTGACAGCAACTTTCTTTGTAATCTTATTGAATTTTTCTTACTAAAATCTGCAGCATACTTAAAGCAAAATGTTGTCAGTCTCAATGTACCTAGAATTTCCCACACCTTCCCCACGCATTCAGATGCACTAAGCAGCTGGAATCGCCTTTCCAATGGGCATACCCTTGTTCTACATAATAATGGAAGAGGAAGGGGCAGCAGTCGAGGCAAGAGGCTCAGAGACTGGGACTGAGGCAGAAGACAGCTGTCCACTTGCTATCACTCCTATCGGTGGCACAGCACTTGCACTTGCTTTACACCAGTTTTGACATTCCGATGTAGCTCTGCAGGATGTTCCTGTTGGATAGATTGGCATAAAATTCAGCGTAATTGTGGCATTAATAGAATTGAGGAAATTCAGGGCCATTATTTTTGTTGATGTCCTGCTGGAGAGCTGCTGTGCAACCATAGGTGAGATCCTTGAGAGTCACTGGCATCGATGAAACTATGGGGCGATTTTCCCACTGGAGGCGAGATGGAGGCGGGTTTCAGTTTGGGTGGGTTTGAAACCCGCCTCCACTGATAGGTTTCAAAAATTTGTGATTTTCCCATGATTGGCCACTTGATTTCAGAGGTGTGGGATGCCCCTGCTCAATTAGTATTTTGGGACTGAAACTCACCTATATTGACAGCACTTTTCCACTCTGATTTTATGGCTTCTTGCTCCCTTGGCTCATTCCACAGCATTTCTGCATCTCCTGCACCACCTCCAACAACTTTTGAGAAACCACTTGTCCAATTCCAAGGCAAGGGCCTACCCGAGGCTCTCGGATGAGGCACTGCAAATGTTGTTGGAGGGGGTGACAGCTAGCATGGAGATGCTCTTCCACTCATCTCGGAGGAAGAGGCCTGCCAAAGAAACCAAGGCTGTGTGGGTACAGCTGGCAAGGGATATAACCTCCAGATCTGTGTGCAGATTGGGAGACTGTTTCTGTATTGATGAAATGCCATCCCTGTTGTAAAGCCTTAAAATGATTTGAAGCCAAAATGTTGGCATTATGCCATCTGTTCTTTTGCCTTAGGCAGCTCCACATTGCGGGCTCCGTCACACTTGCGTTGTCAGGTTGGTGGTCTGAGTGAAAGGAGGCCAGAGAGTCATGTCCATTGTCAATGATTGTTGTATGAATGCATTCAAGCATAGAACCAAGTAGACAGGCTTCTAACTACGATGTTCTCTTTATTGGTAAAATGGCTGACTGCTGCTTTCCCGGGTAATTCCCATAATGCATTGCACATCATATTACCGTATTAACTGGTGTTAAACTCGCACATTACATTACTATATTGACTGGTGTCAAACTCGCAATCAATACACGACATCCCCCTTTTCCTTGGAAACAAACTTGCAGTGTACAAACAGTTGCTTACAATAACACTGCATAACTTATTTGGTTTATAAACTTTTTACAAACTTGTGTCTTACCACACAACTAAATAATTCCCAGGTTTAAACATTTAACATCACCCATGCAGTTCTCGCACAGTTTATGTTGTGACATAATCAGACAGTCTTTGGGGTTTTCTTCTAACACTTTGAGGTCTGGCTGTATTGGGTATGTCTGACATGTTGGTGTCAGTGGGTATTGCCTGTGTCACTGTGGTATGTGTGTCAGGGTCTACTATACTGTCCTCAGTCCCTTGTGTTTCCTCCTGCTCATGGAGTGTCTCCTTTGGTCCATTGGTTCTGTATTTCTTCACAAACGTAGTGTTTCTCGAGTAGCGTGCTCCTTCTGGAGATTCCACTACTACTTGACTCCCTGTTTTACTCAAAACTTTGTGCGGTGTGGCATTAAAAGAAGTGCTGAACTTGTCCACTTTGTCCTGCCGTACCAGCACCGTGTCACCAACTTCCACCTCTGAGTACTGTGTTCTCCACTGTTCATCTGCGTACAGTTTGGACTTGCCTTTTTGTTCTGCATCCCAGTCGCGGGCTGAGCGGCTGTATAAAGGCTCCCGAGACCCAGGTAAGGCCTCAGTGCGAGAATCGGCGGGAATCGTGGGCTGAGCGGCTGCATAAAGGCTCTAGAGACCCAGGTAAGGCCTCAGTGCGGGAATCGCGGGCTGAGTGGCTGTATAAAGGCTCCCGAGACCCAGGTAAGGCCTCAGTGCGAGAATCGGCGGGAATCGCGGGCTGAGCGGCTGTATAAAGGCTCCCGAGACCCAGGTAAGGCCTCAGTGCGAGAATCGGCGGGAATCGTGGGCTGAGCGGCTGTATAAAGGCTCCCGAGACCAATCTCCAATCTTGGAACTCAGAGGGAAGGAGAGAGGTAAAAAGTGATCCAAGTGTGACATCACCAGAAAGCAGGTAAGTGATTGGTTGGTGAGTATTTCTCTCTTTTTTAAGCTTAAACTCTGTGGTTTATAGTTTCTAAGGTGCGATATTCATCATCTAGAAATCGGGGCAGAGGGTATTTAAGAATAATATTAATAAATTTAATTAATTACATAGAATGGGAGATCAGGTGATGTGTTGCTGCTGCAATATGTGGGAGCTGGTGGACACCATTGATGCTCACGGTGATCACATTTG
Organism: Somniosus microcephalus; assembly: GCF_052327205.1. Classification (NCBI taxonomy): domain Eukaryota; kingdom Metazoa; phylum Chordata; class Chondrichthyes; order Squaliformes; family Somniosidae; genus Somniosus; species Somniosus microcephalus. The sequence goes on from NC_140994.1 coordinate 64,622,620, forward strand.
CAGTAAGTGTTGGGTGCTCGAGGAATTCCGGCTCCGTATTGAAGAGCTGGAGTCCGAGCTTCAAACACTGAGGCACATCAGGGAGGGGGAGAGTTACCTGGACTCTGTGTATCAGGAGGTAGTCACACCAATTAGATTAATTAATTCAGATGTAGTCCATGGCCAGGGTCAGGATGGTGTGACTAGAAGTGAGGCTGGTACGGGGATCCAGGAGGTAGTGTTGGAGGAGCCGCAGCCCTTGCTCTTGTCCAACAGGTTTGAGGCTCTTACTCCCTGTGAGGATGGGAACGGGGACTGCGGGGAGGATGAGCAACCTGGCCACAGCACTGTGGAGCGGGGGGCCATTCAAGTGGGGGGAGATAAAAGAAATGTTGTAGTGGTAGTGGATAGTATCGTTAGGGGAGAGATAGAGTTCTTTGCAGCCGAGAGCGAGAGTCCCGAAGGCTGTGTTGCCTGCCCAGTGCCAGGGTTAAGGACATCTCCTCTGGGCTGGAGAGAAACTTGGAGTGGGAGGGGAAGGATCCAGTTGTCGTGGTCCATGTTGGTACCAACGACATAGATAGGACAAGGAAGGAGGTTCTGCTGAGGGAGTTTGAGCAGCTAGGGGCCAAATTAAAAAGCAGAACCACAAGGGTAATAAGCTCTGGATTACTACCTGAGCCACGTGCAAATTTGGCTAGGGTAAATAAAATTAGAGAGTTAAATGCGTGGCTCAAAGACTGGTGCGGGAGAAATGGGTTTTGCTTCCTGGGACACTGGAATCAGTACTGGGACAGGAGAGAGCTGTTCCGTTGGGATGGACTTCACTTGGCCAGTGCTGGGACTAGAGTCCTGGTGAATCAAATAACTAGGGCTGCAGAGAGGGCTTTAAACTAATTAGTGGGGGGGAGGTTTCAAGAGAGCGAAAAATAAAAATGACAGCGGAGAAAGCAATAGAGCAAGGTAGCAGTGGGGGAATTAAAAACCAGAGCGTGTCAGGAAGGGACAGAATGTATAATGATAAAGGTAAAGTAGTAAAAGGGGTAAAAGCAGGAATAAATTGTCAGAAAACATATTTGAAAGTTCTTTATCTGAATGCACGCAGCATTCGTAACAAAATTGACGAGTTGATGGTACAAATAACTACACATGGGTATGATCTGGTGGCCATTACGGAAACATGGCTGCAAGATAATCATGACTGGGAACTAAACATACAAAGGTATTTGACAATTAGGAAGGACAGACAGGAAGGAATGGGAGGTGGGATTGCTATGCTAATCAAGGATGGAATCACTGCAATAGTCAGAAATGATATTGGGTCAAAGGATCAGGATAGTGAAATAGTTTGGGTGGAGATAAGGAATAATAAGGGGAAAAAGTCATTAGTGGGCGTAGTTTATAGGCCTCCTAACGGTTGCAACTCTGTTGGTCGGAGTATAAATCGGAAAATAGTTGGGGCTTGTAATAAGGGAACAGCTATAATCATGGGGGATTTTAACTTTCATATTGACTGGACTAATCAAATTGGGGATGGCAGCCTTGAGGAAGAGTTCATAGAGTGTATTAGGGACGGGTTCCTTGAGCAGTATGTAACTGAACCAACCAGGGGGCAGGCAATCTTAGATCTGGTCCTGTGTAATGAGACAGGATTAATAAAAAATGTCCTAGTAAAGCATTCCCTTGGAATGAGTGACCATAATATGGTTGAATTCCAAATTCAGTTTGAGGATGAGAGAGTTGGATCTCAAACCAGCGTACTGAGCTTAAATAAAGGAGACTATGAAGGTATGAGAGTAGAATTGACTAAAGTGGACTGGGAAAACAGATTAAAGTGTAAGACGGTACAAGAGCAGTGGTCTACATTCAAGGAGATATTTCACATCTTTCAAGATAAATATATTCCACTGAGGAAAAAGTGGAATAAAAGAAAAGACAGCCATCCGTGGCATAGTAAAGTAATAAAGGATAGTATCCGTCTGAAAACAAGGGCATATAAAGTAGCCAAATCTAGTGGGAGGATAGAAGATTGGGAAGCATTTAAAAGCCAGCAAACAATAACTAAAAGATTAATTAAGAAAGGGAAGATAGATTATGAAAGTAAACTAGCAAAAAATATAAAAACAGACAGCAAGAGTTTCTACAGCTATATAAAAAGAAAAAGGGTGGCTAAAGTGAACGTTGGTCCCTTAGAGGATGGGACCGGGAAACTAGTGGTGGGGAACATGGAGATGACAAAGACGCTGAACAAATATTTTGTATCAGTCTTTACAGTAGAAGACACTAAAAATATCCCAACACTGGACAAACAGGGGGCAATGGGGGGGGGGGGGGAGGAGCTAAACACAATTAAAATCACTAAGGAGATGGTATTCAGTAAAATAATGGGACTTAAGGCGGATAAATCCCCCGGACCTGATGGCCTACATCCTAGGGTCTTGAGAGAAGTGGCGGTAGGGATTGTGGATGCATTGGTGATTATTTTCCAGAACTCCCTGGACTCAGGAAAGGTCCCGGCAGATTGGAAAACTGTTAATGTAACACCCTTATTTAAGAAGGGAAGTAGACAAAAAGCTGGAAACTATAGACCAGTTAGCCTAACATCTGTGGTTGGCAAAATGTTGGAGTCCATTATTAAGGAAACAGTAACAGAGCATTTGGATAAACATAATTTAATAGGACAGAGTCAGCATGGTTTTATGAAGGGGAAGTCATGTTTGACAAATTTGCTCGAATTCTTTGAGGATGTAACATACAGGGTGGATAAAGGGGAACCAGTGGATGTAGTGTATTTGGACTTCCAAAAGGCATTTGACAAGGTTCCACACAAAAGATTACTGATCAAGATAAGAAATCACGGGATTGGGGGTAATATACTGGCATGGGTGGAAGATTGGCTATCTAACAGAAAACAAAGAGTTGGGATAAATGGTTCATTCTCGGGCTGGCAATCAGTAACTAGTGGTGTTCTGCAGGGGTCAGTGCTGGGACCCCAACTCTTTACAATCTATATTAACGATTTGGAGGAAGGGACCGAGTGCAACATATCCAAGTTTGCCGACGATACAAAGATGGGAGGGAAAGCAGTGAGTGAGGAGGACATAAAAAACCTGCAAAAGGACATAGACAGGCTAAGTGAGTGGGCAGAGATTTGGCAGATGCAATATAATGTTGGAAAGTGTGAGGTTATGCACTTTGGCAGAAAAAATCAAAGAGCAAGTTATTATCTAAATGGAGAGAAACTGCAAAGTGCTACAGTACAAAGGGATCTGGGGGTCCTGGTGCATGAAACACAAAAAGTTAGTATGCAGGTGCAGCAGGTGATCAGGAAGGCCAATGGAATCTTGGCTTTTATTGCAAGGGGATGGAGTATAAAAACAGGGAAGTCTTGCTGCAGTTATACAGGGTATTGGTGAGGCCACACCTGGAATACTGCGTGCAGTTTTGGTTTCCATATTTAAGAAAAGATATACTTGCTCTCGAGGCGGTTCAGAGAAGGTTCACTCGGTTGATTCCGGAGATGAGGGGGTTGACGTATGAGGAAAGGTTGAGTAGGTTGGGACTCTACTCATTGGAGTTCAGAAGAATGAGAGGCGATCTTATCGAAACATATAAGATTGTGAGGGGGCTTGATCGGGTGGATGCGGTGAAGATGTTTCCACTGATGGGTGAGACTAGAACTAGGGGGCATAATCTAAGAATAAGGGGCTGCCCTTTCAAAACTGAGATGAGGAGAAACTTCTTCACTCAGAGGGTAGTAAATCTATGGAATTTGCTACCCCAGAGAGCTGCGGAAGCTGCAACATTAAATAAATTTAAAATGGAGATAGGCAGTTTCCTAGCAGATAAGGGAATTAGGGGTTACAGGGAGAGGGCAGGGAAGTGGACGTGAGTCTAGATTTGGATCAGCCATGATCCTATTGAATGGCGGAGCAGGCCCGAGGGGCCGTATGGCCTACTCCTGCTCCTACTTCTTATGTTCTTATGTTCCATGTCTGCGTGTGACTCTGTGATGTCTGGCAGCTTTCCTCTCATTTTCCGTTTAAAGAGCAGCTCTGCTGGGCTCTTTCCTGTCGTGGCATGGTCAATGCTCCTGTACACAGTCACATATTTTCTAAGTTCACGTTTCCAATCTAGTCCTTCTGACTGAGCAATTCTGATTCTCTTCATCAGCGATGCATTCTGGCACTCGACTTCTCTGTTAGCCTGAGCCCATTTCGCTGTCGTTTTCAGGTGTTTGATCCTGTTGTTTTCACAGTATTCTTTGAATAATTCAGATCTGAATTGGGGACCATTATCAGATATGCAGGTGATTGGCAAACCATGACGGCTGAAGATTGACTCTAAACTATCAATAACCTTCTCTGTTGTTGTGGAGGTCATGATGTCGTATTCATAGTAGCGACTATAATAATCAACTACCACAAGAATGGAGTGGTTGGATGGCAAGGGTCCCAGTAAGTCTATAGCTACATCCTGTCAGGGGCCCTCCGGTAATGGTGTTGGTCTCAATGGTTCAGGTGGGTCGGGTCTGGCTACTATCTGACAGCCGTGGCACACTTTACAGTGTTTTTCAGCTGCCTTGTCCATGCCAGGCCACCAAACCTTGGTTCTGAGATGTTGCTTTGTTCCAACTATTCCCAAGTGTCCTTCATGTGCTAACACCAGGGCTCGTGCGTGTAACACTGTGGGTAGCACGATGCGTGTTCCCCGAAGAACTAGGTACCCCACTACGCACAGCTCGTTTGCAATTGCTGCATAAGCTTTACAGTTCTCAAAATGTCCATTTGTGATTGTCTTCCGTACCTCAATCAGCTCTGGGTTGGTAGCAGAGGCTTCCTCCACCTCTCTAGTAGTGAGTGCTTTTGGTGTCGCACTCACAGCTACAAATCTCACATATTCACCTGAGCCATGAGAATGTCTCTCCTGTTTTGCTGTCTCCCCCAGCAATCGTGACAGTGGGTCTGCAATGTTTTGCTTGCCTGGAATGTGTATCACCTTAAAATCATGCGGCTGTAATCTGAGTACCCATCTCTCTATACGGGCACAGGGTTTAGAGTGTGGGCCGTATATCACTTGTAATGGCTTATGGTCAGTTAGCAAGTTAAATTTTCGGCCATACACATATGGATGCAGCCTCTCACAAGCCCATACAAGTGCTAAGGCCTCTCTCTCTGTTTGAGAGTATTTCCTCTCACAGTCTGTTAAACTACGACTTACATAGCATATTGGCACCTCTTGTCCCTGTTGGTCCTGAACTAGTACTGCGCCTAAACCTACAGGACTGGCATCTGCTATCACCTTGGTTGGTGCGTCCTTATCAAAATATGAGAAAGTGCCGGCTCTGGCCAACTCTTCCTTGAGTGCACTGAATGACTGTCTCTGTTGTGATCCAAATTTAAATGGTGTGTCTTTTCTCATCACTCATCAGGCGTCGCAGTGGCTCTGATAGCGTTGCAAACTGCGGGATGAATCTGCTACTGTACCCAACGAGTCGCAAGAAACTCCTCACCGCTGTAGCATTCTCTGGTTCCTGAGCTTCTGCCACCGCTCGCACTCTCTCTGCTGTTGGTCCGATGCCCTTTTCAGACAACAGGATTCCCATGAAAATCAATCGGTCCATGTTGAATTGGCACTTCTCTGAGTTTAGTGTCAGTCCACTTTCCATTAGTCTGGTCATGACAGCGTGCAGGCGTCTGTCGTGCATTTCCTGGTCGTGTGCATGCACGATAGTGTCGTCTGAGATGTTTTCAACACCCTCTATTCCAGCAAAGGCATTAGCTATCTCGTGCTAATATTGCTCACTAGCTGAAGATACACCGAATATCAGCCTCTTGTACCTGTATACTCCGTTATGTACTGCAAACGTTGTGATTTCTCGTGACTCAGGGGTCAGTCCTAGCAGGTGATAACCCCATTTCAGGCCTAGCTTACTAAACACCGTCGAGCCGTTCATACCTTGGAGTATCTCATCAACGGGTGGGGATTGGATATCGTTCCCTCACTATTGCCTGGTTTGCTCGTCTCATGTCTAGGCATAACCTTACATCCTTATCCGCTTTTGGTACAATAACCACAGGATTTACCCATGGGGTGGGACCAGTTACAGGTTTGATAATGTCCATGTCCCTCAATTGTTTTATTTTGGCCTCTACTGCCCCCCTTAAGTTGAATGGTATACGCCTGAGTGGCTGGGCCACAGGCTTCACTTGTGGGTCGATATACAAACTGATCTGTTTTGTGTTCAACCTTCCTACTCCCTGGAACACCTTTGGATACCGCTGTTCTAGTAGCTGTCTTATATCTACCACAGCTGAGACATCTGCGCCTATTTTTAAAACTCCCAGTTTCATGGCTGTCTCCCTTCCTAGCAACGGCTCTCCATGGCCTTTAACTACAATGAACTCCGCCTGCTCAGTTCTCTTACCTATTGTAATCCCACCAGCGAGGCCCAGAGCCCCGAGAGAGTGGAGAGGCGACGGACCTGCGAGGGAGCACCAGAGGCGGCGGAGGTACTTAAGGAGCAGCCCGAGGCAGCGAGGCCCAGAGCCCCGAGAGAGCGGAGGACCTGCGAGGGAGCACCAGAGGCGGCGGAGGTACTTAAGGAGCTTACCAATCCAGGTTCCGGGAGAGGGAAGCAAAAAGTAATCGAAGTGTGACGTCACCAAGAAGCAGGTAAGTGATTGGTTGGTGAGTATTTTCTTACTAAATTTTTCTAAACTTAAATTTTGGGTTTCTAAGGTCTCTGTTGTGTAGCGGGGACTACTATTAAGCAAGGGCCTTTGAGTATATCATTTAATTGAAGTGAAATTGGTGGGATTCATTTAATTTTAATTAAGTAATTAAAGGGTAAGTCATGGCAGGACAGCCCAGCCCCGTAGTGTGCTCCTCCTGCTTTATGTGGGAAATCAGGGACGCTTCCTACGTCCCTGATGACTATGTGTGTGGGAAGTGTGTCCAGCTGCAGCTACTGACATACTGCATTGTGGCACTGGAGCTGCGGATGGATTCATTTTGGAGCATTCGCGATGCTGAGGACGTCGTGAATATCACATTTAGCGAGTTGGTCACACCGCAGATAAAGGGTGTACAGGCAGGAAGGGAATGGGTGACCAGCAGGCAGAGTAAGAGGCGCAGGCAGGTAGTGCAGGAATCCCCTGTGGCCATCCCCCTCTCAAACAGATGTACCACTTTGAATACTGTTGGGGGGGATGACTTATCAGGGGAAGGCAGCAGCAGCCAACTTCCTGGCACCATGGGTGGCTCTGCTGCACAGGCTGGGAGGAAAAAGAGTGGAAGAGCTATAGTGATAGGGGACTCAATTGTAAGGGGAATAGATAGGCGTTTTTGCGGCCGCAATCTAGACTCCAGGATGGTGTGTTGCCTCCCTGGTGCAAGGGTCAAGGACGTCTCGGAGCGGCTGCAGAACATTTTGGAGGGGGAGGGCGAACAGCCAGTTGTCGTGGTGCACATAGGCACCAACGATATAGGTAAAAAATGGGATGAGGTCCTAAAAGCAGAATATAGGGAGTTAGGAGATAAATTTAAAAATAGGACCTCAAAGGTAGTAATCTCAGGATTGCTACCAGTGCCACGTGCTAGTCAGAGTAGAAATAGGAGGATATTTCAAATGAATACATGGCTAGAGGAATGGTGCAAAGGGGAGGGATTCAAATTCCTTGGACATTGGAACCGGTTCTGGGAGAGGTGGGACCAGTACAAACAGGACGGTTTGCACCTGGGCAGGGCCGGGACCGATGTCCGAGGGGGAGTGTTTGCTAGTGCTGTTGGGGAGGGTTTAAACTAAAGTGTCAGGGGGTTGGGAACCTGAGCAGGGAGACAGAGGAAAGGGAAACAAGGAAAAAAGCAAAAGACAGGAAGGAGAAAAACAAAATTAGAAGGCAAAGAACTCAAAGGTTTAAATCAAACATGGTCACAGTAAATAATAATTCATATAGGTCTGAGAGCGTTAAAAAAACAAGCCTGAAGGCTTTGTGTCTTAATGCAAGGAGCATTCGGAACAAGGTGGATGAATTAGCTGCGCAAATAGAGGTAAACGAATATGATTTGATTGGGATTACAGAAACATGGCTCCAGGGTGGCCAAGGCTGGGAACTCAACATCCAGGGGTATTCAATATTTAGGAAGGATAGGCAAAAAAGAAAGGGAGGTGGGGTAGCATTGCTGGTTAAAGAGGGGATTAACACAGCTGAAAGGAAGGATATTAACTCTGATGATGCGCAATCTGTATGGGTAGAACTGAGAAATATCAAGGGGCAGAAAATGTTAGTGGGAGTGGTATATAGACCTGCAAACAGTAATACGGAGATTGGGGATGGCATTAAAAGGGAAATTAGAGAAGCATGCAGTAAGGGCACAGCAGTCATCATGGGTGACTTTAATTTACATATAGATTGGGCTAACCAAATTAGTAAAAATACTGTGGAGGAGGAATTCCTAGAATGTTTACGGGATGGTTTTCTGGAACAATATGTCGAGGAACCAACCAGAGATCAGGCCATCTTAGACTGGGTATTATGTAATGAGAGAGGATTAATTAGCAATCTTGTTGTACGAGGCCCCTTGGGTCAGAGCGATTATAATATGATAGAATTCTTCATTAGGATGGAGAGTGAAGTAATTGACTCAGAGACTAGGGTCCTCAATTTAAATAAAGGAAACTACGATGGTCTGAGGAGCGAGTTGGATAGGATTGATTGGGGAATGGCACTCAAAGGGTTGACGGTGGATAGGCAATGGCAAACATTCAAAGACCGCATGGATGAACTACAGAAGTTGTCCATCCCAGTTTGGGATAAGAATAAAACAAAAAGGGTGACTCAACCGTGGCTAACAAGGGAAATTAGGGATAGCATAAGATCCAAGGAGAGGGCATATAAATTGGCCAGAAAAAGCAGTAACCCTGAGGATTGGGAGCAGTTTAGGATTCAACAAAGGAGGACAAAGGGATTAATTAAGGGGAAAATAGAATATGAAAGTAAGCTTGCAGGGAACATAAAAACTGACTGTAAGAGCTTTTATAGATATGTGAGGAGAAAAAGATTAGTGAAATCAAGTGTAGGTCCCTTGCAGTCAGAAGCAGGGGAAGTTATAATGGGGAACAAAGAAATGGCGGACCAATTAAATGCATATTTTGGTTCTGTCTTCACAAAGGAGGACACAAATAACCTCCCAGAGATGTTGGAGAACATAGGGTCTGATGAGAGGGAGGAACTGAAAGAAATCAGTATTTGTAGGGAAATGGTGTTAGGGGAATTGACAGGATTGAAGGCCGATAAATACCCAGGGCCTGATAATCTACATCCTAGGGTACTTAAGGAGGTGGCCCTAGAAATAGTAGATGCATTGCTGATCATCTTCCAAAATTCGCTGGAATCTGGAACTGTACCCATGGATTGGAGGGTAGCTAATGTTACCCCACTATTCAAAAAGGGTGGTAGAGAGAAAGCGGGGAATTACAGACCAGTAAGCCTGACATCGGTAGTGGGGAAAATGCTAGAGTCCATTATAAAGGATGTAACAGCTGAGCACTTGGAAAACAGTGACAGGATCGGACAAAGTCAACATGGATTTACAAAAGGTAAATCGTGCTTGACTAATCTACTGGAATTTTTTGAGGATGTAACTGGGAAAATAGATAAGGGAGAACCAGTAGATGTGGTGTATTTGGACTTTCAGAAGGCTTTCGATAAGGTCCCGCATAAGAGATTAGCGTGTAAAGTTAAGGCACATGGGATTGGGGGCAAGGTATTGACTTGGATAGAGAACTGGTTGGCGGACAGAAAGCAGAGAGTAGGAATTAACGGGTCTTTTTCCGAGTGGCAGGCAGTGACTAGTGGGGTACCGCAGGGATCGGTCCGTGGACCCCAGCTATTCACAATATACATTAATGATCTAGATAAGGGAACTAGATGTAATATCTCCAAATTTGCAGCTGACACAAAGCTGGGTGGGTGTGTGTGCTGCGAGGAGGATACCGAGAAACTCCAGGATGATTTGGACAGGTTGGGTGATTGGGCAGAAGCGTGGCAGATGCAATATAACGTGGATAAATGCGAGGTTATCCACTTTGGTGTCAAAAACAGAAAGGCAGATTATTATCTGAATGGCAATAGATTGGGAGAAGGGGAAGTGCAATGAGACCTGGGTGTCCTTGTGCATCAGTCGCTGAAGGTAAGCATGCAGGTGCAGCAGGCGGTGAAGAAGGCAAATGGCATGGTGGCCTTCATAGCGAAAGGGTTTGAGTACAGGAGCAAGGATGTCTTGCTGCAGTTGTACAGGGCCTTGGTGAGAGCACACCTTGAGTACTGTGTGCAGTTTTGGTCGCCTTATCTGAGAAAGGATGTTTCTGCCATGGAAAGAGTTCAGCGAAGATTCACAAGGCTGATCCCTGGGATGGCAGGAATGACTTATGAGGAGAGATTGGGTCGATTGGGCTTATACTCGCTGGAGTTTAGAAGAATGAGAGGGGATCTCATCGAAACTTATAAAATTCTGACAGATCTGGACAAACTAGATGCAGGTAGAATGTTCCCGATGGTCGGAGAGTCCAGAACCAGGGGTCATAGTCTAAGGATAAGGGGTAAGCCATTTAGGACAGAGATGAGGAATAATTTCTTCACCCAGAGAGTGGTGAATCTGTGGAATTCTCTACCACAGAAGGCGGTTGAGGCCAAGTCTTTAAATATATTCAAGAAGGAGTTAGATATATTTCTTAGAGCTAAAGGTATCAAGGGATATGGGGAGAAGGCAGGTACGGGGTACTGAGTTTGGATGATCAGCCATGATCACATCGAATGGCGGAGCAGGCTCGAGGGGCCGAATGGCCTACTCCTGCTCCTATCTTCTATGTTTCTATGAATACACCTTTAACTGACAGTGGTCGGCTAGAAGCATAAGCGAATAACTTTCTCTCTGTCTTAGGGACATGTGACTGACACTTAATGTGTTCTGACTTTAATCCTTCCCATGTATTCTCATCTACCACATTATTAGTTGCACCCGAATCAATTAACATTCTCAGGTTTACTCCCCCCACACAAAAGGTAATTCTCTCTGTCACGTTATTTCCAGTAACAGCAAATGCAAAGTCATTTTGTTCCTCGACATTGTTCACATTGTGTATCTTTGTACCCTTTGTACTGCATACTTTGGAGAAATGATCCTTTCCCTTGCACTTATGACACGTTTGTCCACGTGCTGGGCATTTCGGATCTCTGCCCATGTGGTCTCTGTGTCCATATCTGTAACATTTCCTTTCGTTCCTATCACCATTTCCCTTTGGTTTCTCTGTTGAGCTATTCGCATAACACCCTCTTTTCTGTGTAACACGACGAACAGTACCTGTCTCCACCTTCTCTGAACGTGACATGGCTGACATCTGCTCCTCGACGTTTTCACATTGTGAGGCCAATTGCAACGTGCGGGTGAGCGTTAGACCACGCCCTTCCTCTAGCAATTTCCTCCGCACATAGGCTGACGTGCACCTACTCAGGATAGTGTCTCTTATTTGATTATCCGCAACCCCCCCAAAAGCACAGTCTTTAGCAGCCTGCCGCGAGTAGCAAATTGTTGCACAGTCTCACCTGTCTTCTGAGACAGCTTATGAAAAGTCTGTCTAGCAAATGCTGCATTGACCTGGGGCACGAAGTAGTGATTCAAAGCACTAACTGCCACTGTGTAGTCTGCTGGCTCTCCTGTGTCCGGTAGAGTCGAAAAGATATCCTGGACATCTGGTCCTGCTAAGTGTAGAAGTGGAGCTCTTCTCCTCTGCTTTGTGGCAGCTGTAGAGGTATCGTCGATAATGAGTCCTTTGCCATTGGCATAAAGCTCAAAAGACGTTAACCACCTCGTCCATCTTGGACCCAACGTGGCTGGCTCGGCGAAGCATGCAAAATTTTAAATGCCAGTCTTCTCCATCCTAGCTAACTAAAACTTGGGCAACTACCTATTTAAAATGATTCTTTTCGTTATCCTCATCGCCAATGTTGTATGAACGCATTCAAGCATAGAACCAGGCAGACAGGCTTCTAACTACGATGTTCTCTTTATTGGTAAAATGGCTGACTGCTGCTTTCCCGGGTAATTCCCATGATGCATTGCACATTACATTACCGTATTAACTGGTGTCAAACTCACAATCAATACACGACAATGATGTCGTAGGATGGAGCAAAGGACATGTGCCAACTTGGGCAACCTATGCAAATCTGGCCATGATATGTTCATCCCTTGCATCCCGGGCAGCCATGTGCTCGCGTGCTGCCGCTGGTCGATACACTGGCGCTCTGACCGCCTACTCCTCCTCCTCCAGCTCATCCTCATCTGAGGTTCCATGCATAAAGAAAACAAATGGTTCCTATGCTGCTTGTAGATGCCTCCTTTGGCGAAGCGCTCATTGCAAGCGGGGAGAGGGTCTTCCAAGGAGGTCCCACAGTTGATGGAGTCAAGCTGCAGCACCTCTGACTTCGGAAGGCCTTCTAAAAGTGCTCAAAGACCTTTTATAGCCAAGGTCTGGCACAGGTAAGCAATCCTTGCTGCAATAAATGATGCCTTTAGACCTGCAGCAGTGAGGAGGCCACCCACGAGTCAATCCGCCAGGTTTACCTGGCGTGGTTCAGGAGGTCCGTGGAGCACGCCGAAAAGCTGGAAAAATCACGAGGGCCTCTCAAAATAGGCTTAGAGAGGCTCTTAATGAGCATTTAAGGATCTTTAATAACACAATGGCCGGCTGGAGGCGGGAGAGTTTCCTGACCTCCAAAACCAGCACCGGCAAAATCCTGCAGAGGTGGGTTGGAGGCGGGTTCCGAACCCGACCTCTTTGAATCTGAATTTCCCGCCTCCAAACCCGCCTCCTCCGACGTCAAAAAATCGCCCCCTATGGTCCAGGTTCAATGAAACAAGGTCATAACCATTTAAAAAAAAAACTTCCTTAGCTGCAATATAAAAAGGAAAGTCTAAAGCCTTTATAAATATGAAAAGGATTAAACGTCTTTGAGATAACGTAATCACGTCATCCTGTTCTACCATGCATTCTAGGGCAAAGGACTTCTAAATTGTGGGGTGAAAAAGGTTGATTTTGTAATGTATGTACCTTTAAGGGTGAGAACTACTTTTTACAGCTCCTGTATCCTGTAGTACCGGCAGTGACCACACCTGTATATAAACCCTGAGTAGTGATCTGTACAGTCAGTTGCAGTTTGAACCCTCATTCAGTAAACACCTGTTGATCGTTCCCTGCAGTCTGTTGTCTGATTATTGAAGGACACAACATTAAGATACACGGACATAACAGATTTAACAAGGAGGAGCGCCAGAAAGGGTTGGAATATTTGAGCAAAATGCCAGTCTGACAGTCATCAAAACAATACTGCAGAAAGTAATTACATATGCCAAAGAAATAATTGCACAAACTTAATGACTGACGCCTGAATTTAAGCCTGCTTTTAACTTTGTTACGTACAATGGCAATTTTAGTACAATTCTGAGTTTATCAGACAATAGGAATGGTGATAACAGCCTGGAGTTTCCGCTCGGTTGCGCTGGTTATTTCGGCGCAATTCACCCGAAATTGACGTAACCAGCGCAAAAGGTCGCGTAATTTTAAGCGTAAATTGCATTCAGCGCATATCGAGTTTCCGCGATCCATTGCGCGAGTTTTAAAATACATCACTTGAGAAGCTGGCCCCATCCACAAAACTGGCCACGACCCCAGGATGAATTAATCACCATTGAGAGTTTCCGCTAATTGCGCTTGTTTGCAGGGTTTCGAGGTTGCTTTAAAAATTAAGCTGAATCTTTTGGGTGCAAGGACACTAATAGGCACGATTTTAAAGGTTTTGAATGTAATTTTTTTAAATTTACTATAAAACTGACGACTGTACCCCAATCTAAGTAGAAAATAGTTTTGTATATTTTTAAAAAGTCATTTTCAGTCATTTAGGGCTGGATATTAGTTTGGAGACAGGAGGAGCAGGGGGGCTGTTTTGAGGTCAGGAAACCGGAAGAACGGGTTCCCCTCAGGTCCTGCCGAAGTTAACGGCAGGGCCTGATTAACATTTTTTGTCTCCAGCTCCTGGCTGCAGCCAGCCAGATTGAGAGCTAGGCTGGCTGTTGGGCAGGTAAGCCTTCGGCACCTGGCTAGCAGAGAGTAGGGAGGGAGGGATCGGAGGCCTCAGGGAGATTGGAAGAATCAATGGTGGAGAAGATCAGAGGCCTGGGAGTGAAGCGGGGCAGATCAGAAAAATTGGTGGGATATCAGAAGGGCCTCAGCGGTTAGATTGAAAGGGTCGGTGGGGGGGGAAGCAGATTGGAAGGGCCTGCAGCGGGGGGAGATCGGAAGAGTTGGGGGAGGGGGTGATCGGTAGGGCCTCATGGGGGAGATCAGAAGGGTCTCGGTGGGGGGGGGGGAGATCGGAAGTGGGGGGGATCGGAATGGCCTCAGGGGTGGGGGGGAGAGATCGGAATGGTTTGGGGGTGGATCGGAAGGATGGGGGAGCTATCAGAAGGGTCGGTGTCATTCAGAGATTGGGAGAATCGGGAGGGAGATCGGAAGGATCGGGGGGCTATCAGAAGGGTCGGTGTCTGGAGGGGGGGCAGAGATTGGGAGAATCGGGAGGTAGATCAGAAGGGTCGGGGTGGGGAGATTGTAAGGGTCGGGGGAGATCAGAAGGGTTGGGGGTGGGGAGATCGGAAGTGTCAGAAGGGAGATCAGAAGGGTTGGGGGAGATCGGAAGGGCCGGGAGGGAGATTGTAAGGGTCGGGGGGATATCAGAAGGATTGGGGGAGTGTCCGATCGTGGGGGTTGGGTGAAGCAGTTAAACTGGATCCAACTGGTAAGTGGAAAGCAATATTAGAAATAAAAGCAAAGAATGCTAGTAATATACACGGTGGGCATCAGTATCTAGACCAGAAAGACAGGCTGACATTTCACCAAAAATGATAACCTGTCTCTCGTCTCTGATTTGCTGTGAATTCTCTATTGCTATTTCCGTAATTCTACTTTCACAACATTTCATTTTATCTTTATGGCAGAGCAAAAAACTTGAATTGATATCCTCAGGATGTGACAAAATGTTTCACAACTAATCAATTATTTTTGAATTGTAGTCACTGTTGTTGCATATGTTGGGTCTTTTTTTATATTAGGGTTGTAAATAGTTGAATTTGACTGTATTATAGATCCATCACTCATCAACACTCACTGCGAAACACCATCCAGGCCAGTTATCAGAATTATCAATAAACATATACTCCAAACAAATAGATTGGAGATCTTTCAACACTGTACTGTTGAGAAATGTGGAGGCGCTTGGTTAAACATTGCCCTTTCACTTCTGGGAATCTGGGCTCAAATCCAGTACAGACTAATGGGGTGATAGTCTCCTCTGTTTGCTGGCAGTACTTTATGAAAGGGCATTTTATGAAAAGAGTTTTGCGTTGTCTCAATTAAGTTTCTGGTCACAGCACAAAAACTGCCCCTCTGATAATTGCAACTTAGTTGGCAATCTAACTCAAGAGAGGCTATTGGATAGCCAGTGTGGGAAATAGAAAAATGTTACACTGATGCAGTAGTAGTCTTTTTTTTATTTGTTTATGGGATGTGGGCGTCGCTGGCAATGCCAGCATTTATTGCCCATCCCTAATTGCCCTTGAGAAGGTGGTGGTGAACCGCCATCTTGAACCGCTGCAGTCCGTGTGGTGAAGGTACACCCACAGTGCTGTTAGGGAGGGAGTTCCAGGATTTCGACCCAGCAATGATGAAGGATCGGCGATATACTTCTAAGTCAGGATGGTGTGTAACTTGCAGGGGAACTCGCGCCTGTTCCCAGAGTTCCCATGTGCCTGTTGCCTTTGTCCTTCTTGGTGGAAAAGGTCGCGGGTTTAGGAGGTGCTGCCGAAGAAGCCTTGGCATGTTGCTGCAGTGCATCTTGTAGATGGTACACACTGCAGCCACAGTGCGCCGGTGGTGGAGGGAGTGAATGTTGAAGGTGGTAGATGGGGTGCCAATCAAGCGGGCTGCTTTGTCCTTGATGGTGTCGAGTTTCTTGAGTGTTGTTGGAGCTGCACTCATCCAGGCAAGTGGAGAATATTCCATCACACTCCTTACTTGTGCCTTGTAGATGATGGAAAGGCTTTGGGGAGACAGGAGGTGAGACACTCGCCACAGAATACCTAGCCTCTGACCTCCTCTTGTTGCCACAGTATTTAAGCAGGAATTAAACATACCAGGTTATTTAACGATCAGGAAGGACAGGCAGGAAGGAAGGGGAGGTGGGGTGGCTATGTTAATAAAGGAAGGAATCACTGTAATACAGAGAAATGATATTGGGTCAAAAGATCAGGATAATGAAACAGTTTGGGTGCAGGTAAGGAATAATAAGGGGAAAAAAACACTAGTGGGCGTAGTCTATAGGCCTCCGAACAGTTGCAACTCTGTTGGATGGAGTATCAATCAGGAAATAGTTGAGGCTTGTAATAAGGGAACATCTATAATTATGGGGGATTTTAACTATCATATTAATTGGACAAATCAAATTGGGCAGGGCTGCCTTGAGGATGAGTTCATTGAGTGTATTAGGGATGGGTTTCTTGAGCAGTATGTAACTGAACCGACCAGGGGGCAAGCAACCTTAGATCTGGTCCTGTGTAACGAGACAGGATTAATTAAAAATGTCCTAGTAAAGGATCCCCTTGGAATGAGTGACCATAACATGGTTGAATTCCATATTCAATTAGAGGGTGAGAAGGTTGGATCTCAAACAAGCGTGCTAAGCTTGAATAAAGGAGACTATGAAGGTATGAGAGCGGAATTGAGTAGAGTGGATTGGGAAAATAGATTAAAGGGTAAGATGATACATGATCAGTGGTGTACATTTAAGGAGTTATTTTACAACTTCCAAAAAAAAAATATTCCACTGAGAAGAAAAGGGTGTAAAAGAAAAGACAGCCATCCGTGGCTAAGTAAAGAAATTAAGGATAGTATTCAACTAAAAACAAGGGCATATAAGGTAGCCAAATCTAGTGGGAGGATAGAGGATTGGGAAAACTTTAAAAGACAGCAAAAAGTAACAAAAAGATTGATTAAGAAAGGGAAGATAGATTATGAAAGTAAATTAGCAAAAAATATAAAAACAGAAGTAAGAGTTTTTATAGTTATATAAAAAGAAAAAGGGTGGCTAAAGTAAATGTTGGTCCCTTAGAGGATGAGACCGGGAAATTAATGGTGGGAAATATGGAGATGGCAAAAACACTGAATGAATATTTTGTATCAGTCTTTACAGTAGAAGACACTAAGAATATCCCAACACTGGACAAACAGGGGGCTATGGGGGGGGGGAGCTAAACACGATCAAAATCACTAAGGAAGTGGTACTCGGTAAAATAATGGGACTCAAAGCGGATAAATCACCTGGACCTGATGGCTTACATCCTAGGGTCTTGAGGGAAGTGGTGGTAGGGATTGTGGATGCATTGGTAATAATTTTCCAAAACTCCCTGGAATCAGCAAAGGTCCCGGCAGACTGGAAAACTGCTAATGTAACGCCCTTATTTAAAAAGGGCAGTAGACAGAAGGCTGGAAACTATAGACCGGTTAGCCTAACATCTGTGGTAGGTAAAATATTGGAGTCCATTATTAAGGAGACAGTAACAGGACATTTGGATAATCATAATTTAATAGGACAAAGTCAGCATGGTTTTATGAAGGGCAGCACGGTGGCATAGTGGTTAGCACTGTTGCCTCACAGCGCCAGGGACCCGGGTTCGAATCCGGCCTCGGGTGACTGTCTGTGTGGAGTTTGCACATTCTCCCCGTGTTTGCGTGGGTTTCCTCCGGGTGCTCCGGTTTCCTCCCACGGTCCAAAGATGTGCAGGTTAGGTTGATTGGCTATGATAAATTGACCCTTAGTGTTAGGGGGATTAAATACGTGGGGTTACGGGGATAGGGTGGGATATGTGTTGGTGCAGGGGTTACGGGGATCGGGTGGGATATGTGTCGGTGCAGGCTCGATGGGCCGAAATGGCCTCTATCTGCACTGTGGGGTTTCTGTGATTCTGTGTGATTCTGTGAAGTCATGTTTGACAAATTTGCTGGAGTTCTTTGAGAAAGTAACATATAGGGTGGATAAAGGGGAACCAGTGGACGTAGTGTATTTAGACTTCCAAAAGGCATTTGACAAGGTGCCACACAAAAGATTATTGCTTAAGATAAAAAATCATGGGATTGGGGGTAATATTCTGGCATGGATAGAGGATTGGCTATCTAACAGAAAGCAGAGAGTTGGGATAAATGATTCATTCTCAGACTGGCAATCAGTAACTAGTGGTGTTCCACAGGGGTCAGTGCTGGGTCCCCAACTCTTTACAATCTATATTAACGATTTGGAGGAGGGGACCAAGTGTAACATATCAAAGTTTGCAGATGATACTAAGATGGGAGGGAAAGTAGTGAGTGAGGAGGACATAGACAGGCTAAGTAAGTGGGCAGAGATTTGGCAGATGGAATACAATACTGGAAAGTGTGAGGTTATGCACTTTGGCAGGAAAAATCGTAGAGCAAGTTATTATCTTAATGGCAAGAAACTGGAAAGTACTGAAGTACAAAGGGATCTGGGGGTCCTGGTGCACGAAACTCAAAAGGTTAGTATGCAGGTGCAGCAAGTGATTAAGAAGGCCAATGGAATGTTGGCTTTCATTGCTAGGGGGATAGAATATAAAAACAGGGAGGTATTGCTGCAGTTGTACAAGGTATTGGTGAGACCGCACCTGGAATACTGCATACAGTTTTGGTGTCCATACTTAAAAGACATACTTGCTCTCGAGTCAGTACAAAGAAGGTTCACTCGGTTAATCCCGGGGGTGAGGGGATGGACATATGAGGAGAGGTTGAGTAGATTGGGACTCTACTCATTGGAGTTCAGAAGAATGAGAGGCGATCTTATTGAAACATATAAGATTGTGAAGGGGTTGGATCGGGTGGATGCGGGGAGGATGTTCCCGATGATGGGTGAAACTAGAACTAGGGGGCATAGTCTTAGAATAAGGGGCTGCTCTTTCAAAACTGAGATGAGGAGGAACTACTTCACTCAGAGGGTGGTAGGTCCATGGAATATGCTGCCCCAAAAAGCTGTAGAAGCTACATCATTACATAAATTTAAAACAGAAATAGACAGTTTCCTAGAAGTAAAGGGAATAAAGGGTTATGGGGAAAGGGCAGGAATTTGGACATGAGTCTAGGTTCGGATCGGTCATGGCCCTGTGGGTAGCGGAGCGGGCCCAGGGGCCATGTAGCCTGATCCTGCTCCTATTTCGTGTGTCTAATTCTGTTAGATTCAGGAGATGTTTCAGTGATAGTAGATTGGCGGTTAGGATCAGATCAGCCATGATCTTATTGAATGGCAGAGCAGGCTCGAGGGGCCGATTGGCCTACTCCTGCTCCTATTTCTTATGTTCTTATGTTCTTATTTATGTGGCTGGTCCAGTTAAGTTTCTGGTCAATGTTGACCCCCAGGATATTGATGGTGGGGGATTCGGCGATAGTAATGCCATTGAATGTCAAGGGACGGTGGTTAGACGCTCGCTTGTTGGAGATAATCAGTGCCTGGCACTTGTGTAGCGCGAATGTTACCTGCCACTTATCAGCCCAAGCCTGAACATCATCCAGGTCTTGTTGCATGCGGGCATGGACTGCTTCATTATCTGACGAGTTGTGAATGGCACTGAACACTGTGCATTTATCAGCGAACATCCCCATTTCTGACCTTATGTTGGAGGGAAGGTCATTGATGAAGCAACTGAGGCACATAGTTATGACAGAGTAGGCTGGCAGGTGGGCTTTTACATCAAACAACACCATAACTGACCTGGGAGTGCTGGATATCAATACTGGTTGCTCCAATCCCCAGCACCAACAATCCTCAGCTTTATGTGCAAAAAAATTCACAAAATAAGTGTACTACTAGCTACCCACAACTGGAATGTGCATTGTCTTGTAAGCTAACACTGAAAGCAAAAACCTCACTCAAGCCTTGACTAAATCTCAGTAAAATAGTAAACCTTCAATCTAGAAATAAAGTAACACCTCACTGGTTTAGGACAGGTTAAAAACAAAATGAATTTAGGAGGGAATCATTCTACATTTATTATCTAAGACGTTTGCACATTGTGATGAAAATGTGCCCTGTTCTGGTGTTCTGCATTTTAAGAGTCTAACTGGCTGACTTTCCATGTCATTTTTCTCAGGTAGCCTGGGTCTGTAACTGTAACCTGTTCAGCTGGTTGGTGTACAGATGCACTTACCTGCCTCACTTGCGATTAATATTCATAAACACCTAATATTAAAAACAATCATTTTATTTACAGGTGGTCCATTAATGGGGCTCGGATTACCTTATTCCAAATTACACTCATAGATTGAGTTTTTTTCCTACTAGGCTACAATTTACTGATATGATATTCTACATCTTTACAACTCAATTCTGTAACCTCTGTCCCTTGGTTCCAGGTATGGACTAACCCACTTTCGTACCTGTTGGTCTCATGCACGTTGCTTGCACCTTCTGACTGGTACTATGGTGTGTGGTTTGGTTGGGAGTCTTTCTCATTCCTCTTGGCTATTCTTCCTCTCGGGACTCTTTCCCTTTCTGATTATCGCAGCACCTGACCTCCCTGCATCTGCCACATTGAGCGAATCTTTGCCATGCTCTCCGCCCTGCACTTAAGGTGCTCTGCAGATGCTCTCTTCCTGCACCTAAGAATCTTCCCCATCCAGTTCTACCTCTCAACTTTGGCCACTTTCATGTGCGCCCTCTCACTCTCTTACACTTTCAGCCTTAGCCAATGCCACATTGCAAGTCACGGATGAGGCCCACTCTCAGAAGCTCTCGCTATCCTACGCCTCTCCCCAGGTCCCTCATGCCAGCTTACACCTCCATTCTTCACAATCTGCCTGGTTTCCTGCTGCTTTTGTAATATTGTGTTTGGGCTCTCTCTGGATGGATTCTGTTATACTACACCTGCTCTGAGACAGCTTCCAGTCCCACAGTGTCCCTGGTAGGATTCACACAAATGTCTGAGCGCTTAGCTGCTAACCCGACTGACTCTTTAAGGCAGTGGCTCAGATAATACCTGTGGGGGTGTCTGGTCTAAATATTTGATAAGTTGAAATTTAACAGCTGTGTTTGTTCAATAATGTCATGATGGTGATATTTCCATCCCCGCAGAAATGCAAGTAGATCATGTTTGAGGTCACATATTAAGGAAGACTAGCTACATACAGGAAACTTACAGGGGATTGTTGGTCATATTCAGGTCAGTTATGCCTTTTTCCTAAGAAGCTGAGTGAGTGAGTGAGTGAGGTTCATTGTTAATTGTTTGGTGATTAGAAGGTGCTTGTAAATTTCCAGCTCAAAATTGGAATGACTGCCTTTCCTTCTCTCTTTGTCCTATGCTTCTGACACTTTGAAGGGTGACACCAGGAGTGTGATGGCTGCTGTCTAAATTTTTATATAGACATATAAATGTGATAAAAGTCAAAATACATTCTGCCTTGTATTTATGGAACTAAGATGGCTATTTGCACCTTCCTATTTAGAAAGCAGTGAGGTTATGCTTTGTTCTTGTCTGGTTAAAGAGATTAACTTATTATAATTGATGTATCTGCATGCCAGCAGCTGTATTTGTTCAATAATGTCACGGTGGTGATATTTCCATTCTTGCAGAAATTAAAGTGTTTCATATTTGAGGTCACATATTAAGGATGGGCCGATTGGCCTCCTTCTGTACTGTATCATTCAATGATTCTATGATATGCAGGAAACATACATGGGATTGGTCATATTTGGGTCAGTTATGACTTTCTCCTAAGAAACTGAGTGAGTGAAGTTCTGGAAATAATATCAGGTTTTGGTCCATGAAAGGCCTTCAGACAGAGATTACTGGGATAACCTTGTTGGCATTCTGCAGTTTACTTCTCGACTCTGAAATCGAGAGAAGAGTTACTTTTGAAAAAGTGTACTTTACTTAAAATATGCTTTCAAACAGAGCCAATAGCAGTAACTTGTCTCTAAGTAGACCAGTATCAGAGATCCCTTTGCTGTCTGTACTGTACATGTGGAAGTTCAGTACTGGATAGCCCGATTTTACCTGGGATGTTTACCTGCCTAATACTAGATTGCATCAGCTTTACAATAAGGAAAATGTATATGTTGCGTCATCTTTTCACAATTGTATTAATAGATTTAAAACAAAAAAGTTCAAAACAAATCTTGAATAGGTTGGGATGTTCAGAGTTTTATAGGCTTTTTTTGGCCAAAATTAAGGTGACTGCATCAGCAAAGGAGATTTCCCTTCCTCAGTTCAAGTGATATAATCCAATTGCCTCACAAATGGTTTAATACATCCTTTAGCTAGCCCAAACACATTACATTTTAAAACAAAGACTAACCTGTAATTTGTGGTCAGCGGCGAAGCAATATTGTGCCTCAATGGCCTTTCAAGTCTAAATAAGCTATTTTTAGTCAAACAACTGGGGAAAACACCTTTTTTGAAATTTTAACACAAAATGAAAGCTAAGTATTTTACTGAATATCATTAATATATTTTAACTATAAACATAAATTATATAGACTAAATATTTCCCTAAGTATTCCTTTAATGAATGGGAAATACTGATCCGAATCCAAGTTTCCATTTAATTTAACTCTCTTATGTGGCCTTTGAGCATGAGATTTGACAGGGCAACTATTGATACTGTTGAATTATTGTGCTGTAGCTAATGCAAAAAAAACAGGTGTCGGTTTATATAGGTTTGGGTGCTAATTGATCGTCTGCTGTGGTGCTGTTGATCATCTGATGATTGAAAACTGGTTGAAGTAAAAAGCCAGGGGAGGTAATAAAAGCCTTGTGACATTTATGTCCTTTGCTAATTATAACAACATTGCCCCCTGATGATGTACATATGGAACTAGTTAACGCTAAATGGCCCATGTCCCATCCATCAACAAATAATGTAATCAGCTGGGCAAATCTAACACTCCAAGGTCATATTGGCTATGTTTCCAAAATACTGTGTTGTTTTAATATGTTGGACAGTTGATTTTTATTTTAGTGTTGGTTCTCAGGAACCTGTATAAATAAGTCAATACAATGGTCGATGAAATGACTGTAATACAGAATCTATATGGGTGGAGCTAAGAAATAGCGAGGGGCGAAAAACATTAATAGGAGTGGTATATAGGCCTCCAAATAGTAAAATAGAGGTTAGGGAGGGCATCACGAGGGAAATTAGAGAAGCGTGCAATAAGAGCACAGCTGTCATCATAGGTGACTTTAACTTACATATAGATTGGACTAGCCTAATCAGTAAAAATAATGAGGAGGAGGAATTCCTTGAGTGTTTGAGGGATGGTTATCTGGATCAATATGTCGAGGAACCAACTCGGGAACAGGCTATATTGGACTGGGTACTGTGCAATGAGAAGGGACTAATCAGTAATCTTGTTGTACGGGGACCCTTGGGTCAGAGCGATCATAACATGATCGATTTCTCACTCGAAATGGAGAGCGAAGAAATTGACTCAGAGACTAAGGTCCTGAATTTAAACAAGGGGAATTATGATGCCATGAGACGGGAACTGAGTAGGTCTGATTGGACAACGTTCCTGGGAGGACTGGAGGTAGATAAACAATGGCAAACATTTAAAGATAGAATGACAAAATTGCAAAAATTGTTTATACCAATCTGGCATAAAAGGAAATCTAAAAAGGTGACTCAACCGTGGATAACAGGGGAAATTAGAGACAGCATAAAATCCAAAGATAGGGCGTATAAAATAGCCAAAAAAAGCGCCAGAGCGGAAGATTGGGAACAGTTTAAGATAGAGCAAAGGAGGGCAAAGGGCATAATCAAGAGGGGCAAAATAGCTTACGAAAACAAGCTGGCGGAAAATATAAAAACTAACTCCAAAAGCTTTTATAAGTATATCAAAAGGAAAAGACTGGTGAAAACCAAAGTTGGTCCATTGCAGTCAGATACGGGGGAATATATAATGGGAAATAAGGAAATGGCAGATCAACTAAATGCATACTTTGGGTCAGTCTTTACGAAGGAAGACACAAAAAACCTCCCTGGGATATCGGGAAAAATAGGGACATTGGCAAAGGAGGAACTGACGCAAATCAATATCTCTAAGGATATGGTGTTAAGGAAGCTAAAGGGATTGAAGGTGGACAAATCCCCAGGGCCTGATAACATGCATCCTAGGGTACTGAAGGAGGTGGCCCTAGAGATAGCGGATGCACTAAGGATGATTTTTCAGAATTCATTAGACTCGGGAACAGTGCCGATGGATTGGAGGGTAGCTAACGTTACCCCACTATTCAAAAAGGGGGGTAGGGAAAAAGCAGGTAATTACAGACCTGTAAGCCTTACATCAGTTGTGGGCAAAATGCTGGAGTCCATCATTAAGGATGAAATAGCGGAGCACTTAGCAAATGGGGACAGGATAGGACAGAGTCAACATGGATTTACAAAGGGTAAATCGTGCTTGACTAATCTATTGGAATTTTTTGAGGGAGTAACTGGTAGAATAGATGGGGGAGAGCCAGTAGATGTGGTGTACCTGGACTTCCAAAAGGCCTTCGATAAGGTCCCACATAAAAGATTAGCATGGAAAATTGAGGCTCATGGGATAAAGGGGAAAGTTTTGGCGTGGATAGGGAACTGGCTGTCAGATAGAAAACAGAGAGTTGGAATAAACGGCTCATTTTCTGAATGGCAGGCAGTAACAAGTGGGGTACCACAGGGATCTGTCCTGGGCCCCCAGCTGTTCACAATTTACATTAATGACCTGGATCAGGGAGTCGGATGCAGCATTTCCAAATTTGCAGACGACACTAAACTAGGAGGGGGGGTGGGCTCAGAGGAAGAGACCAGGAAGCTCCAGAGCGATTTGGACAGACTGGGCGATTGGGCGGATAAATGGCAGATGCACTATAATGTGGACAAGTGCGAAGTTATCCACCTTGGGTGCAGGAACGGGAGGGCAAATTATTATTTAAATGGCAATAGATTGGGAGAGGGGGAAGTACAGAGAGACCTGGGTGTTCTTGTACACCAGTCACTGAAGGCGAGCATGCAGGTGCAACAGGCGGTCAAGAAGGCAAACGGTATGCTGGCCTTCATAGCAAAAGGGTTAGAATACAGGAACAGGGATACCTTGCTGCAGCTGTACAGGGCACTGGTGAGACCACACCTCGAGTACTGTGTACAGTTTTGGTCGCCTCATCTGAGGAAGGATGTTCTTGCCATGGAGGGGGTGCAGCGGCGATTCACCAGGCTGATACCAGGAATGGCGGGAATGACCTATGAGGAGAGACTATGTAGTTTAGGGATGTACACACTGGAGTTTAGAAGATTGAGAGGGGACCTCATAGAAGTGTATAAAATTCTGACAGGTCTAGACAGACTGGATGCAGAAGGAATGTTTCCCTTGGCGGGTGAGAACAGAACTAGAGGACATAATTTAAGGATAAGGGCTAAACCATTTAGGACAGAGATGAGGGGGAATTTCTTCACTCAGAGAGTGGTGAACCTGTGGAACTCATTGCCACAGAGGGCAGTGTATGCCAGCTCATTAAATATATTTAAGAGGGAATTAGATATATTTCTACGGGCAAAAGGGGTTAAGGGTTACGGAGAGAAGGCGGGGACGGGATACTGAATTAAAGGATCAGCCATGATCTCATTAAATGGCGGAGCAGGCACGAAGGGCCGAATGGCCTACTCCTGCTCCTATCTTCTATGTATCTATGTATCTATGTAAAGGATACAATACAGTCTACTCCTGTTAGTTCAGTTATTTTTTGCTGGAAAAAAAATTGAATTATCTTATAGTTCAAATTAAGCAATTTATAAAATACCAGAAGCATTTTGTGGTTGACAAAGAAATTGAATTACAGGAAACTTTTTTTTTATCCGGCACCGATGGGACCGACGGGACCGACGTGGTGCCGGTTCATCAAAAAATCCGGATATCCGAGAGCTATAGTAAAAGATACGGAGAGCTGAGAGTTTCGTATAAAGCAACAAACCCTGTTGCTTAGCAACAGGTGCAGAACAATGGCCACAAGTTCCAAGCGTCTCTGTAGCTTAGCAACAGCTGCAGCCACACCCAATTGCACAGCAACAGATCGAGGAAGGCAAGTAATATGAAGTAAAGCTTACCTGAACCTACTCCTGAATTTTGCCGGTTAACCTAAATTTCCGGTTATTTAGGTGCCGGTAAATTGAAAGTTTCCTGTAATGGATAGCTCAAATTAAGTGGCTTTAAATTAAGAGGAGTGACTACACAGAAAAGTCTTATTTCAAAGTAGCTTTTAAATTGTCAACGTCAATTACAATCTCAGCAGTCAGGAACACGCTGCAATTTGATTACTGATCATATCAATTTTAAGTTGCTCTGTTACAAAGCACAGTGTTGAAAAAAAGTTAGTTATAAAGGATATTTTTTAAGTAATTCAATGTGAAACATTTTACTCATCACCTGCAGTGCACATACCTCAAGAGCTCAGGGAGTTGAGATCCACAATGACAGATTTATTCCTGGCTGGCAACTTGAAAATCTACCCTGTGGTCTCCAGAAAGATTGTTGATGGATGGCAAGAAACCATTTCAAACTCCAGTTTTCTCCTCATTTCTCCAGCTCTCCCAAAGGTGGTCAGTCATGCTTGGTACAGCTTCTTCGATGCCAGCAGTCCTAATAGTTTGCGTAAGTTGCTATTCTTTGTGTGTGCCTCGACAGAGAGGGAAGGAAATTAGTCTCGGTAGAGACCGTTTTTTGGGCGCTATGAGGCCCTTAAGCGCCCAAGATGGGAAGTGCGTCGGACGCCATATTTATAATGGGGTTAGTGCCCGTGCTCCTAATGTCCGCTGAGAGTATGCAGTGCAGGCAGATCATGACGTCAATCAGCGCGCAACGCTGATTTGATGCCAGCGTTGCCATTTTGGAGCCCGACGCTCCAGCCTACACCCTCTCTTAACCTCGCACAGCTGAACATGACATTAAGCAGCATGAAGGACCCCCCACCAGCGCTATTTAAAGGGAGCATTAACTACTTACAGGTTAGTTACTGGTTTATATCTTCTGGCTGTTGCTGCAGTTTTACGAGTTTTGGGTGCTTTCTATAGTTGGTTAAAGTTTCAATAGCGTACAGAGAGTTGTGTGGCGGGTTTTGAAGTACTTTTTTGCTGACAAAGGCTTCTGCACAGATCAGTTGCTTCAAGACATTTGTGGACCAGTAGGCCTTCCTCTTGGCATGATTGGGAGAATGAAGAGAAATCATGCAGAGCAGGACAAGCTGCGAGAAGAGGGAGGAGGAGGGGCAGAAGCGCTCTTAGCAGGAGGCCATATCCGTAGAGGGTGTTTAGTGAGCAATTCTCATACCTGAACCTCAGTGACGACCAATGCTTGAGATGTCTGCACTTGACCAAAGAGGTCATCACTGAAATCTGCCACCTGCTGCAGCCACAACTAGAACTTCAGAGCAGGGCAAGGACTGCATTGCCTGTGGCTGTCAAGGTGATGGTGGCTCTGAACTTCTGTGTCTGGCTCCTACCAAGCTGCTGCTGGCGATATAAGCAACATTTCTCAGTTTACATAAGAACATAAGAATTAGGAGCAGGAGTAGTCCATACAGCCCCTCGAGCTTGCTCCGCCACTCAATAAGATCATGGCTGATCTTCGACATCAACTCCACTTTCCTGCCCTATTCCCAGTTTGCAATGTTGCTGCTTAAGGGAGGTCACTGAGGCTCTCTATGCAAAGAGAGACAACTTCATCTCCTTTCCTCTTGCCAGAGAGAAGCAGGTGGAGCAAGCACGAGGGTTTGCAAGGATTGCAGGCTTCCCCATGGTGCCGGGTGCCATTGACTGCGCACACATTGCTTTGCGTGCACCTCATGCTAACTCTGCCATGAACCAAAATGGATTCCACTCCTTCAACGTGCGGCTGGTGTGTGACCACAGGCAGTGCATCATGCAGGTCAATGCCCAATATCCAGGCAGCAATCACTCTGCGGCAGTCCTCTGTGCCTGTTGTATTTCAACCACCGCTGCTAACCAAAGGGTGGCTACTGGGCGAATAGGGTTATCCACTGACGACATGGCTCATGACTCTAGTCTGCAACCCATGTACATGTGCACAGCAGGCGTACAATGAGAGCCATGCTGCCACAAGAAATCTGATAGAGTGGACCATTGGCATCCTGACACAACGATTCTGCTGCCTGGACCACTCTGGAGGAGCCTTGCAGTACTCGGCTGAGTGGGTCTCAGGATTTGTCATGGTCTGCTGCATGCTATACAACCTCACCATCATGAGGGCACAGCCTTTGCCACCACCTATTAGGTGAGAAGCTGAGGAGCAGGAGCGCGAGGAGGAGGAGGTGGTAGAGGAGGAAGATGAAGAGAGGCTGCAACCTAGACAGCCACTTTCTGCCCAGGCTATATGTGAACAAATAATTAACGAGCAATACCAGTAACCTCAACCCCAATTCCCCATTCACCAACAGTCCCACACTCCTTCCCTTCCCTCTGTCACTGACCATCACATCGTCCTCTTTCCCACAATGCAAAAATAAAAGCCAACACAAAAAATATAAATTTAGATTGGAATGTATATTAAGTCATGCCATAGTGCACACAAAAATAAAGTAATCACCCTTGTGCATTCCCTTAGTGCCTCTGCTGTTACGAGGTGCTTCCCTATTGGCTACAGCACAGCTGGTGGAAGACTGCTGATTTTCAGTGGAGGAGACTGCAGATGGCCTTGGAGGTGACCTCAAGCAGCTCTGGACCAAGAAGGCCCAGCTGCAGACCGCACCATCTCGGCCTGGGCGGCAGCAATCTGGGCTGGCTGACTGAATGGCAACAGCAAGGGCACTGGTGGAGTGGCAGGGGTGGGAGGATGAAAGCTGTCATCCTGAGAGAGGACAGCAGGTTTGTGTTCCAAGAGCAACTGTCAGTCCTCTGGGGCAGCACCTCAGCAATCCTAGTGATCTGTTGGAGAGCAGATTGCTGGTGTGCTGTGACGCCCTGGAAGTCCCTTTGAACAGGGCCTTTCCAGAGCCATGATGACACCAGTCTGAGCTTCCAAGCCAGCAAGCTGAGCTTGCATAACACCAGTCTAAGCTTTCACTGCAGCACTCAGAGGTTGGGTGGATGCTGCTTGCGCTGCAATGGAAGCTGATCATCGGCCATCAGATGCTGCATCCATGGTTCATTCCACGGGTGTGCTGATGGAGGTAGCCACCCATTACATGTTAGAAAGGGCAGGCTCCAAGCTCTGCACAAAGCCCTGTGTCAAGTTGGTGCCGGACTCCTCCATGCTCCTTGATATTGAATGCAGGCTTTCTGGCAGGCTTCCCATTGCACCAAGCAATTCTTTGTTCATACCCATCAACCTTCTTCTGTAGCCTGGCCCATCAAAGATCATCATCTGAGTCCTCTGCAGCAGATCTAGTGTGCAACCTCACCCTCTGGTGAGCTGGCACCTGCGCTATCCTTTCCCCCTGCCCTGGCTGCAGCGCACTTGTGCCCAGTCTCTCACCACGTGCAGATCCCGCCTTTAGCCTATCCTCTAAAATACACACAGTGTCAGTATCAGACCTGCGAGTGTGAAATTGAGTGATAGTGTGTCTTCATCTTCACTGTCTTCTTGCTCTTTCTCCACTGCCTGGGCAGGTTGCAGTACTTGGGTATCTGAAAGGAAAAAGGGACAAGTGTACAGTTGTGGTGAGGGGAAAGTAACAAGTGCATGCTTACACCATCTGCAGCTTGTAAATCAGAGGAGATTGTGGGATGAGGAAGAAGTGGGATGAGAGAAGGAGGATTAGGTATAGGGATACCTTCATCTTCAATGGCTTCAGTCCCACCGGTGACTATGACCTCAGCAATGGCCCTTCTCATAATGGCCAGCACCATCTCCTCCATGGGGGTTAGAACATGCAGGCGCACCTCTCCCCCTCCGGTTAGTTCCTGCTGCCTCCGTTTGTGCGCCATCTTCTCCTGCAAGAGAGAGGGAAGTGTGTCAGTGAGTGTGGTGCAATCTGTTTGGGGATGTGGTTGTCATGGTTGCACAGTTGCCAGCATGTGCAAGCTGGGAGATGTGGGTGTGAGGCTTGCAACAGTGCTAAATGTGTGAGGGTGAAGTGAATCATATGAATGTTAGGTATGAGTCCTGACTGATAGAGATTGTTGGTAGGTGAGTGATGGGGATGTGGTGAATTGAGCAGTGGCTGAGGGTAGTGGTTCAGTTGGTGGGATATGGCATTGGAAGATGCATTCACTGACTTTAACCACTCATGTGAGATCATTAGACTTCTTCCTGCACTGCCTTCATGTTCTTGGAGGTATACACCTGGCATTGACCGCCACGGCTATCTGCTCCCACTGCCTTCTGAGCAAGTGCCTGGAGTACCTACTGCCTCCACCCCCCACCCCCCCC
This sequence comes from Somniosus microcephalus, assembly GCF_052327205.1. Classification (NCBI taxonomy): domain Eukaryota; kingdom Metazoa; phylum Chordata; class Chondrichthyes; order Squaliformes; family Somniosidae; genus Somniosus; species Somniosus microcephalus. Next base: position 64,653,123 of record NC_140994.1, read on the forward strand.
CACCACCACTGACAATACAAGACATCTCTCCTCCGTTTCACCTCTTCAACCAAGGCCACTGGTGCAGCGTCCAAACACGTTGGTGCCCGCTCTCTCCCATGGTCAGCCATTCTTCACTCTTTCCCAGGTCAGATTCACTTGCAGAACGACTCCCAGCATCTATTCCAGCCACAATGCTTTAAGAGATGCAGGCTAGCTTTAAGTAGTGCTACCGATATTGGGCCCCCTGCTAATGCGTGCAGCCAATGAACAGTGCGGGGAGCACTGGGTGCACACAGCAATCGTGATAATAAGGAAGCAGCAAGAAGTTGGTGTGCTGCCTGCATTACACTGGTTAATTGTGCACCGCGATCCCTGCACCCGGTTTCTGGGGCTAACCAATTTATCTCCCTGAGTGTTCGCTATTAGACAACAGTGACATCACAGATGAGCCTGATCTGAACCTCAACTGACGTCCATGCTCATACATGTTTGGCAGAGAAGTGAGGGCATTGGTTGAATTTTCCCTTGTAGGCTGTACATCCTGAAGTACTTAACTCTCTTACTAACCCATTTTTTAAAAAAGCATGAAAGGAGAAAAGGCCATTTGGTTCATCACTTGCTCCTTCTATATATTACGTACAATCCATCCCAACTGGACTGTACACCACCTAATAAAACATAAGAAAGCAATCTCCTCCACATACTGGGATAAATTATTCTCGAACCATTTCATGAAGCTGGTGAAGAAACTTCCTGCATGGGTGCCGTCTAACTGGCCTTTATATGAGTCTCATGAGCTTGACCAGAGTGGAGCTACAGCATTACCATACAAGCCTTTAGCAACCCCTTAATCCCGCATTGCTGCAAGTGTCATCATAGTTACCATCCTTTGCTTCATTCACCACCCCCCACCCCCCCGCCAAACTCCTAGAATGAGTCTACATTCCCTCAAAGAAGGTTGGGGGACCCACAGGCACTTACTATTTTCTAGGCTTACCAGCCGAGAATATTTTGGTACATGATACTTCATTATATTTTTGCAAATGATGTGGACAATCTTTGGTTGTCAAAGAATAGTTCTTCCGAAGTGACTTAGTCATCGAGTTGAGTTTTAATTTATTTTTTCTGATGTTATTTGGAATACAGTTGAATGCCATTTCTAAATATAGCTTGTTATGTCTACTAATTACTCATTAATGTGTTATTCACTCACTGAAAATATTTTTGCAAGACATAGCAGGAAATTTGAGTATTATCAATTTAATATCTCCTCTGCACCACAGTACTATATATCCAATGGAGAAATGATGCGAGATTTCCTCTGCGCATTAGATGTAGCAAAAATTCTAAACATGTTATTTATAAATGAGCCTGCAGTTTCACGACAGATAGAGAACAAAATAAATCTTCCCCCACGTTTTTAGAATTTCAGGTTGGGTAAGGAGGATGAACAGTTGTTCAGTTTTTAACATGACCGGTTTAACCTTTGTGAGGTCTAGGATGTCTCACATCAACCTCTGATAATTAAATCTCTGACTGTTCATTTCACACTTGTTGGGCATTTTCCAAATTTGTGTCATTTTGTCAGTCATGGCTCACTGCACAAAAAATGCAGTATGATGGTAACAGATCATGTTTTGTGTATTGGAAAAGGTCAGAAAGCACTGTAGAATGATACTGGTTTTGACTGGTAATGCTCCAGGTGAATGCCCTCTGTTATAGTCTATACTTCATGGAAACCCAATTAATTCAACCCAATTGTGTAGTTGGAAAAAAATCTAAATGTCCAATTAGGATAATCAGCTTTTGTTTCATGTTTACCTGCCACTGGCTTCGTAAACTAACATTTACATTGCATTACATCCAGAAAATTAACATGTCTTCATACCTAGCAAATATAGAGATGATTCATTTGATTTTCCCACTACAGTTAAAGCTTGAATAAGAACATTTGGGAGAAATATATTTTTCTTTTGGTTATGACATTTAAAAAGATTAACAGAGCCTGTTTCTGTTGTTTCCTTAGTATTTTGTTAAGTCCTACCCATTTATTTTCATATACAGCTGTAACCTGACATTTGGCTTCAGGAGATGGCTCTAAATTAATTTATTCCAACAATGTTTGTCTCATTTAGCTCTATTAACACTGCTGGTTAATAATCTAAAGTGTTTATATGCATCAGTTGTTCTCACAGTTATATATCGCTACCAAAATGTTGCTTTAGTCTGTTTAATACTGAGTTTTTGATTAACAACAACTTGTATTTATAGAGGGCCTTTAACGTAGTAAAACGTCCCAAGGCGCTTCACAGGAGTGCGATCAAACAAAATTTGACACCGAGCCACACAAGGAGATACAGGAAACTTTCGATTAACCGGCCCCTAAATAACCGGAACGCTCTATCCACCGGCAAAATTCAGGAGTCGGTTCAGGTAACTTTTTTTTAACTTTTATTACTCCATTTGTTGCTGTGCAAGGGTGTAGCTGAAGCTGTTGCTAAGCTACAGAGACGCTTGCAACTTGTGCCGATTGTTTTGAAGCTGTTAAGCAACAGGGTTTGTTGCTTTATACGGAGCTCTGAGCTCCGTATCTTTTACTATAGCGTTCGGTTATCCGGAATTGTTGATGAACCGGCACCACGTCGGTCCCGTCCGTGCCAGATACCAGAAAGTTTCCTGTATTAGGACAGGTTAAAGCTTGGTCAAAGTGGTAAGGTTTAATGAGCGTCTTGCAGGGGCAGTAGAGTGAGGGAAATCCAGAGCCTAGGACCCAGGCAGCTGAAGGCATGGCCACCAATGGTGGAGCGATTAAAATCAGGGATGTGCAAGAGACCACAATTGGAGGAGCACCAGAGATAAGAACACAAGAACAAGAGTTAGGAGCAGGAGTAGGCCATATGGCCCTTCAAGCCTGCTCAGACATTCAATAAGATCATGGCTGATCTTCGACCTCAACTCCACTTTCCCACTTGATCCCCATATCCCTTGATTCCCCTAGAGTCAAAAAATCTATCTATCTCAACCTTGAATATACTCAATGACTCAGCATCCACAGCCCTTTAGGGTAGAGAATTCCAAAGATTCACAATCCTCTGAGTGAAGAAATTCCTCATCTCAGTCTTAAATGGCTGAACCTTTATCCTAAGACTATGCCCCCTATTTCTAGACTCTCCAGCCAGGGGAAACAACCTCTCAGCATCTACCCTGTCAATCCCCCTCAGTATCTTATATGTTTCAATGAGCTCACCTCTCATTCTTCTAAACTCCTGAGAGTAAAGGCCCAGTCTACTCAATCTCTCCTCATAGGTCAACCCTCTCATCCCAGGAATCGATCTACTGAACCTTCGTTGCACTGCCTCTAAGGCATGCATGTCTTGGAGGGTTGTAGGGCCATAGGAGGTTACAGATAGAGGGAGGGGTAAGGCCATGGAAGGATTTGAAAACAAGGATGAGAATTTTTAAATCAAGGTATTGCTGGACCGGGAGCCAATGTAGGTCAATGAGCACAGGGGTGATAGGGAACAGGACTTGGTGCGAGTTAGGATAAGGGTAGCAGAGTTTTGGATGAGCACAAGTTTTTGGAGGGTGGAAGATGGGAGGCTGGCCAAGAGAGCATTGGAATAGTCAAGTCTAACGGTAACAAAGGCATAGATAAGGGTTTCAGCAACAGATGAGCTGAAGCAGGGGCTTAAGATGAGCATGAGCTGAAGACGAGCGATGCTACGGAGGTGAAAATAGGCGGTCTTGGTTATTGCCCGGATATGTGGTTGGAAGCTCATTGCTGGGTCAAATAGGACTCCAAGGTTGAGAACGGTCTGGTTCAGTCTCAGACAGTGGCTCGGGTGAGGGATGGAGTTGGTGGCTAGTGAGTTAATGGCGGGGACTGAAGACATTGGGCTGGATTTTGTCAATGGAGGCGACTTGGAGGCGGGACTGCTGCTTGTCGTGTCAATGTCCTGCCTCCATCCTCGCCTGACCATTCAGAGGGATTTCCCCCTGATTGAGCTTGTTAAGCCCACCCGGCGGGCTCAGCAAGCCAATTAGGGAAGAAGTCACTGACAGATCACGTCAACGTCAGATGTGCTATCTGTCAAGACTTCTTGAAAGAAGAAATGACAGCGTTTGACAGCTCTGTGAAGCTGTCAAACACTGACATTCTCTTGAGTTTGATTCGTTTTTGTGGTGAGGACTGAAAAAACATTGTAAAAAAAGTAAATTTCAGATGTCTGATGGATCGGAGGGCCCATCAGCCATAACCTGAAATTGACAAGGTGGATGTCCGCTCTCCCGATCCAGCACAGCTAAAGGCTACAGAAGTAAAAAAAAAGGTAAGTGAACACTTTTTTAAACTTATCACTCACCTTGCATACTTACCACTCCACACTTGCACCCATCACTCACCTCTACACCTTACTTCCAAGTGCCTCCGACCGCCACAGATCTCCTCCACGTCTCCTCCAACCCGACGGGGTTCTCTGAGGTCGGAAAGCCTTCACCTGTGAAGATAAAATGGCACTAATCCCTTTTTCTGCCTGTTAACTATCTGTTAACAGGCAGTTAAAAGGATTAAAAGCCTTTCCCGCCTCCAGGAGACAGGGCCCGAAGCGGCACATCTTCCCGCTTCCTGGCAAAAGGGCACGGAGGCGGGATGGGGGCGGGTTTGCCACCCGCCCCTAATTTCTCCGATTTTACGTGCTGTCCCGCCTCCTCGGGGCTTGGAAAATCGAGCCCATTGTCTTCGGTCTTCCCAATATTTAGGAGGAGGAAATTTCTGCTCCTCCAGGACTGGATGTTGGACAAGCAGCATTTCAAATCAGAGAGTGGAGGGGTCGAGAGAGGTGGTGGTAAGGGAGAGCTGTGTGGCATCATCGTAGATGTGGAACTTGACATTGTGTTTTTGGATGATGTTGCTGAGGGGCAGCATATGGATGAGAAATAGGAGGGGGCCAATAGATCCTTGGGGAACTAATCACAGTTGGGATCACAGTAAGTACTAATTTTTTTGGGCTAGTTTGCATTCATTGATAGTCAATGGGTAAAAAATAATCTTTCAAATTAGGCTGATTATCATCTCCATTTAGATACATCTCTATAGCTATCCATCAATCAATACATCTCTCTATCTAGCATTGATATATCTCTATCATCAATATATCTCTATCTATACATCTACCTATCTGTCCATCTATCTATATCTATCTAACGCTCTCATATGTTGCAGATTTCCATATGGCAAAAGTCTTACAAAATTCCACTCATGGTACAGCTTTAAGTTGATGAAACGGGCAGTCTCTGGTGCCCTCTAGCAGCTATGGCTGGATAACATAACTGATCATGAGTCAAATGAAGAGCTCACAGCATGCAACACTAAATCTCCGAGCATAACAATTTTGGGCCTGTAAATGATGGTCTTGGACTATTTAACATGGAGTGATAGATTCGACAGGTCAACTATTAGCTAAGTTTAGTGTGGGTTCTAATGTTAAATATTGCTAGTAAAGCTTGGTGTGATATACCACTGTTCCTGGGACTAGGGACAGGGTCACTGGCAAGGCTTAGCAGAGCCAGGCCTGGTTAGTACCTGGAGGGGTGACCATCAGGGAAGACCAGGTGCAGAAGGTCACGGAAGGAGCCCCGAGGAGGGGCGGTTGGTGAGAAGGTCACGGAAGGAGGAGCGGCTGGTGAGCAGGCCTGGGTGTTGGGCTGAAGATTGTCGGAATGGTGGAAATGGAATGGCGGCGCGCAGCGGCTTTGCTTCTCCCAGTCATGGGAGCTTGCAAGATCACATTTTGTTGTTCATGTACTTGTGCAATGACAATAAAGTTAAATTATTAGGTAACAGTAACTGCAATAATTTTAACTTCATATTTACATGATATCTCTATATCATCGAAATTGCTTTTTATAGCATTCAAACTGAGACTTTGTGGCCATGCTGTGGTCAGCCAGTGTCACGTAAAAAACATGAATATACTAGTCCAACTAATGAAGTGCTAATTGAGGTCTTTTAATTACATTTTCTAAGAGCTGCAAAATCAAACCCATATAAATGATTATAATTTAATACAGACAACCTCATTGAACAAAGATCAATTTTCTAAACAGATTTATTAAAATGGATTACAAAATTAGCTTTCAAGTATAGAAATAATCATAACTGGTTTCTATTCACATAAAATCTATAGCAATAAATAAAATAGTACATCACAAAATCCTATATTGTTATGAACAATACTTCCACTATTATACACTGTGAAATATTCAATTGTTGCTACTTCCCAGCTAACAGATTTCCTACTGATAACACAGACTAGAATCACAAAGCACCAGTGCTACTTAAAAGTAGATGGAAACAAGACACTATGAAAACCAGACTAAGAGAATTTCACCAGAATTAAGCACTGCAGAAAGCACTTGTTCAACTATACGGTGTGCAGCACGAGATATGCTTGGCCTGTATTACCCAGATTTGACATCGTTGGTCTTTGACAGATTGGATCACAATTTCCAAATATGTATTAGAATAAAAAGGAAGAATGGAAAAATCCAGCTGTTTATGACTGCTGCAAATCCTTCCGTGAGTTGGTTAATGTGCACACTCTGAAACAAACTGGCAAGATGGGCTAGCATCATTGAAAATAAACTGGTCTTCCTTACTGTTTTTAACACATTGCAGGGCTAATTCTGTCAATTCCTGCTCCTGGAGCAGAGCTTTGCCCACAGGTGAACGTATACAGGGAATATGGGTGAAAATGGATGTAAAATATAAGGAGGTTCCTGAATTCCCAATATGAAGCTTGGTTCATTTGGACATTTCTTCCAGATGAAAGAGCCCCCTTCAGTAAAGTAATATTGATTTCTGTATCTATTATAACCAACGACAATTGATATCTGGAAGTATGAGAAAATCAGCTGTACTTTGAAAGTTTGAAGTCTTACTATGTTCAGCAAATGTGTTTGTAAAGAAGCAAAAAAATGACAAAGAAAAACAAACTTGCATTCATAGTGCTTTCCACGAACCTAGGATATCTTCAAGCACTTCTCAGCCAATGTATAATGAAAAAACATCTGAAGACCAATTGTGAGGAATGTCCTCTATTAGCTTTCTCTGCTCCAATGGAAATAGTCCCAGTTTCTCAAGTCTCCTCTCATAACTATAGTTCCTCATCCCTGGTGAATCTACACAGCAGATTATGGTGCTAAGCCTTTTCTATAGAGGGACACCCAAAACTGCAAAGTACTTTAGCTAGTGACTTGTATAAAATTATAATTATGTCTTTGCTCTCATAATCTATGCCCCCATTTATAATATCCAAGTTTTTGTATGGCTTTTTCTACTACACTCATACTTTATATCTGGAGGTACTAAATACAAAGGTATTAATATACTGGTCTGGTCAGGCCATAGTTGGGGTATCATATACAGTTTCGGTCATGCAATATGGAAATGCTATTGGAGCCATGGGAAAGAGGCAACATATAAGGGGCAACAGAGGTTGGGTATTCTGCGGCGAGTGTCTCACTTCCCGATTCCCCAAAGCCTTTCCACCATCTACAAGGCACAAGTCAGGAGTGTGATGGAATATTCTCCACTTGCCTGGATGAGTGCAGAGCTCTGGCGTTGAATTACAGTATGCAGACGACGCTTGCCTCTGTGCTCACTCGGAGATCGAACTCCAAATCATCGTCAACACCTTCACCGAAGCGTACGAGAGCATGGGCCTTACACTAAACATCCGTAAGACAAAGGTCCTCTACCAACCTGCCCCCACCACACAGTACTGGCCCCCGATTATCAAAATCCACAACAAGGCCTTGGACAACATGGACTACTTTCCATACCTCGGGAGCCTACTGTCAACAAGGGCAGATGTCGATGACGAAGTCCAACACCACCTTCAGTGTGCCAGTGTAGCCTTCGGTCGCCTGAGGAAGAGAGTGTTTGAAGACCATGACCTCAAACCCGGCACTAAGCTCATGGTCTACAGAGCAGCAGTGATACCCGCCTTGCTGTATGCATCAGAGACATGGACCATGTACAGCAGGCACCTCAAAGCACTGGAGAGGTACCACCAACGCTGCCTCCGCAAGATCCTGCAAATCCATTGGCAGGATATGCGCACCAACGTCAGTGTTCTTGCTCAGGCCAACATCCCCAGCATCGAAGCTTTGACCATGCTCAATCAGCTCTGATGGACGGGTCACATTGTCCGCATGCTCGATACGAGACTCCCAAAACAAGCGCTCTACTCGGAGCTGCAGCACGGCAAGAGAGCCCCAGGTGGGCAGAGGAAACGCTTCAAGGACACCCTCAAAGCCTCCTTGAAAAAGTGTAACATCCCCATCGACACCTGGGAAACCCTGGCCCAAGACCGCACAAAGTGGAGGAGAAGCATCCGGGAAGGAGCCGAACACCTCGTGTCTCTTCGCCGGGAGCAAGCGGAAGCCAAGCGCAGGCAACGCAAGGAGCGCACATCAACCCAAGCACCCCACCCACCCACCCGCCCCTTCAACCACCGTCTGCCCCACCTGTGACAGAGACTGTAGGTCCCGCATTGGACTCATCAGTCACCTGCAAACTCATTTTTAATGTGGAAGCAAGTCATCCTCGGTTCCGAGGGACTGCCTAAGAAGAGGAGGATGAGTGCAGCTCCAACAACACTCAAGAAGCTCGACGCCATCCAGGACAAAGTAACCAACTTGATTGGCACCCCATCTACCACCTTAGACATTCACTCCCTCCACCACTGGCGCACCGTGGCTGCATTGTGTACCATCTACAACATGCACTGCAGCAACTCGCTAAGGCTTTTTCAGCAGCACCTCCTAAACCCTCGACCTCTACCACCTAGAAGGACAAGGGCAGCAGGCGCATGGGAACACCTTCACCTGCAAGTTCCCCTCCAAGGCACACACCATCCTGAATTGGAAGTATATCGCCGTTCCTTCATCGTCGCTGGGTCAAAATTCTGGAACTCCCTCCCTAACAGCACTGTGGGAGTACCTTCACCACAAGGACTGCAGCGGTAGAAGGTGACGGCTCACCACCACCTTCTCAAGGGCAATAAATGCTGGCCTTGCCAGCAATGCCCATATCCCAGAATGAATAAAAAAAAAGTTACTAGGATAATATCAGGGATGTACATATATAGCAATGATGAGGTATTTGGAAAACTAGGGCGATATCACAGGAGCATTGAAAGTTAAAGGGAGGGGTATCTGATAGAAATGTTCAAAATTTTGCAAGAGTTTGAGAGGATAAATAGTGAAGAATTATTTCCATTGGTTGGTGAATAAGGAGGCATAAACTTAGGATTAGTACTAAAAGCCAATAAGGGAGAGGTTAGAAGATTTTTTTTCCATGCAGAATTGTTAGAAAATGGAATGCATTACCAAAAGTGGTGATTGAGGCAGAGCCAATCACGTTTAGAGACAGTGAAGAAGAAAAATATTAAAGGATACAGGGAAAGAGCAGGGAAATAGGATTAAAGTGTGGAGCTGGCAATGGCATAAGTGCAATGGGCTGAATGGCCTCCTTAGATTAAAATCTATAGGAAACAAAACTTTCATATTTAAAAGGACCAAGCGGCAGCAATACATGGGTGCAACGTGTATATATTATGGTATTTATTTTAAAATGTATTTTTATCTCACCACAAGAGTGCATGTAACTAATATAGATATAAATTTAATAATAGCACCTTCAGCAGCACAGGTAGTGGACAAATTTTCAGATCTGACAATTTTCATAATATGCTGGTCAACCATTAGTTTTGATGTAAAAATAACAAGCTTTTTATTAAATACCAAACATTTTCAATTTCATAAAATTCTTAGTATAAATCTGTTGCTGCAAAATTACAATTTTACAAAATTCTTTAGTTCTAATTTTTTTCTCCAATCAAAGCAAAATACTGTATGAGAATAAATCCTATGCTGTAAATTCTTGCTGTATACTCTCCAGTGCTACCCCGCACTAAGAAAAAGTCATTTCCTATTGTTATCAGTCCCATTCCTGAACAAGTAACACCTCTTCTTTCAGAAATAGTTGATATCTCAGCACTACCAATAACATAGGAACAGGAGTAGCCCATTCAGCCCTTCGAGGCTGTTCTGCCATTTAATTAGACTATGGTTGATTTGTATCTTAACGTCATTTACCATCCTTGGTTCTGTAACCCTTAATACCCTTGCCTAACAAATCTATCAATCTCAGTTTTGAAATTTTCAAATAATGCTTAGGTAGCAACCAAACTCTGAATTATCTATCTCATCACTGTGCTGTCAAACTTTATCCTAAATTGTAGCAGTAAGAAATCAATCAACATTGTCTCACTACTAGGTTATTAAATCTGGCAATATAATTCAGCAGCCATAAATCTCAATGTGTATAAGTGTGTTACCACTGTTATTTATGATATGAATGAGCCACTGATGATACACCATCACTTGTACAATATTCTATTCATTCAAAGGCTACTCTGAATTTCAAAATGATTAGAAAGTACTATACCTGGTAAGGACTGTCAGGTGAAAATTACAGTATCACTTTACTGAGTAATAAATCTACCATCAACAAGAATTTCACTACACTGTCGTCAGTAGTGTGCGAGTCTATTCCATAAAAAGATCAGCAATTCACAGGCACCTCCTGAAAGGCTTACTTTGTGGGAATGGGGCTAAGTTGCTGTTGAGCCCAAGCTCAGTAGTTTTACTTGTGTCCCAAGTCGTTCTAGAAAGGGGAAGGAGAAGTGGGTGCAGGAGGCAGGAAAGATCACATAATATTCAGCACTCTCTTAGAGAAGATGAATACAGATGTGCTTCTGCTGGCTTGGCTTGCTGCTTGTTTCTTTACCAGTCATTAGTTTAACTGTGCATTTCAGCTTAGAATCTGCTGCTGGGACTTTGCAGGATGAATGCTTCCTGTGTGCATTTTGTTTTGCATTGCGAATGGGAGGGATCATGTTCATTGGGTTGTCATGGAGAGATTGTATGTGTGCAACTGAGTGTCAGCAGAGGGTATGTACCCCAGGCTTGTCGACTGCACTGGTGGAGTGTGATTGCTGGAGTGTATACTTTCATCTCTCAGTCTTGCAAGGCTGAAAGGAAGGCTGGAACTTTTAGATGCCCCTATTTTTTGATAGGAAATATTAAAATCACGGGATCAAAGTTACCACCTTAATGATGCAGTTCGAGGACTTGAGTTCCTGTTGGATGGTAAATGTGCTTCAAGGCAGCTAAAGCAAATGTGCTAAAGCACTGCACACATTATTTATTTTTTGACACAGGTTGAAGAGAATTGTTTTCACTGGTGTGAAATACCAAACCTAAAGGGCTATGAGAAAAATAATAAAAGACAACAATTCATTAATGTGCTGTAAAAGCTGGTTTCAAACTCCAGGATTCTGAAACTCACTTGCACTGTTTTATTGCTACAGTACTAGATTTTAAAAACCAGAAATCTCATTAAAGTATTGATTCCTTAGCTTTTGATGTCCGGATTCAGAAACTGATTTGTCGAACTAATGGTTTAGCTGCTATGGTAGATGGATCAATATGATCCCAATTCAGGGCATGCTCAAGAAATAGCCTTACAACTCAAAGATGTGGTTTGCTCCAAGTCTGGAGCTAGTAAGTCACAATGGCTTAATTTCTAGTGAAAATTAATCTAGTTTTACAAATGTAGCAACAATTACTGTACATCACAAAGCATTAGTGTCCTGCAGTATTTAAAAATCTATTTTCTTTTTTGGTTTCCCAGCGCTCGCTATAAAGTTAGGCTTTGCATGGTAAATGTAAACTAAATGGAACAGAACTTGGGATCCACCAACCCTAAAATACAGGCACATTAAGTGAAAGACCATTTTCAGCAAGTGTATTGCACCAATCTTGGGTTGTAGTTCTACGTTAAAAGCTTTATATAAACACAAGTTGGTGTTATAGTAAAGTTGTTCTCTTATTATTCCAGACCGAAGCCCTCTGCATTTGAAATAGCAATTGTTAGCTTCTGTTTGAGTTCTTTCTTATTCTTGTATGGAGGCAGGCAGAGTTGATTGAAACAGGTGTGGGCAACCGGTAACCTGTGGGACCAGAAAGGCGAACTTTAGAAAGGCGAACTTTAGAAAGGCTTATTCACACACTGTTTAAAAATGAACCTTTCCTTATTCTTACTACTCAAGAATCTGATCTGTGCTTAGCATGGTTTATAAAACTGGATACAAAATAAGACATGCTCACAGGTATACTGTCATTTGATTCACAACTCTTTTTTTTATTCATTCCTGGGATGTGGGCGTCGCTGGCAAGGCCAGCATTTATTGCCTATCCCTAATTACCCTAGAGAAGGTGGTGGTGAGCCGCCTTCTTGAATCACTGCAGTCCATGCGGTGAAGGTACTCCCGCAGTGCTGTTAGGGAGGAAGTGCCAGGATTTTGACCCAGCGACGATGAAGGAACGGCGATATATTTCCAAGTCAGGATAGTGTGTGACTTGGAGGGGAGCGTGGAGGTGATGGTGTTCCCATGCGCCTGCTGCCCTTGTCCTACCAGGTGGTAGAGGTCGCGAGTTTGGGAGGTGCTGTCGAAACGTTACAAGTTGAGCAAAGTGATTTCAGCTTTGTACTGGCCCTAAAAAGGTAGTGTAAATCTGGAGTTAGGGTCCTCCTGGAGGAGGTAGTTCCACATCATTTCACTTTGACACCGCATAAATCTAGTGCGATGTCAAACCTGATTTGCAAAGTGCACAGGGAGTCTACGCTTGATTTAAATTAATTTCTATATTTTGGGAGACAGCTCTGCCTATTGATGTATCTAGATATGCACAGACACAGAGGTCTTTCTCAAGTTCTAGCGAGGTAGGAGCCAAGTAACGTGAACAGGATTCTGCCTGGCTAGAACCCAAACTGCAGCTACAAATATCAGACCATTAGCTGCAGTGTAAATACATCCTTAAATTTGCAGTTGCAGGATACCAGTACCAAGAATTGCGCCAAATTACAAAACCAGTATAAACTTGTCTTTTAAAATTAGTTTAGTACAATAAGGACTGGTAGTACTTCAAAAAAGCTTCAGCAAATTTTCTGATGATTTTTCCATGTCTATATAGAAGCCACAGCTGTGTAGGATATTAGACAGAAACATAGAAGATAGGAGCAGGACTAGGCCATTCGGCCCCTCGAGCGTGTTCTGCCATTTAATGAGATCATGGCTGATCATCCAAATTCCGTACCCTATCCCTGCTTTATCCCCATATCCTTTGATCCCTTTAGCCGTAAGAAATATATCTAACTCCTTCTTGAATATCTCTCTCACACTCCCAATCTCTCTCTCTCTCACACTCCCAATCTCTCTCTCTCTCACACTCCCAGTCTCTCTCTCTCTCTCACACTACCAATCTCTCTCTCTCTCACACTCCCAATCTCTCTCTCACACTCCCAATCTCTCTCTCTCACACTCCCAATCTCTCTCTCTCACACTCCCAATCTCTCTCTCTCACACTCCCAATCGCTCTCTCTCACACTCCCAATCTCTCCCTCTCTCACTCCCAATCTCTCCCTCTCTCACACTCCCAATCTCTCCCTCTCTCTCACTCCCAGTTTCTCTCTCTCACACTCCCAATCTCTCTCTCTCACACTCCCAGTCTCTCTCTCTCTCTCTCTCACACTACCAATCTCTCTCTCTCACACTCCCAATCTCTCTCTCTCTCACTCCCAATCTCTCTCTCTCTCACTCCCAATCTCTCTCTCTCTCTCTCTCACACTCCCAATCTCTCTCACAATCCCAATCTCTCTCTCTCACACTCCCAATCTCTCTCTCTCTCACTCCCAATCTCTCTCTCTCTCTCACACTCCCAATCTCTCTCTCTCACTCCCAATCTCTCTCTCTCTCACACTCCCAATTTCTCTCTCTCTCACACTCCCAATCTCTCTCTCTCTCACACTCCCAATCTCTCTCTCTCACACTCCCAATCTCTCCCTCTCACACTCCCAATCTCTCCCTCTCTCACACTCCCAATCTCTCCCTCTCTCACACTCCCAATCTCTCCCTCTCTCACACTCCCAATCTCTCCCTCTCTCACACTCCCAATCTCTCTCTCTCTCACTCCCAATCTCTCTCTCTCTCTCACACTCCCAATCTCTCCCACTCTCACACTCCCAATCTCTCTCTCTCTCTCACTCCCAATCTCTCTCTCACACTCCCAATCTCTCTCTCTCTCACTCCCAATCTCTCTCTCTCACACTCCCAATCTCTCCCTCTCTCACACTCCCAATCTCTCCCTCTCTCACACTCCCAATCTCTCCCTCTCTCACACTCCCAATCTCTCCCTCTCTCACACTCCCAATCTCTCTCTCTCTCACACTCCCAATCTCTCTCTCTCACACTCCCAATCTCTCTCTCTCACACTCCCAATCTCTCCCACTCTCACACTCCCAATCTCTCCCTCTCTCACACTCCCAATCCCTCCCTCTCTCACACTCCCAATCTCTCCCTCTCTCACACTCCCAATCTCTCTCTCTCTCACACTCCCAATCTCTCTCTCACACTCCCAATCTCTCTCACACTCCCAATCTCTCTCTCACACTCCCAATCTCTCTCTCACACTCCCAATCTCTCTCTCACACTCCCAATCTCTCTCTCACACTCCCAATCTCTCTCTCACACACTCCCAATCTCTCTCTCTCACACTCCCAATCCCTCCCTCTCTCACACTCCCAATCTCTCCCTCTCTCACACTCCCAATCTCTCTCTCTCTCACTCCCAATCTCTCTCTCTCTCTCTCACACTCCCAATCTCTCCCACTCTCACACTCCCAATCTCTCTCTCTCTCTCACTCCCAATCTCTCTCTCACACTCCCAATCTCTCTCTCTCTCACTCCCAATCTCTCTCTCTCACACTCCCAATCTCTCCCTCTCTCACACTCCCAATCTCTCCCTCTCTCACACTCCCAATCTCTCCCTCTCTCACACTCCCAATCTCTCTCTCTCTCACACTCCCAATCTCTCCCTCTCTCACACTCCCAATCTCTCTCTCTCTCACACTCCCAATCTCTCTCTCTCACACTCCCAGTCTCTCTCTCTCACACTCCCAATCTCTCTCTCTCACACTCCCAGTCTCTCCCTCTCTCTCACTCCCAATCTCTCTCTCTCTCACTCCCAATCTCTCTCTCACACACTCCCAATCTCTCCCTCTCTCTCACTCCCAATCTCTCGCTCTCTCTCACTCCCAATCTCTCTCTCTCTCTCACTCCCAATCTCTCTCTCTCTCTCACACTCCCAATCTCTCCCTCTCTCACACTCCCAATCTCTCTCTCTCTCACACTCCCAATCTCTCTCTCTCTCACACTCCCAACCTCTCTCTCTCACACTCCCAACCTCTCTCTCTCACACTCCCAACCTCTCCCTCTCTCACACTCCCAACCTCTCTCTCTCTCACACTCCCAATCTCTCTCCCTCTCTCACACTCCCAATCTCTCTCTCTCACACTCCCAATCTCTCTCTCTCTCACACACTCCCAATCTCTCACACTCCCAATCTCTCACACTCCCAATCTCTCTCTCTCTCACACTCCCAATCTCTCTCTCTCTCACACTCCCAATCTCTCCCTCTCACACTCCCAATCTCTCCCTCTCTCACACTCCCAATCTCTCTCTCTCTCTCACTCCCAGTTTCTCTCTCTCACACTCCCAATCTCTCTCTCTCACTCCCAGTCTCTCTCTCACACTACCAATCTCTCTCTCTCACACTCCCAATCTCTCTCTCTCACTCCCAATCTCTCTCACACTCCCAATCTCTCTCTCACACTCCCAATCTCTCTCTCTCTCACACTCCCAATATCTCTCTCTCACTCCCACTCCCAATCTCTCTCTCTCACTCCCAATCTCTCTCTCTCTCTCACTCCCAATCTCTCTCTCTCTCTCACACTCCCAATCTCTCTCTCTCACACTCCCAATCTCTCTCTCTTACACTCCCAATCTCTCTCTCTCTCACACTCCCAATCTCTCTCTCTCACTCCCAATCTCTCTCTCTCTCTCACACTCCCAATCTCTCCCTCTCTCACACTCCCAATCTCTCTCTCTCTCTCACACTCCCAATCTCTCCCTCTCTCACACTCCCAATCTCTCTCTCTCTCACTCCCAATCTCTCTCTCTCTCACACTCCCAATCTCTCTCTCTCTCTCACTCCCAATCTCTCTCTCTCTCTCACACTCCCAATCTCTCTCTCTCACACTCCCAATCTCTCTCTCTCACACTCCCAATCTCTCTCTCTCTCACACTCCCAATCTCTCCCTCTCTCACACTCCCAATCTCTCTCTCTCACACTCCCAATCTCTCCCTCTCTCACACTCCCAATCTCTCTCTCTCTCACACACCCAATCTCTCTTTCTCTCACACTCCCAGTCTCTCCCTCTCTCACACTCCCAATCTCTCTCTCTCTCACTCCCAATCTCTCTCTCTCTCACACTCCCAATCTCTCTCTCTCTCACACTCCCAATCTCTCTCTCACACTCCCAATCTCTCTCACACTCCCAATCTCTCTCTCACACTCCCAATCTCTCTCTCACACTCCCAATCTCTCTCTCACACTCCCAATCTCTCTCTCACACTCCCAATCTCTCTCTCACACTCCCAATCTCTCTCTCACACACTCCCAATCTCTCTCTCTCACACTCCCAATCTCTCTCTCCCTTACACTCCCAATCTCTCCCTCTCTCACACTCCCAATCTCTCCAATTCCAATTCCAATTCCAATTCCAATTAAAATGCTTTATTGGCATGAAAGTTTACAGAGAACCATATTGCCAAAGCTTACATAGCAAAAAGGTACAGTTTTCCAACATTCTGTAGGTGTCAATCGATTTGACATTTGTTGGGTACATACAATATTACTTTTAAACAATATTAATTTTAAACAGTCTTTGTACTTCATTTGGTACGTTCAATATTAATTTTAAACAGTCTTAATTTTAAACAGTCCTCAGGTTGTGACATGTTGTTACATATTTGGCCCCAAGGTATGGTCTGTCTCCTTCTCCTAGGACTAATCTCAATTTTGACAGATCATCCAATTCCTTGAAATCTGGGGTTGTTTGGCTTAGCTTGTTGAATAATATGTTTCTTGATGTGTTGAATTTTTCGCATTTTAGGAGGAAATGCATTTCTGTTTCAACCTCGCCAGCCAGACATTGATCGCATATTCTATTCTCTCTAGGCTGCCAGGATTTCTTGTATCTGCCTTTTTCAATTTCCAGTTGGTGGTCGCTTAGTCTGTACCTGGTGAGGGTCTGTCTCTGTTTTGTGTCTCTGATGGTCGTGAGGTAGTCTGCCAGTTTATATTCTCTTTTTAGGGCCCGGTAACATTCTAATCTGCTTTGGCTTTCGGTTATTTTGTTCCAATGTTCCAGGTAGGTTTCTTTGCATTTTTTAATGATTTGGTTCACTCGGATTGGTGTTTGGACGGCTGTGTTGGTCTGGGGCTGGTCAGGGTCCGGCTGAGTACTTAGTTTCCGTAGCAGCTGACTCAGGGGACTCTTTTCTGGGTTTAGCTCTTGGGTCTGAAAGGCTTTGAAATGAAGGGTGTCTGGGGAGCTAGATTTGAGGTGATTTAGGAAGTTTAGTGCTCGTTTTTGGATGTTTATTATCAGTGGGTATCTGCCTAGTTCGGCTCTGCATGCATTTGTTGGCGTTTTCCTTTGGGTGCGAAGGATGCTTCGGCAGAATTCTGCATGTAGGGCTTCTATTGTATGTTTTTCCCATTTAGTGTAGCTTTGGTGATTTAGCGGGCCCCATACTTCACTACCGTACAGTGCAATGGGCAGGATTATGCTGTCAAATATTTTGAGCCAGATTTTGATTGGGATTTGGATGTTGTAGAATTTTCTTTTTATTGCATATAGGGCTCTTCGGGCTTTTTCTTTTAGTGCATTCACTGCTATGCTGAAGCTCCCTGATGCTGTAATAGTTAGACCAAGGTAGGTGTAGCTCATAGTGTGTCCTATAGTGATATCACTGAGGGTAAACTGGTATTTGTTTTCCTGACATCTGGGCCTTTTTTGAAAAATCATGATGTTGGTTTTCTTTAGATTTACTGTTAGAGCCCAATTTTGGCAGTATTTGTCGAGTAGGTCTAGTTGTTGCTGTAATCCCTGTTCTGTGGGAGACAGCAGAACCAGGTCGTCCGCATAGAACAGGGATTTCACTTCTCCATCTAGGAGACGGAGACCTGGTGACTCGCTTTGCTCCAGCATGTCTGCTAATTCATTTATGTATATGTTGAACAGGGTCGGGCTCAAATTGCAGCCCTGCCGGACGCCTCTTCTCTGGGTGAAGAAATCGGTGCGTTTGTCTCCAATTTTGACCCCGCATTTGTTTTTCAGATACATTGATTTAATAAGGTCATAGACTTTGCCCCCTATTCCACATTGAAGAAGTTTATAATAGAGCCCTTCGTGCCATATAGAGTCAAAGGCTTTCTTGAAGTCGATGAAACAGGCGAATATTTTCCCATTTTTTGTTTGGTGTATATGTTTTTCAATGAGGGTGTGAAGGGTATAGATATGGTCGGCGGTGCGGTGTTTTGGAAGAAAGCCTATTTGGTTTTTTCTGAGGATATTATGTTTGTTAAGAAAATCAAGTAATCTACTATTTAGAATACTGCAGAATAACTTCCCTAGACAACTGTTGACACAGATGCCGCGGTAGTTATTTGGGTCTGATTTGTTTCCGCTTTTATATATGGGGGAGATTAGTCCTTGGCACCAGATATCGGGAAAACAGCCTGAACGTAATATGATGTTGAATAATTTGAGTACCGCACCCTGCATCTCCATATTGCTGAACTTGAGCATTTCGTTTTTGATGTTGTCTGGGCCACAGGCTTTCTTTAGGTGGAGAGATTTTGTTTTTGTGGCCATTTCTTTCCATGTGATTGGGGAGTCTAGAGGGTTTTGGTTGTCTTTGATTGTTGCTTCTAATGTGTGGAGTTTTTCTGTGACCTGATGTTGACTTGGGTTTGTTTCGTTTATTGGGATGTCTTTGTAGAGGTTTTCAAAATGTGTTCTCCAGATGTCGCCATCTTGGATTGGTAATGCTTGCAATTGTGTTGTACTCAGGTTATTCCACATTTCCCAGAATTGTTTTGGGTTGGTGGAGTTTTCAATTTCTTCTAGTATTTTGTGGGTATAGTTTTGTGTTTTGTTCCTAATGGTGTGTTTATATCTTTTGAGGGTTTCATTGTATCTAGTACGTAGGTCCGGATTGTTTGGTTGGCGATGCTTTTGGTTTGATATTTTTCTCAGGTCTTTTCTGGCATTTTTGCATTCGTGGTCAAACCATTTCTTATTTTTATTTTGTCTTTTGTGACTCTTCCTCTTCTGTTTCACGAGGTCAGCTTTTACAGCTGCCTCATGAAAGATCATATTTATATCCTCTATGGCCATGTTTACCCCATCTCTGGTGATCTCATATAGATTTTCTTTAAATTTTGAAATTTTACTTGTGAGATCAGGTGAATTTAGTGCTGTGATGAATTTATCTCCACTGTCTGGGGCCCATCTGTATGTCTGGTTTATTTTATGTAGCTTACTGGGTTCCTTTTTTGTGTCTGTAGTTTGGGCAGAAAGTTTAAGGTACACATTTATTTGGTTATGGTCTGAGAGGGGGGATTGCTGCCTGACAGTGAATGCGTTGATATCGCAGGGGTCCAGGTCAGTGATTGTATAATCCACCACACTAGACCCAAGAGTTGAGGAATATGTGAGTCTCCCTAAGGAGTCCCCTCTGAACCTACCGTTAACTATGTACAGGCCTAAGGCTCGGCAGAGTTGCACTACCTCCCTACCGCTTTTATTTATTTCACAATCGAGGTTGTTTCGGTTTGCGATGGCTGGTGTGACATATAGAGGGGTCTGGCCAAACACATGGTTGTTGCCCTGTGGGTCTATGAAGTCAGGTTCACATCCTGTCCTTGCATTTAGGTCCCCACATAGTAGCACCTTTCCTTGGGCCTGGAAATGGCTGATTTCCATGTGGAGAGTGTCAAATATCTCCTCTTCAAAATATGGCGATTCTATTGGAGGTATGTAGATCGCACATAAGTAAACATCGTTTTTTGCTATTCCTATATTTTTATCTAATTTTAGCCATACGTGTGATTTTCCCTGTTTTATCGGTGAGATGTGTTTGTTCAGTTCTCCTTTATACCACACCAGGATTCCCCCGGAGGTTCTGCCCTTGCGTGTCTTAATGTTCTTTACTGAAGGCACAATAATTTCATGGTACATTGGGGGACAGTGGGTCGGCATGTCCTTTTGGCACCATGTTTCTGTTAACACAATTATATCAATGTCTTTTATAGCTTTTAGGAATTCAGGGTCTGTACTCTTCATCCCAAAAGTTGAGGAGCGGAGGCCCTGGATATTCCAGCAGCTTATGTGGAAAGAACGCATTTATATAGTTCAATAAAACGAAATAAAATGGACCTATTTTGTGGGATGAGTGTGGAAACACTATTTTCTATAATGCTAAATGATGATTTAGTATAAATTTCATGAGGCATGCACATATATCTATCTAATAGTAGTAATAATACTGATAAGATAACAATAATGATAATGATAAATAACAATATTAATAATTTCTCCGGCTTTCTATCAGGCTGTTCAGCATCGTCATGATCTTTCTCAGTTCTTGGTCTACAGTCTGTGGTCTAGAGGGGGGTCTTGGGTCAGGTATAAAAGCACGGTTCTGTTGTTGGTTTTGTAAAGGGGGGTGGGGGACATTGGTGGTCCTGTTTGGGTTACGGCTCCCAATGGTAGAGGGGGTGGGAGGGCTGCGTCTTTTGGCAGTGTTTATGAGGTTTTTTGCAAAGACCCACATCCGCTGTTTGAGTAGATGTATTTCGTCATAGAGGTCCCTTGTGTTGATGTTTGGATGATGGGCCAGGTAGACGTTGGGGAAGACAGAACATCTCGTGTCGATCTCCCTGTTGGTGTTGTGGATTATATAGGCTGGGGTGTCCTTTCTGGGCAGTAGTGTGGAGATCACGATCCGCGCCTCGGGGAATTCCTTGCTGGCCTTTTCCGCCATCCTGCTCACCGCCCTAGCAGTGCCTTCCCGTAGGGTGCGTAGGTCGTTTGTGCCTGTGTGGATCACAAGCCATTTGGGGCTTCCAAGGGATTCTTTGTTCAGGATCTTCATTGCATGTTCTGTGTTGCTGCACCATTTTTTCAGGACTTGATGACCTGGGAACAGCCTCTGGGGGTCCAGAAACTTTCCGTTGGAGTCGGTCAGCAGGACCGCCTGAGGGGCTGGTTTTTCAGACTGGGTAGCAGTAGTCTGGGCAGGACTCGACTGATGGCTGGTTGTTGGCTGGGTTTCTGGGATATGTTGTGTGGCAGGAGCGGGGTTTGAGGCTTTCGGTGTGTCCTCGTGTGGGGGGGCATCTGACGGGTTCTGCGTCCCTGTGTGTGAGGACTGGGTAGCGGTAGTCTGGGCAGGACTCGACTGAGGGCTGGTTGTTGGCTGGGTTTCTGTGGTGAGCTGTGTGGCAGGAGCGGGGTTTGTGGCTTTCGGTGTGTCCTCGTGTGGGGTGGCATCCGACGGGTTCTGTGTCCTTGTGTGTGTTGTTTTTTGGACCTTAAGAGGTTTGTGTTGCCTGCTGAGCCTTTCTACGGCCTCCGTCATTTTGTTTAGTTGGGTATGGAGTTCTTTGATCTTATTTATTTGTTCCTCTACGGTCTTTCTCAGATTGTGGATGGTGGACTCGTTTTCCATTTTCAGCTGTTTGAGTTCCTCCGTCCAGTTCTTGGTCTGTGTTTCTCTGTATTCGTTGAATTCGAGTTCTAGTTTGGACAGACTCTCTTTCAGCAGTTTGTTTGCGTTGAGAGGTGTGGGGGGGGTGGAGATGGTCAGGGAGGTGTGTGTCTCTGCTGGACTCTCTTCTTCTTCCTCCGCTTGGCTCTCATCATCCTCTGTTCGATTCTCTTTTGCCTCCTGTCCATTGGTCCTATTTGTGTCTGCCTTAGTTTTCAGCTGGGGGAATTCCTTTTCGAAGGAGTCCAGACTTTCTACATTCCCCTGTATCATGATCTTTCCTTTTTTGTTGTAGTAGCTTATGGTTAGCAGGGGGTCATCTTTATCTAGATTTCCATCTTTACATATTTTCAGTCTGCCTCCACTGCCAATACCTTCGCTGGAGACGTATGCGTAGTATTTTTGTAAAGTCTCCTTCCATGAGGGAATGGAGTCGGTGTAGAATATGAGGTTGTTCTTCGTCTTAATCCCTTTGTGTGTGGTATAGTCAACGTAGAGGACCTCTGGGTTACTTTTTAGTGTTATGTCCTTGTGTTTTTCCTTTGCTTTATTTTTTGTGCATTGCTCAGGATATTTCATTTCCCTGCTCATTGTAGTCGTTTGTTTTGTCTCAGGTAGATAACTTTTTTTCTCTTTTTTGTGTCGTGTTCCACCTTATCCCACTTTTAGGTCCAAAATTGAGAGTTTTTCAGGGGTTCATCTTTGATATAGCTGCTCTTAAAAGTTTCTCTCTCTCTCTCTCACAGGTTCCTGGTTCGGGTTGTTTATCGTTTCTCTCTGGTTTCTATTCCTTTTTTTTCCTTTTTTTTTTTTTTTCTTTTTTTTCTTCGGGTTTGTTGTTCTTTTTCTAGGTTAACTAAATTTAGGTAGATCTAGGTATAGCTTTTTTCCTCCGGACCCGGAGTTTTCCTCTCTCTCCTCGCGTCGGTCTCAGGCTGTTTCTGCTCTGGTCCCAGCCCCTCGGCTCGGCTGTGCAGTCCCGTCCCGGCCCGGTGTTTGTCCGAGTTTCTCCGACCCCGGAGTTTCTCGGGTTTCGGGCCCCGGGCTTGCTCTCTCTCCGGGCTTCTGCCCTGGTCCCAGCCCCTCGGCTCGGCTGTGCAGTCCCCGCCCGGCCCGGTGTTTGTTCGAGTTTCTCCGATCCCGGAGTTTCTCGGTTTTCAGGCCCCGGGCTTGCTCGCTCTCCGGGCCTCTGCACTGGTCCCAGCCCCTCGGCTCGGCTGTGCAGTCCCGGCCCGGCCGAGTCTCTCCGACCCCGGAGTTTCTCGGATTTCAGGCCCCGGGCTTGCTCGCTGTCCAGGCCCGACCCGATCCGGCACCCCTACCTCTCCACTCGCCTCCCTGACTGGCTCGGGCCGCTCCTCCCGGTCTGGGTCGACCCCTGCTGCCGCTCGCTCTCCCTCTCTCCGGTGCCTCGCTCGGCCCGGTTCCTCGGGCCTTTCTCCGGCTTCAGGCCCCGTGCTCCGGTTGACAGAGTCACACACCGTTCTCTCTGGTTCTCGCGGTCGCTCTCTCTCTCTCTGTCCCCGGGCCTCACTGTGTCTCTGGGCCGGTCTCTCGGTCTCGGTCTCGGTGAGCCGGGCTGTGTCCCGGGTGTCTCCGGGCTCTCGGTGTCCTGGTGACGGGTCGCTCGGTCTCTCGGTCTCTCTCTCTCTCTCCCTCCCCAAATTTGGGTTTCTTACTCGCTCTCCCTCACCCAATTTTGTTTTTTCTCGCTCTCTCTCTCCCTCTCTCCTTCCCTACACTGATCAATGTCTCTCTCTCTCTCTCTCACGCTCCCCATTTATCTCTCTCTCACACTCCCAATCTCTCTCCCTCTCTCCCTCTCTCCCTCTCTCACTCCTAGTCTCTCTCACTCACACTCTCTCTCTCTCTCACTCCCAGTTTCTCTCTCTCACACCACCAATCTCTCTCTCTCACACTCCCAATCTCTCTCTCTCTCTCACTCCCAATCTCTCTCTCTCTCACACTCCCAATCTCTCTCTCTCTCACACTCCCAATCTCTCTCTCTCACACTCCCAATCTCTCTCTCTCTCACACTCCCAATCTCTCTCTCTCTCTCACACTCCCAATCTCTCTCTCTCTCACACTCCCAATCTCTCTCTCTCACTCCCAATCTCTCTCTCTCACACTCCCAATCTCTCTCTCTCACACTCCCAATCTCTCTCTCTCACACTCCCAATCTCTCTCTCTCTCACACTCCCAATCTCTCTCTCTCTCACACTCCCAATCTCTCTCTCTCTCACACGCCCAATCTCTCCCTCTCTCACACTCCCAATCTCTCTCTCTCTCACTCCCAATCTCTCTCTCTCTCACACTCCCAATCTCTCTCTCTCTCACACTCCCAATCTCTCTCTCTCTCACACTCCCAATCTCTCTCTCTCTCTCACTCCCAATCTCTCTCTCCCTCACACTCCCAATCTCTCTCTCTCTCACACTCCCAATCTCTCTCACACTCCCAATCTCTCTCTCTCTCACACTCCCAATCTCTCTCTCACACTCCCAACCTCTCTCTCTCACACTCCCAATCTCTCCCTCTCTCACACTCCCAACCTCTCTCTCTCTCACACTCCCAATCTCTCTCCCTCTCTCACACTCCCAATCTCTCTCCCTCTCTCACACTCCCAATCTCTCTCTCTCTAACACTCCCAGTCTCTCTCTCTCTCACACATTCCCAATCTCTCTCTCTCTCTCTCTCACACTCCCAATCTCTCTCACACACTCCCAATCTCTCTCTCTCACACACACTCCCAGTCTCTCTCTCTCTCTCACACTCCCAGTCTCTCTCTCTCTCTCACACACACTCCCGCTCTCCCTCTCTCACACTCCCAGTATCTCTGTCTCTCACACTACCAATCTCTCTCTCTCTCACACTCCCAATCTCTCTCTCTCACACACACTCCCAGTCTCTCTCTCTCTCTCACACTCCCAGTCTCTCTCTCTCTCACACACACTCCCGCTCTCCCTCTCTCTCACTCCCAATCTCTCCCTCTCTCTCACTCCCAATCTCTCTCTCTCTCTCACTCCCAATCTCTCTCTCTCACACTCCCAATCTCTCTCTCTCACACTCCCAATCTCTCTCTCTCTCTCACTCCCAATCTCACTCTCTCTCACACACTCCCAATCTCCCCCCTCTCTCACACTCCCAATCTCTCTCTCTCTCACACTCCCAATCTCTCCCTCTCTCTCTCACTCCCAATCTCTCTCTCTCTCTCACTCCCAATCTCTCTCTCTCTCTCACTCCCAATCTCTCTCTCACTCCCAATCTCTCTCTCTCTCTCACTCCCAATCTCTCTCTCACACTCCCAATCTCTCTCTCTCTCACTCCCAATCTCTCTCTCTCACACTCCCAATCTCTCCCTCTCTCACACTCCCAATCTCTCTCTCTCACACTCCCAATCTCTCTCTCTCTCACACACTCCCAATCTCTCACACTCCCAATCTCTCACACTCCCAATCTCTCTCTCTCTCACACTCCCAATCTCTCTCTCTCTCACACTCCCAATCTCTCTCTCTCTCACACTCCCAATGTCTCTCTCACACTCCCAATCTCTCTCTCACACACTCCCAATCTCTCTCTCTCACACTCCCAATCTCTCCCTCTCACACTCCCAATCTCTCCCTCTCTCACACTCCCAATCTCTCTCTCTCTCTCTCACTCCCAGTTTCTCTCTCTCACACTCCCAATCTCTCTCTCTCACTCCCAGTCTCTCTCTCACACTACCAATCTCTCTCTCTCACACTCCCAATCTCTCTCTCTCACTCCCAATCTCTCTCACACTCCCAATCTCTCTCTCACACTCCCAATCTCTCTCTCACACTCCCAATCTCTCTCTCTCTCTCACACTCCCAATATCTCTCTCTCACTCCCACTCCCAATCTCTCTTTCTCACTCCCAATCTCTCTCTCTCACTCCCAATCTCTCTCTCTCTCTCACACTCCCAATCTCTCTCTCTCACACTCCCAATCTCTCTCTCTTACACTCCCAATCTCTCTCTCTCACACTCCCAATCTCTCTCTCTCTCACACTCCCAATCTCTCTCTCTCACTCCCAATCTCTCTCTCTCTCTCACACTCCCAATCTCTCCCTCTCT
Organism: Somniosus microcephalus; assembly: GCF_052327205.1. Classification (NCBI taxonomy): domain Eukaryota; kingdom Metazoa; phylum Chordata; class Chondrichthyes; order Squaliformes; family Somniosidae; genus Somniosus; species Somniosus microcephalus. Next base: position 64,679,004 of record NC_140994.1, read on the forward strand.
CACACTCCCAATCTCTCTCTCTCTCACACTCCCAATCTCTCTCTCTCACTCCCAATCTCTCTCTCTCTCTCACACTCCCAATCTCTCTCTCTCACACTCCCAATCTCTCTCTCTCACACTCCCAATCTCTCTCTCTCTCACACTCCCAATCTCTCCCTCTCTCACACTCCCAATCTCTCTCTCTCACACTCCCAATCTCTCCCTCTCTCACACTCCCAATCTCTCTCTCTCTCACACACCCAATCTCTCTTTCTCTCACACTCCCAGTCTCTCCCTCTCTCACACTCCCAATCTCTCTCTCTCTCACTCCCAATCTCTCTCTCTCTCACACTCCCAATCTCTCTCTCTCTCACACTCCCAATCTCTCTCTCTCTCACACTCCCAATCTCTCTCTCACACTCCCAATCTCTCTCACACTCCCAATCTCTCTCTCACACTCCCAATCTCTCTCTCACACTCCCAATCTCTCTCTCACACTCCCAATCTCTCTCTCACACTCCCAATCTCTCTCTCACACTCCCAATCTCTCTCTCACACTCCCAATCTCTCTCTCACACACTCCCAATCTCTCTCTCTCACACTCCCAATCTCTCTCTCCCTCACACTCCCAATCTCTCCCTCTCTCACACTCCCAATCTCTCTCTCTCTCTCACTCCCAGTTTCTCTCTCTCACACTCCCAATCTCTCTCTCTCTCTCACTCCCAATCTCTCTCTCTCTCACACTCCCAATCTCTCTCTCTCTCACACTCCCAATCTCTCTCTCTCACACTCCCAATCTCTCTCTCTCTCACACTCCCAATCTCTCTCTCTCTCTCACACTCCCAATCTCTCTCTCTCTCACACTCCCAATCTCTCTCTCTCACTCCCAATCTCTCTCTCTCACACTCCCAATCTCTCTCTCACACTCCCAATCTCTCTCTCTCACACTCCCAATCTCTCTCTCTCTCACACTCCCAATCTCTCTCTCTCTCACACTCCCAATCTCTCTCTCTCTCACACGCCCAATCTCTCCCTCTCTCACACTCCCAATCTCTCTCTCTCTCACTCCCAATCTCTCTCTCTCTCACACTCCCAATCTCTCTCTCTCTCACACTCCCAATCTCTCTCTCTCTCACACTCCCAATCTCTCTCTCTCTCTCACTCCCAATCTCTCTCTCCCTCACACTCCCAATCTCTCTCTCTC
>NC_140994.1:65280686-65534460 GCF_052327205.1 Somniosus microcephalus
TATAAAACAGAGAGAGCGGAGTCCTGAGAGTATAAAACAGAGAGAGCGGAGACCCGAGAGTATAAAACAGAGAGAGCGGAGGCCCGAGAGTATAAAACAGAGAGAGCGGAGGCCCGAGAGTATAAAACAGAGAGAGCGGAGACCCGAGAGTATAAAACAGAGAGAGCAGAGACCCAAGAGTGTAAAACAGAGAGAGCGGAGACCCGAGAGTATAAAACAGAGAGAGCGGAAACCCGAGAGTATAAAACAGAGAGAGCAGAGACCCGAGAGTACAAAACAGAGAGAGCAGAGACCTGAGAGTATAAAACAGAGAGCGCGGAGACCCGAGAGTTTAAAACAGAGAGAGCGGAGACCCTAGAGTATAAAACAGAGAGAGCGGAGACCCTAGAGTATAAAACAGAGAGAGCGGAGACCCGAGAGTATAAAAAAGAGAGAGCGGAGACCTCAGAGAATAAAACAGAGAGAGCGGAGACGCGAGAGTATAAAACAGAGAGAGCGGAGTCCCGAGAGTACAAAACAGAGAGAACGGAGACCCTTGAGTATAAAACAGAGACCGCGGAGACCTGAGAGTATAAAACAGAGAGAGCGGAGACCCGAGAGTATAAAACAGAGAGAGCAGAGACCCGAGAGTATAAAACAGAGAGAGCGGAGACCCGAGAGTATAAAACAGAGAGAGCGGAGACCCTAGAGTATAAAACAGAGAGAGCAGAGACCTGAGAGTATAAAACAAAGAGAGCGGAGACCCGAGATTATGAAACAGAGAGAGCGGAGACCCTAGAGTATAAAAGAGAGAGAGCGGAGACCCGAGAGTATAAAACAGAGAGCGGAGACCCGAGAGTATAAAACAGAGAGAGCGGAGACCCGAGAGTATAAAACAGAGAGAGCGGAGACCCTAGAGTATAAAACAGAGAGAGCGGAGACCCTAGAGTATAAAACAGAGAGAGCGGAGATGCGAGAGTATAAAACAGAGAGAGCGGAGACCCGAGAGTATAAAACAGAGAGAGCGGAGACCCGAGAGTATAAAACAGAGGGGGCGGAGACCCGAGAGTATAAAACAGAGAGAGCAGAGACCCGAGAGTATAAAACAGAGAGAGCAGAGACCTGAGATTAAAAAACAGAGAGCGCGGAAACCCGAGAGTATAAAACAGAGAGAGCGGAGACCCTAGAGTATAAAACAGAGAGAGCGGAGACCCTGGAGTATAAAACAGAGAGAGCGGAGACCCGGAATATAAAAAAGAGAGAGCGGAGACCTCAGAGAATAAAACAGAGAGAGCGGAGACCCGAGAGTATAAAACAGAGAGAGCGGAGTCCCGAGAGTACAAAACAGAGAGAACGGAGACCCTTGAGTATAAAACAGAGACCGCGGAGACCTGAGAGTATAAAACAGAGAGAGCGGAGACCCGAGAGTATAAAACAGAGAGAGCAGAGACCCGAGAGTATAAAACAGAGAGAGCGGAGACCCGAGAGTATAAAACAGAGAGAGCGGAGACCCTAGAGTATAAAACAGAGAGAGCAGAGACCTGAGAGTATAAAACAAAGAGAGCGGAGACCCGAGATTATGAAACAGAGAGAGCGGAGACCCTAGAGTATAAAACAGAGAGAGCGGAGACCCGAGAGTATAAAACAGAGAGCGGAGACCCGAGAGTATAAAACAGAGAGAGCGGAGACCGTAGAGTATAAAACAGAGAGAGCGGGGACCCGAGAGTATAAAACAGAGAGAACGGAGACCCTGGAGTATAAAACAGAGAGAGCGGAGATCCGAGAGTATAAAACAGAGAGAGCGGAGACCCGAGAGAATAAAACAGAGAGAACAGAGCCCCGAGAGTATAAAACGGAGAGAGCGGAGACCTGAGATTATAAAACAGAGAGAGCGGAGACCCGAGAGTATAAAACAGAGAGAGCGGAGACCCGAGAGTATAAAACAGAGAGAGCAGAGACCCGAGAGTATAAAACAGAGAGAGCGGAGACCCGAGAGTATAAAACAGAGAGAGCGGAGACCCGAGAGTATAAAACAGAGGGAGCGGAGACCCGAGAGTATAAAACAGAGAGAGCAGAGACCCGAGAGTATAAAACAGAGAGAGCAGAGACCTGAGATTAAAAAACAGAGAGCGCGGAAACCCGAGAGTATAAAACAGAGAGAGCGGAGACCCTTGAGTATAAAACAGAGAGAGCGGAGACCCTAGAGTATAAAACAGAGAGAGCGGAGACCTGAGAGAATAAAACAGAGAGAGCGGAGACCCGAGAGTATAAAACAGAGAGAGCGGAGACCCGAGAGTATAAAACAGAGAGAGCGGAGACCCGAGAGTATAAAACAGAGAGAGAGGAGACCCTAGAGTATAAAACAGAGAGAGCAGAGACCTGAGAGTATAAAACAAAGAGAGCGGAGACCCGAGAGTATGAAACAGAGAGAGCGGAGACCCTCGAGTATAAAACAGAGAGAGCGGAGACCCGAGAGTATAAAACAGAGAGAGCGGAAACCCGAGAGTATAAAACAGAGAGAGCGGAGACCCGAGAGTATAAAACAGAGAGAACAGAGACCCGAGAGTATAAAACGGAGAGAGCGGAGACCTGAGATTATAAAACAGAGAGAGCGGAGACCCGAGAGTATAAAACAGAGAGAGCGGAGACCCTAGATTATAAAACAGAGAGAGCAGAGACCCGAGAGTATAAAACAGAGAGAGCGGAGACCCGAGAGTATAAAACAGAGAGAGCGGAGACCCGAGAGTATAAAACAGAGGGAGCGGAGACACGAGAGTATAAAACAGAGAGAGCAGAAACCCGAGAGTATAAAACAGAGAGAGCAGAGACCTGAGAGTATAAAACAGAGAGCGCGGAGACCCGAGAGTATAAAACAGAGAGAGAGGAGACCCTAGAGTATAAAACAGAGAGAGCGGAGACCCGAGAGTATAAAACAGAGAGAGCGGAGACCCGAGAGTATAAAACAGAGAGAGAGGAGACCCTAGAGTATAAAACAGAGAGAGCAGACACCAGAGAGTATAAAACAAAGAGAGCGGAGAACCGAGAGTATGAAACAGAGAGAGCGGAGACCCTAGAGTATAAAACAGAGAGAACGGAGACCCGAGAGTATAAAACAGAGAGAGCGGAGACCCGAGAGTATAAAACAGAGAGAGCGGAGACCGTAGAGTATAAAACAGGGAGAGCGGAGACCTGAGAGTATAAAACAGAGAGAACGGAGACCCTGGAGAATAAAACAGAGAGAGCGGAGACCCTAGAGTATAAAACAGAGAGAGCGGAGACCCGAGAGTATAAAACAGAGACAGCGGAGACCCGAGAGTATGAAACAGAGAGAGCAGAGACCCTAGAGTATAAAACAGAGAGAGCGGAGACCCTAGAGTATAAAACAGAGAGAGCGGAGACCCTAGAGTATAAAACAGAGAGAGCGGAGATGCGAGAGTATAAAACAGAGAGAGCGGAGACCCGAGAGTATCAAACAGAGAGAGCGGAGCCCCGAGAGTAAAAAAGAGAGAGAACGGAGACCCGAGAGAATAAAACAGAGAGAGCGGAGACCCGAGAGTATAAAACGGAGAGAGCGGAGACCTGAGAGTATAAAACAGAGAGAGCGGAGACCGGAGAGTATAAAACAGAGAGAGCGGAGACCCGAGAGTATAAAACAGAGAGAGCGGAGACCCGAGAGTATAAAACAGAGAGAGCGGAGACCCGAGAGTATAAAACAGAGAGAACAGAGACCCGAGAGTATAAAACGGAGAGAGCGGAGACCTGAGAGTATAAAACAGAGAGAGCGGAGACCCGAGAGTATAAAACAGAGAGAGCGGAGACCCGAGAGTATAAAACAGAGAGAGCAGAGACCCAAGAGTGTAAAACAGAGAGAGCGGAGACCCGAGAGTATAAAACAGAGAGAGCGGAAACCCGAGAGTATAAAACAGAGGGAGCGGAGACCCGAGAGTATAAAACAGAGAGAGCAGAGACCCGAGAGTATAAAACAGAGAGAGCAGGGTCCTGAGAGTATAAAACAGAGAGCGCGGAGACCCGAGAGTATAAAACAGAGAGAGCGGAGACCCTAGAGTATAAAACAGAGAGAGCGGAGACCCTAGAGTATAAAACAGAGAGAGCGGAGACCCGAGAGTATAAAAAAGAGAGAGCGGAGACCTCAGAGAATAAAACAGAGAGAGCGGAGACCCGAGAGTATAAAACAGAGAGAGCGGAGTCCCGAGAGTACAAAACAGAGAGAACGGAGACCCTTGAGTATAAAACAGAGACCGCGGAGACCTGAGAGTATAAAACAGAGAGAGCGGAGACCCGAGAGTATAAAACAGAGAGAGCAGAGACCCGAGAGTGTAAAACAGAGAGAGCGGAGACCCGAGAGTATAAAACAGAGAGAGCGGAGACCCTAGAGTATAAAACAGAGAGAGCAGAGACCTGAGAGTATAAAACAAAGAGAGCGGAGACCCGAGATTATGAAACAGAGAGAGCGGAGACCCTAGAGTATAAAACAGAGAGAGCGGAGACCCGAGAGTGTAAAACAGAGAGCGGAGACCCGAGAGTATAAAACAGAGAGAGCGGAGACCGTAGAGTATAAAACAGAGAGAGCGGAGACCCGAGAGTATAAAACAGAGAGAACGGGGACCCTGGAGTATAAAACAGAGAGAGCGGAGACCCGAGAGTATAAAACAGAGAGAGCGGAGACCCGAGGGAATAAAACAGAGAGAGCGGAGACCCGAGAGTATAAAACAGCGAGAGCGGAGACCCGAGAGTATAAAACAGAGAGAGCGGAGACCCTAGAGTATAAAACAGAGAGAGCGGAGACCCGAGAGTATAAAACAGAGAGAGCGGAGACCCGAGAGTAAAAAACAGAGAGAGCGGAGACCGTAGAGTATAAAACAGAGAGAGCGGAGACCTGAGAGTATAAAACAGAGAGAACGGAGACCCTGGAGAATAAAACAGAGAGAGCGGAGACCCTAGAGTATAAAACAGAGAGAGCGGAGACCCGAGAGTATAAAACAGAGAGAGCGGAGACCCGAGAGTATGAAACAGAGAGAGCGGAGACCCTAGAGTATAAAACAGAGAGAGCGGAGACCCTAGAGTATAAAACAGAGAGAGCGGAGACCCTAGAGTATAAAACAGAGAGAGCGGAGATGCGAGAGTATAAAACAGAGAGAGTGGAGACCCGAGAGTATCAAACAGAGAGAGCGGAGCCCCGAGAGTAAAAAAGAGAGAGAACGGAGACCCGAGAGAATAAAACAGAGAGAGCGGAGACCCGAGAGTATAAAACGGAGAGAGCGGAGACCTGAGAGTATAAAACAGAGAGAGCGGAGACCGGAGAGTATAAAACAGAGAGAGCGGAGACCCGAGAGTATAAAACAGAGAGAGCGGAGACCCGAGAGTATAAAACAGAGAGAGCGGAGACCCGAGAGTATAAAACAGAGAGAACAGAGACCCGAGAGTATAAAACGGAGAGAGCGGAGACCTGAGAGTATAAAACAGAGAGAGCGGAGTCCCGAGAGTATAAAACAGAGAGAGCGGAGACCCGAGAGTATAAAACAGAGAGAGCAGAGACCCAAGAGTGTAAAACAGAGAGAGCGGAGACCCGAGAGTATAAAACAGAGAGAGCGGAAACCCGAGAGTATAAAACAGAGAGAGCAGAGACCCGAGAGTATAAAACAGAGAGAGCAGAGACCTGAGAGTATAAAACAGAGAGCGCGGAGACCCGAGAGTATAAAACAGAGAGAGCGGAGACCCTAGAGTATAAAACAGAGAGAGCGGAGACCCTAGAGTATAAAACAGAGAGAGCGGAGACCCGAGAGTATAAAAAAGAGAGAGCGGAGACCTCAGAGAATAAAACAGAGAGAGCGGAGACCCGAGAGTATAAAACAGAGAGAGCGGAGTCCCGAGAGTACAAAACAGAGAGAACGGAGACCCTTGAGTATAAAACAGAGACCGCGGAGACCTGAGAGTATAAAACAGAGAGAGCGGAGACCCGAGAGTATAAAACAGAGAGAGCAGAGACCCGAGAGTATAAAACAGAGAGAGCGGAGACCCGAGAGTATAAAACAGAGAGAGCGGAGACCCTAGAGTATAAAACAGAGAGAGCAGAGACCTGAGAGTATAAAACAAAGAGAGCGGAGACCCGAGATTATGAAACAGAGAGAGCGGAGACCCTAGAGTATAAAACAGAGAGAGCGGAGACCCGAGAGTATAAAACAGAGAGCGGAGACCCGAGAGTATAAAACAGAGAGAGCGGAGACCGTAGAGTATAAAACAGAGAGAGCGGGGACCCGAGAGTATAAAACAGAGAGAACGGAGACGCTGGAGTATAAAACAGAGAGAGCGGAGACCCGAGAGTATAAAACAGAGAGAGCGGAGACCCGAGGGAATAAAACAGAGAGAGCGGAGACCCGAGAGTATAAAACAGAGAGAGCGGAGACCCGAGAGTATAAAACAGAGAGAGCGGAGACCCTAGAGTATAAAACAGAGAGAGCGGAGACCCTAGAGTATAAAACAGAGAGAGCGGAGACCCGAGAGTATAAAACAGAGAGAGCGGAGACCCGAGAGTATAAAACAGAGAGAGCGGAGACCGGAGAGTATAAAACAGAGAGAGCGGAGACCTGAGAGTATAAAACAGAGAGAGCGGAGACACGAGAGAATAAAACAGAGAGAGCGGAGACCCTAGCGTATAAAACAGAGAGAGCGGAGACCTGAGAGTATAAAACAGAGAGAGCGGAGACCCTAGAGTATAAAACAGAGAGAGCGGAGACCTGAGAGAATAAAAGAGAGAGAGCGGAGACCCGAGAGTATAAAACAGAGAGCGGAGACCCGAGAGTATAAAACAGAGAGAGCGGAGACCGTAGAGTATAAAACAGAGAGAGCGGAGACCCGAGAGTATAAAACAGAGAGAACGGAGACCCAGGAGTATAAAACAGAGAGAGCGGAGACCCGAGAGTATAAAACAGAGAGAGCGGAGATGCGAGAGTATAAAACAGAGAGAGCGGAGACCCGAGAGTATCAAACAGAGAGAGCGGAGCCCCGAGAGTAAAAAAGAGAGAGAACGGAGACCCGAGAGAATAAAACAGAGAGAGCGGAGACCCGAGAGTATAAAACGGAGAGAGCGGAGACCTGAGAGTATAAAACAGAGAGAGCGGAGACCGGAGAGTATAAAACAGAGAGAGCGGAGACCCGAGAGTATAAAACAGAGAGAGCGGAGACCCGAGAGTATAAAACAGAGAGAGCGGAGACCCGAGAGTATAAAACAGAGAGAACAGAGACCCGAGAGTATAAAACGGAGAGAGCGGAGACCTGAGAGTATAAAACAGAGAGAGCGGAGGCCCGAGAGTATAAAACAGAGAGAGCGGAGACCCGAGAGTATAAAACAGAGAGAGCAGAGACCCAAGAGTGTAAAACAGAGAGAGCGGAGACCCGAGAGTATAAAACAGAGAGAGCGGAAACCCGAGAGTATAAAACAGAGAGAGCAGAGACCCGAGAGTATAAAACAGAGAGAGCAGAGGCCTGAGAGTATAAAACAGAGAGCGCGGAGACCCGAGAGTTTAAAAGAGAGAGAGCGGAGACCCTAGAGTATAAAACAGAGAGAGCGGAGACCCTAGAGTATAAAACAGAGAGAGCGGAGACCCGAGAGTATAAAAAAGAGAGAGCGGAGACCTCAGAGAATAAAACAGAGAGAGCGGAGACGCGAGAGTATAAAACAGAGAGAGCGGAGTCCCGAGAGTACAAAACAGAGAGAACGGAGACCCTTGAGTATAAAACAGAGACCGCGGAGACCTGAGAGTATAAAACAGAGAGAGCGGAGACCCGAGAGTATAAAACAGAGAGAGCAGAGACCCGAGAGTATAAAACAGAGAGAGCGGAGACCCGAGAGTATAAAACAGAGAGAGCGGAGACCCTAGAGTATAAAACAGAGAGAGCAGAGACCTGAGAGTATAAAACAAAGAGAGCGGAGACCCGAGATTATGAAACAGAGAGAGCGGAGACCCTAGAGTATAAAAGAGAGAGAGCGGAGACCCGAGAGTATAAAACAGAGAGCGGAGACCCGAGAGTATAAAACAGAGAGAGCGGAGACCGTAGAGTATAAAACAGAGAGAGCGGGGACCCGAGAGTATAAAACAGAGAGAACGGAGACCCTGGAGTATAAAACAGAGAGAGCGGAAACCCGAGAGTATAAAACAGAGAGAGCGGAGACCCGAGGGAATAAAACAGAGAGAGCGGAGACCCGAGAGTATAAAACAGAGAGAGCGGAGACCCGAGAGTATAAAACAGAGAGAGCGGAGACCCTAGAGTATAAAACAGAGAGAGCGGAGACCCTAGAGTATAAAACAGAGAGAGCGGAGACCCGAGAGTATAAAACAGAGAGAGCGGAGACCCGAGAGTATAAAACAGAGAGAGCGGAGATCGGAGAGTATAAAACAGAGAGAGCGGAGACCTGAGAGTATAAAACAGAGAGAGCGGAGACACGAGAGAATAAAACAGAGAGAGCGGAGACCCTAGCGTATAAAACAGAGAGAGCGGAGACCTGAGAGTATAAAACAGAGAGAGCGGAGACCCTAGAGTATAAAACAGAGAGAGCGGAGAGCTGAGAGAATAAAAGAGAGAGAGAGGAGACCCTAGAGTATAAAACAGAGAGAGCGGAGACCCGAGAGTATAAAACAGAGAGAGCGGAGAACCGAGAGTATAAAACAGAGAGAGCAGAGTCCCCAGAGTATAAAACAGAGAGAGCGGAGACCCGAGAGTATAAAACAGAGAGAGCGGAGGCCCGAGAGTATAAAACAGAGAGAGCGGAGACCCGAGAGTATAAAACAGAGAGAGCGGAGTCCTGAGAGTATAAAACAGAGAGAGCGGAGACCCGAGAGTATAAAACGGAGAGAGCGGAGACCTGAGAGTATAAAACAGAGAGAGCGGAGACCGGAGAGTATAAAACAGAGAGAGCGGAGACCCGAGAGTATAAAACAGAGAGAGCGGAGACCTGAGAGTAAAAAACAAAGAGAGCGGAGACCCGATAGCATAAAACAGAGAGAGCGGAAACCCGAGAGTATAAAACAGAGGGAGCGGAGACCCGAGAGTATAAAACAGAGAGAGCGGAGACCCGAGAGTATAAAACAGAGAGAGCAGAGACCTGAGAGTATAAAACAGAGAGAGCGGAGGCCCGAGAGTATAAAACAGAGAGAGCGGAGACCCTAGAGTATAAAACAGAGAGAGCGGAGACCCTAGAGTATAAAACAGAGAGAGCGGAGACTCGAGAGTATAAAACAGAGAGAGCGGAGACCTGAGAGAATAAAACAGAGAGAGCGGAGACCCGAGAGTATAAAACAGAGAGAGCGGAGTCCCGAGAGTATAAAACAGAGAGAACGGAGACCCTTGAGTATAAAACAGAGACCGCGGAGACCTGAGAGTATAAAACAGAGAGAGCGGAGACCCGAGAGTATAAAACAGAGAGAGCAGAGACCCGAGAGTATAAAACAGAGAGAGCGGAGACCCGAGAGTATAAAACAGAGAGAGCGGAGACCCTAGAGTATAAAACAGAGAGAGCAGAGACCTGAGAGTATAAAACAAAGAGAGCGGAGACCCGAGATTATGAAACAGAGAGAGCGGAGACCCTAGAGTATAAAAGAGAGAGAGCGGAGACCTGAGAGTATAAAACAGAGAGAGCGGAGACCGTAGAGTATAAAACAGAGAGAGCGGGGACCCGAGAGTATAAAACAGAGAGAACGGAGACCCTGGAGTATAAAACAGAGAGAGCGGAAACCCGAGAGTATAAAACAGAGAGAGCGGAGACCCGAGGGAATAAAACAGAGAGAGCGGAGACCCGAGAGTATAAAACAGAGAGAGCGGAGACCCGAGAGTATAAAACAGAGAGAGCGGAGACCCTAGAGTATAAAACAGAGAGAGCGGAGACCCTAGAGTATAAAACAGAGAGAGCGGAGACCCGAGAGTATAAAACAGAGAGAGCGGAGACCCGAGAGTATAAAACAGAGAGAGCGGAGATCGGAGAGTATAAAACAGAGAGAGCGGAGACCTGAGAGTATAAAACAGAGAGAGCGGAGACACGAGAGAATAAAACAGAGAGAGCGGAGACCCTAGCGTATAAAACAGAGAGAGCGGAGACCTGAGAGTATAAAACAGAGAGAGCGGAGACCCTAGAGTATAAAACAGAGAGAGCGGAGAGCTGAGAGAATAAAAGAGAGAGAGCGGAGACCCGAGAGTATAAAACAGAGAGAGCGGAGACCCGAGAGTATAAAACAGAGAGAGCGGAGAACCGAGAGTATAAAACAGAGAGAGCAGAGTCCCCAGAGTATAAAACAGAGAGAGCGGAGACCCGAGAGTATAAAACAGAGAGAGCGGAGGCCCGAGAGTATAAAACAGAGAGAGCGGAGACCCGAGAGTATAAAACAGAGAGAGCGGAGTCCTGAGAGTATAAAACAGAGAGAGCGGAGACCCGAGAGTATAAAACAGAGAGAGCGGAGGCCCGAGAGTATAAAACAGAGAGAGCGGAGGCCCGAGAGTATAAAACAGAGAGAGCGGAGACCCGAGAGTATAAAACAGAGAGAGCAGAGACCCAAGAGTGTAAAACAGAGAGAGCGGAGACCCGAGAGTATAAAACAGAGAGAGCGGAAACCCGAGAGTATAAAACAGAGAGAGCAGAGACCCGAGAGTACAAAACAGAGAGAGCAGAGACCTGAGAGTATAAAACAGAGAGCGCGGAGACCCGAGAGTTTAAAACAGAGAGAGCGGAGACCCTAGAGTATAAAACAGAGAGAGCGGAGACCCTAGAGTATAAAACAGAGAGAGCGGAGACCCGAGAGTATAAAAAAGAGAGAGCGGAGACCTCAGAGAATAAAACAGAGAGAGCGGAGACGCGAGAGTATAAAACAGAGAGAGCGGAGTCCCGAGAGTACAAAACAGAGAGAGCGGAGACCCGAGAGTATAAAACAGAGAGAGCAGAGACCCGAGAGTATAAAACAGAGAGAGCGGAGACCCGAGAGTATAAAACAGAGAGAGCGGAGACCCTAGAGTATAAAACAGAGAGAGCAGAGACCTGAGAGTATAAAACAAAGAGAGCGGAGACCCGAGATTATGAAACAGAGAGAGCGGAGACCCTAGAGTATAAAAGAGAGAGAGCGGAGACCCGAGAGTATAAAACAGAGAGCGGAGACCCGAGAGTATAAAACAGAGAGAGCGGAGACCGTAGAGTATAAAACAGAGAGAGCGGGGACCCGAGAGTATAAAACAGAGAGAACGGAGACCCTGGAGTATAAAACAGAGAGAGCGGAAACCCGAGAGTATAAAACAGAGAGAGCGGAGACCCGAGGGAATAAAACAGAGAGAGCGGAGACCCGAGAGTATAAAACAGAGAGAGCGGAGACCCGAGAGTATAAAACAGAGAGAGCGGAGACCCTAGAGTATAAAACAGAGAGAGCGGAGACCCTAGAGTATAAAACAGAGAGAGCGGAGACCCGAGAGTATAAAACAGAGAGAGCGGAGACCCGAGAGTATAAAACAGAGAGAGCGGAGATCGGAGAGTATAAAACAGAGAGAGCGGAGACCTGAGAGTATAAAACAGAGAGAGCGGAGACACGAGAGAATAAAACAGAGAGAGCGGAGACCCTAGCGTATAAAACAGAGAGAGCGGAGACCTGAGAGTATAAAACAGAGAGAGCGGAGACCCTAGAGTATAAAACAGAGAGAGCGGAGAGCTGAGAGAATAAAAGAGAGAGAGCGGAGACCCGAGAGTATAAAACAGAGAGAGCGGAGACCCGAGAGTATAAAACAGAGAGAGCGGAGAACCGAGAGTATAAAACAGAGAGAGCAGAGTCCCCAGAGTATAAAACAGAGAGAGCGGAGACCCGAGAGTATAAAACAGAGAGAGCGGAGGCCCGAGAGTATAAAACAGAGAGAGCGGAGACCCGAGAGTATAAAACAGAGAGAGCGGAGTCCTGAGAGTATAAAACAGAGAGAGCGGAGACCCGAGAGTATAAAACGGAGAGAGCGGAGACCTGAGAGTATAAAACAGAGAGAGCGGAGACCGGAGAGTATAAAACAGAGAGAGCGGAGACCCGAGAGTATAAAACAGAGAGAGCGGAGACCTGAGAGTAAAAAACAAAGAGAGCGGAGACCCGATAGCATAAAACAGAGAGAGCGGAAACCCGAGAGTATAAAACAGAGGGAGCGGAGACCCGAGAGTATAAAACAGAGAGAGCGGAGACCCGAGAGTATAAAACAGAGAGAGCAGAGACCTGAGAGTATAAAACAGAGAGAGCGGAGGCCCGAGAGTATAAAACAGAGAGAGCGGAGACCCTAGAGTATAAAACAGAGAGAGCGGAGACCCTAGAGTATAAAACAGAGAGAGCGGAGACTCGAGAGTATAAAACAGAGAGAGCGGAGACCTGAGAGAATAAAACAGAGAGAGCGGAGACCCGAGAGAATAAAACAGAGAGAGCGGAGTCCCGAGAGTATAAAACAGAGAGAACGGAGACCCTTGAGTATAAAACAGAGACCGCGGAGACCTGAGAGTATAAAACAGAGAGAGCGGAGACCCGAGAGTATAAAACAGAGAGAGCAGAGACCCGAGAGTATAAAACAGAGAGAGCGGAGACCCGAGAGTATAAAACAGAGAGAGCGGAGACCCTAGAGTATAAAACAGAGAGAGCAGAGACCTGAGAGTATAAAACAAAGAGAGCGGAGACCCGAGATTATGAAACAGAGAGAGCGGAGACCCTAGAGTATAAAAGAGAGAGAGCGGAGACCTGAGAGTATAAAACAGAGAGAGCGGAGACCGTAGAGTATAAAACAGAGAGAGCGGGGACCCGAGAGTATAAAACAGAGAGAACGGAGACCCTGGAGTATAAAACAGAGAGAGCGGAAACCCGAGAGTATAAAACAGAGAGAGCGGAGACCCGAGGGAATAAAACAGAGAGAGCGGAGACCCGAGAGTATAAAACAGAGAGAGCGGAGACCCGAGAGTATAAAACAGAGAGAGCGGAGACCCTAGAGTATAAAACAGAGAGAGCGGAGACCCTAGAGTATAAAACAGAGAGAGCGGAGACCCGAGAGTATAAAACAGAGAGAGCGGAGACCCGAGAGTATAAAACAGAGAGAGCGGAGATCGGAGAGTATAAAACAGAGAGAGCGGAGACCTGAGAGTATAAAACAGAGAGAGCGGAGACACGAGAGAATAAAACAGAGAGAGCGGAGACCCTAGCGTATAAAACAGAGAGAGCGGAGACCTGAGAGTATAAAACAGAGAGAGCGGAGACCCTAGAGTATAAAACAGAGAGAGCGGAGAGCTGAGAGAATAAAAGAGAGAGAGCGGAGACCCGAGAGTATAAAACAGAGAGAGCGGAGACCCGAGAGTATAAAACAGAGAGAGCGGAGAACCGAGAGTATAAAACAGAGAGAGCAGAGTCCCCAGAGTATAAAACAGAGAGAGCGGAGACCCGAGAGTATAAAACAGAGAGAGCGGAGGCCCGAGAGTATAAAACAGAGAGAGCGGAGACCCGAGAGTATAAAACAGAGAGAGCGGAGTCCTGAGAGTATAAAACAGAGAGAGCGGAGACCCGAGAGTATAAAACAGAGAGAGCGGAGGCCCGAGAGTATAAAACAGAGAGAGCGGAGGCCCGAGAGTATAAAACAGAGAGAGCGGAGACCCGAGAGTATAAAACAGAGAGAGCAGAGACCCAAGAGTGTAAAACAGAGAGAGCGGAGACCCGAGAGTATAAAACAGAGAGAGCGGAAACCCGAGAGTATAAAACAGAGAGAGCAGAGACCCGAGAGTACAAAACAGAGAGAGCAGAGACCTGAGAGTATAAAACAGAGAGCGCGGAGACCCGAGAGTTTAAAACAGAGAGAGCGGAGACCCTAGAGTATAAAACAGAGAGAGCGGAGACCCTAGAGTATAAAACAGAGAGAGCGGAGACCCGAGAGTATAAAAAAGAGAGAGCGGAGACCTCAGAGAATAAAACAGAGAGAGCGGAGACGCGAGAGTATAAAACAGAGAGAGCGGAGTCCCGAGAGTACAAAACAGAGAGAGCGGAGACCCGAGAGTATAAAACAGAGAGAGCAGAGACCCGAGAGTATAAAACAGAGAGAGCGGAGACCCGAGAGTATAAAACAGAGAGAGCGGAGACCCTAGAGTATAAAACAGAGAGAGCAGAGACCTGAGAGTATAAAACAAAGAGAGCGGAGACCCGAGATTATGAAACAGAGAGAGCGGAGACCCTAGAGTATAAAAGAGAGAGAGCGGAGACCCGAGAGTATAAAACAGAGAGCGGAGACCCGAGAGTATAAAACAGAGAGAGCGGAGACCGTAGAGTATAAAACAGAGAGAGCGGGGACCCGAGAGTATAAAACAGAGAGAACGGAGACCCTGGAGTATAAAACAGAGAGAGCGGAAACCCGAGAGTATAAAACAGAGAGAGCGGAGACCCGAGGGAATAAAACAGAGAGAGCGGAGACCCGAGAGTATAAAACAGAGAGAGCGGAGACCCGAGAGTATAAAACAGAGAGAGCGGAGACCCTAGAGTATAAAACAGAGAGAGCGGAGACCCTAGAGTATAAAACAGAGAGAGCGGAGACCCGAGAGTATAAAACAGAGAGAGCGGAGACCCGAGAGTATAAAACAGAGAGAGCGGAGATCGGAGAGTATAAAACAGAGAGAGCGGAGACCTGAGAGTATAAAACAGAGAGAGCGGAGACACGAGAGAATAAAACAGAGAGAGCGGAGACCCTAGCGTATAAAACAGAGAGAGCGGAGACCTGAGAGTATAAAACAGAGAGAGCGGAGACCCTAGAGTATAAAACAGAGAGAGCGGAGAGCTGAGAGAATAAAAGAGAGAGAGCGGAGACCCGAGAGTATAAAACAGAGAGAGCGGAGACCCGAGAGTATAAAACAGAGAGAGCGGAGAACCGAGAGTATAAAACAGAGAGAGCAGAGTCCCCAGAGTATAAAACAGAGAGAGCGGAGACCCGAGAGTATAAAACAGAGAGAGCGGAGGCCCGAGAGTATAAAACAGAGAGAGCGGAGACCCGAGAGTATAAAACAGAGAGAGCGGAGTCCTGAGAGTATAAAACAGAGAGAGCGGAGACCCGAGAGTATAAAACGGAGAGAGCGGAGACCTGAGAGTATAAAACAGAGAGAGCGGAGACCGGAGAGTATAAAACAGAGAGAGCGGAGACCCGAGAGTATAAAACAGAGAGAGCGGAGACCTGAGAGTAAAAAACAAAGAGAGCGGAGACCCGATAGCATAAAACAGAGAGAGCGGAAACCCGAGAGTATAAAACAGAGGGAGCGGAGACCCGAGAGTATAAAACAGAGAGAGCGGAGACCCGAGAGTATAAAACAGAGAGAGCAGAGACCTGAGAGTATAAAACAGAGAGAGCGGAGGCCCGAGAGTATAAAACAGAGAGAGCGGAGACCCTAGAGTATAAAACAGAGAGAGCGGAGACCCTAGAGTATAAAACAGAGAGAGCGGAGACTCGAGAGTATAAAACAGAGAGAGCGGAGACCTGAGAGAATAAAACAGAGAGAGCGGAGACCCGAGAGTATAAAACAGAGAGAGCGGAGTCCCGAGAGTATAAAACAGAGAGAACGGAGACCCTTGAGTATAAAACAGAGACCGCGGAGACCTGAGAGTATAAAACAGAGAGAGCGGAGACCCGAGAGTATAAAACAGAGAGAGCAGAGACCCGAGAGTATAAAACAGAGAGAGCGGAGACCCGAGAGTATAAAACAGAGAGAGCGGAGACCCTAGAGTATAAAACAGAGAGAGCAGAGACCTGAGAGTATAAAACAAAGAGAGCGGAGACCCGAGATTATGAAACAGAGAGAGCGGAGACCCTAGAGTATAAAAGAGAGAGAGCGGAGACCTGAGAGTATAAAACAGAGAGAGCGGAGACCGTAGAGTATAAAACAGAGAGAGCGGGGACCCGAGAGTATAAAACAGAGAGAGCGGAGACCCTAGAGTATAAAACAGAGAGAGCGGAGACCCTAGAGTATAAAACAGAGAGAGCGGAGACCCGAGAGTATAAAACAGAGAGAGCGGAGACCCGAGAGTATAAAACAGAGAGAGCGGAGATCGGAGAGTATAAAACAGAGAGAGCGGAGACCTGAGAGTATAAAACAGAGAGAGCGGAGACACGAGAGAATAAAACAGAGAGAGCGGAGACCCTAGCGTATAAAACAGAGAGAGCGGAGACCTGAGAGTATAAAACAGAGAGAGCGGAGACCCTAGAGTATAAAACAGAGAGAGCGGAGAGCTGAGAGAATAAAAGAGAGAGAGCGGAGACCCGAGAGTATAAAACAGAGAGAGCGGAGACCCGAGAGTATAAAACAGAGAGAGCGGAGAACCGAGAGTATAAAACAGAGAGAGCAGAGTCCCCAGAGTATAAAACAGAGAGAGCGGAGACCCGAGAGTATAAAACAGAGAGAGCGGAGGCCCGAGAGTATAAAACAGAGAGAGCGGAGACCCGAGAGTATAAAACAGAGAGAGCGGAGTCCTGAGAGTATAAAACAGAGAGAGCGGAGACCCGAGAGTATAAAACGGAGAGAGCGGAGACCTGAGAGTATAAAACAGAGAGAGCGGAGACCGGAGAGTATAAAACAGAGAGAGCGGAGACCCGAGAGTATAAAACAGAGAGAGCGGAGACCTGAGAGTAAAAAACAAAGAGAGCGGAGACCCGATAGCATAAAACAGAGAGAGCGGAAACCCGAGAGTATAAAACAGAGGGAGCGGAGACCCGAGAGTATAAAACAGAGAGAGCGGAGACCCGAGAGTATAAAACAGAGAGAGCAGAGACCTGAGAGTATAAAACAGAGAGAGCGGAGGCCCGAGAGTATAAAACAGAGAGAGCGGAGACCCTAGAGTATAAAACAGAGAGAGCGGAGACCCTAGAGTATAAAACAGAGAGAGCGGAGACTCGAGAGTATAAAACAGAGAGAGCGGAGACCTGAGAGAATAAAACAGAGAGAGCGGAGACCCGAGAGTATAAAACAGAGAGAGCGGAGTCCCGAGAGTATAAAACAGAGAGAACGGAGACCCTTGAGTATAAAACAGAGACCGCGGAGACCTGAGAGTATAAAACAGAGAGAGCGGAGACCCGAGAGTATAAAACAGAGAGAGCAGAGACCCGAGAGTATAAAACAGAGAGAGCGGAGACCCGAGAGTATAAAACAGAGAGAGCGGAGACCCTAGAGTATAAAACAGAGAGAGCAGAGACCTGAGAGTATAAAACAAAGAGAGCGGAGACCCGAGATTATGAAACAGAGAGAGCGGAGACCCTAGAGTATAAAAGAGAGAGAGCGGAGACCTGAGAGTATAAAACAGAGAGAGCGGAGACCGTAGAGTATAAAACAGAGAGAGCGGGGACCCGAGAGTATAAAACAGAGAGAACGGAGACCCTGGAGTATAAAACAGAGAGAGCGGAAACCCGAGAGTATAAAACAGAGAGAGCGGAGACCCGAGGGAATAAAACAGAGAGAGCGGAGACCCGAGAGTATAAAACAGAGAGAGCGGAGACCCGAGAGTATAAAACAGAGAGAGCGGAGACCCTAGAGTATAAAACAGAGAGAGCGGAGACCCTAGAGTATAAAACAGAGAGAGCGGAGACCCGAGAGTATAAAACAGAGAGAGCGGAGACCCGAGAGTATAAAACAGAGAGAGCGGAGATCGGAGAGTATAAAACAGAGAGAGCGGAGACCTGAGAGTATAAAACAGAGAGAGCGGAGACACGAGAGAATAAAACAGAGAGAGCGGAGACCCTAGCGTATAAAACAGAGAGAGCGGAGACCTGAGAGTATAAAACGGAGAGAGCGGAGACCCTAGAGTATAAAACAGAGAGAGCGGAGAGCTGAGAGAATAAAAGAGAGAGAGCGGAGACCCGAGAGTATAAAACAGAGAGAGCGGAGACCCGAGAGTATAAAACAGAGAGAGCGGAGAACCGAGAGTATAAAACAGAGAGAGCAGAGTCCCCAGAGTATAAAACAGAGAGAGCGGAGAACCGAGAGTATAAAACAGAGAGAGCGGAGGCCCGAGAGTATAAAACAGAGAGAGCGGAGACCCGAGAGTATAAAACAGAGAGAGCGGAGTCCTGAGAGTATAAAACAGAGAGAGCGGAGACCCGAGAGTATAAAACGGAGAGAGCGGAGACCTGAGAGTATAAAACAGAGAGAGCGGAGACCGGAGAGTATAAAACAGAGAGAGCGGAGACCCGAGAGTATAAAACAGAGAGAGCGGAGACCTGAGAGTAAAAAACAAAGAGAGCGGAGACCCGATAGCATAAAACAGAGAGAGCGGAAACCCGAGAGTATAAAACAGAGGGAGCGGAGACCCGAGAGTATAAAACAGAGAGAGCGGAGACCCGAGAGTATAAAACAGAGAGAGCAGAGACCTGAGAGTATAAAACAGAGAGAGCGGAGGCCCGAGAGTATAAAACAGAGAGAGCGGGGACCCTAGAGTATAAAACAGAGAGAGCGGAGACCCTAGAGTATAAAACAGAGAGAGCAGAGACTCGAGAGTATAAAACAGAGAGAGCGGAGACCTGAGAGAATAAAACAGAGAGAACGGAGACCCGAGAGTATAAAACAGAGAGAGCGGAGTCCCGAGAGTATAAAACAGAGAGAACGGAGACCCTAGAGTATAAAACAGAGACCGCGGAGACCTGAGAGTATAAAACAGAGAGAGCGGAGACCCGAGAGTATAAAACAGAGAGAGCAGAGACCTGAGAGTATAAAACAAAGAGAGCGGAGACCTGAGAGTATAAAAGAGAGAGAGCGGAGACCCGAGAGCAAAAACAGAGAGAGCAGAGACCCGAGAGTATAAAATAGAGCTAGCGGAGACCCGAGAGTATAAAACAGAGAGAGCAGAGACCCCAGAGTATAAAACAGAGAGAGCGGAGACCCGAGAGTATAAAACAGAGAGAGCAGAGAACCCAGAGTATAAAACAGAGAGAGCGGAGACCCGAGAGTATAAAACAGAGAGAGCGGAGACCCTAGCGTATAAAACAGAGAGAGCGGAGACCTGAGAGTATAAAACAGAGAGAGCGGAGACCCTAGAGTATAAAACAGAGAGAGCGGAGAGCTGAGAGAATAAAAGAGAGAGAGCGGAGACCCGAGAGTATAAAACAGAGAGAGCGGAGACCCGAGAGTATAAAACAGAGAGAGCGGAGAACCGAGAGTATAAAACAGAGAGAGCAGAGTCCCCAGAGTATAAAACAGAGAGAGCGGAGACCCGAGAGTATAAAACAGAGAGAGCGGAGGCCCGAGAGTATAAAACAGAGAGAGCGGAGTCCCGAGAGTATAAAACAGAGAGAGCGGAGTCCTGAGAGTATAAAACAGAGAGAGCGGAGACCCGAGAGTATAAAACGGAGAGAGCGGAGACCTGAGAGTATAAAACAGAGAGAGCGGAGACCGGAGAGTATAAAACAGAGAGAGCGGAGACCCGAGAGAATAAAACAGAGAGAGCGGAGACCTGAGAGTAAAAAACAAAGAGAGCGGAGACCCGATAGCATAAAACAGAGAGAGCGGAAACCCGAGAGTATAAAACAGAGGGAGCGGAGACCCGAGAGTATAAAACAGAGAGAGCGGAGACCCGAGAGTATAAAACAGAGAGAGCAGAGACCTGAGAGTATAAAACAGAGAGAGCGGAGGCCCGAGAGTATAAAACAGAGAGAGCGGAGACCCTAGAGTATAAAACAGAGAGAGCGGAGACCCTAGAGTATAAAACAGAGAGAGCGGAGACTCGAGAGTATAAAACAGAGAGAGCGGAGACCTGAGAGAATAAAACAGAGAGAGCTGAGACCCGGGAGTATAAAACAGAGAGAGCGGAGACCCGAGAGTATAAAACAGAGAGAGCGGAGATCCTAGAGTATAAAAAAGAGAGAGCAGAGACCTGAGAGTATAAAACAAAGAGAGCGGAGACCTGAGAGTATAAAACAGAGAGAGCGGAGACCCGAGAGCAAAAACAGAGAGAGCGGAGACCCGAGAGTATAAAATAGAGCTAGCGGAGACCCGAGAGTATAAAACAGAGAGAGCAGAGACCCCAGAGTATAAAACAGAGAGAGCGGAGACCCGAGAGTATAAAACAGAGAGAGCAGAGAACCCAGAGTATAAAACAGAGAGAGCGGAGACCCGAGAGTATAAAACAGAGAGAGCGGAGACCCGAGAGTATAAAACAGAGAGAGTGGAGACCCGAGAGTATAAAACAGAGAGAGCGGAGACCCGAGAGTATAAAACAGAGAGAGCAGAGACCCGAGAGTATAAAACGGAGAGCGCGGAGACCTGAGAGTATAAAACAGAGAGAGCGGAGACCCGAGAGTATAAAACAGTGGGAGCGGAGACCCGAGAGTATAAAAAAAAAGAGAGCGGAGACCCGAGAGTATAAAACAGAGGGAGCGGAGACCCGAGAGTATAAAACAGAGAGAGCAGAGACCCGAGAGTATAAAACAGAGAGAGCAGAGACCTGAGAGTATAAAACAGAGAGCACGGAGACCCAAGATTATAAAACAGAGAGAGCGGAGACCCTAGAGTATAAAACAGAGAGAGCGGAGACATGAGAGAATAAAACAGAGAGAGCGGAGACCCGAGAGTATAAAACAGAGAG
The DNA here is from genome assembly GCF_052327205.1 of Somniosus microcephalus. NCBI lineage: Eukaryota > Metazoa > Chordata > Chondrichthyes > Squaliformes > Somniosidae > Somniosus > Somniosus microcephalus. The sequence continues at coordinate 65,301,263 of NC_140994.1, forward strand.
AGCGGAGTCCCGAGAGTATAAAACAGAGAGAACGGAGACCCTAGAGTATAAAACAGAGACCGCGGAGACCTGAGAGTATAAAACAGAGAGAGCGGAGACCCGAGAGTATAAAACAGAGAGAGCGGAGACCCGAGAGTATAAAACAGAGAGAGCGGAGACCCGAGAGTATAAAACAGAGAGAGCGGAGACCCTAGAGTATAAAACAGAGAGAGCAGAGATCTGAGAGTATAAAACAAAGAGAGCGGAGACCTGAGAGTAAAAAACAGAGAGAGCGGAGACCCGAGAGTATAAAACAGAGAGAGCGGAGACCCGAGAGTATGAAACAGAGAGAGCGGAGACCCGAGAGTATAAAACAGAGAGAGCGGAGACCGTTGAGTATAAAACAGAGAGAGCGGAGACCCGAGAGTATAAAACAGAGAGTACGGAGACCCTGGAGTATAAAACAGAGAGAGCGGAGACGCTAGAGTATAAAACAGAGAGAGCGGAGACCCGAGAGTATAAAACAGAGAAAGCGGAGACCCGAGAGAATAAAACAGAGAGAGCGGAGACCCGAGAGTATAAAACAGAGAGAGCGGAGACCCTAGAGTATAAAACAGAGAGAGCGGAGATGCGAGAGTATAAAACAGAGAGAGCGGAGACCCGAGAGTATCAAACAGAGAGAGCGGAGACCCTAGAGTATAAAACAGAGAGAGCGGAGACCTGAGAGAATAAAATAGAGAGAGCGGAGACCCGAGAGTATAAAACAGAGAGAGCGGAGACCCGAGAGTATAAAACAGAGCGAGCGGAGACGCAAGAGAATAAAACAGAGAGAGCAGAGACCCTGGAGTATAAAACAGAGAGAGCGGAGAGCCGAGTGTATAAAACAGAGAGAGCAGGGACCCGAGAGTATAAAACAGTGAGAGCGGAGACGCGAGAGTATAAAACAGAGAGAGCGGAGACCCGAGAGTATAAAACAGAGAGAGCAGGGACCTGAGAGAATAAAATAGAGAGAGCGGAGACCCGAGAGTATAAAACAGAGAGAGCGGAGACCCGAGAGTATAAAACAGAGAGAGCGGAGACCCGAGAGTATAAAACAGAGAGAGCGCAGACCCGAGTGTATAAAACAGAGAGAGCACAGACCCGAGTGTATAAAACAGAGAGAGCACAGACCCGAGTGTATAAAACAGAGAGAGCGGAGTCCCGAGAGTATAAAACAGAGAGAACAGAGGCCCGAGAGTATAAAACGGAGGGAGCGGAGACCTGAGAGTATAAAACAGAGAGAGCGGACACCCGAGAGTATAAAACAGAGAGAGCGGAGACCCGAGAGAATAAAACAGAGAGAGCAGAGACCCGAGAGTATAAAACAGAGAGAGCGGAGACCCGAGAGTATAAAACAGAGAGAGCGGAGACCCGAGAGTGTAAAACAGAGAGAGCGGAGACCCTCGAGTGTAAAACAGAGAGAGCGGAGACATGAGAGAATAAAACAGAGAGAGCGGAGACCCGAGAGTATAAAACAGAGAGAGCGGAGTCCCGAGAGTATAAAACAGAGAGAACGGAGACCCTAGAGTATAAAACAGAGACCGCGGAGACCTGAGAGTATAAAACAGAGAGAGCGGAGACCCGAGAGTATAAAACAGAGAGAGCGGAGACCCGAGAGTATAAAACAGAGAGAGCGGAGACCCGAGAGTATAAAACAGAGAGAGCGGAGACCCTAGAGTATAAAACAGAGAGAGCAGAGATATGAGAGTATAAAACAAAGAGAGCGGAGACCTGAGAGTAAAAAACAGAGAGAGCGGAGACCCGAGAGTATAAAAGAGAGAGAGCGGAGACCCGAGAGTATAAAACAGAGAGAACAGAGACCTGAGAGTATAAAACAGAGAGAGCGGAGACCCGAGAGTATGAAACAGAGAGAGCAGAGACCCTAGAGTATAAAACAGAGAGAGCGGAGACCCGAGGGTATAAAACAGAGAGAGCGGAGACCCGAGAGTATAAAACAGAGAGAGCGGAGACCGTTGAGTATAAAACAGAGAGAGCGGAGACCCGAGAGTATAAAACAGAGAGTACGGAGACCCTGGAGAATAAAACAGAGAGAGCGGAGACGCTAGAGTATAAAACAGAGAGAGCGGAGACCCGAGAGTATAAAACAGAGAAAGCGGAGACCCGAGAGAATAAAACAGAGAGAGCGGAGACCCGAGAGTATAAAACAGAGAGAGCGGAGACCCTAGAGTATAAAACAGAGAGAGCGGAGATGCGAGAGTATAAAACAGAGAGAGCGGAGACCCGAGAGTATCAAACAGAGAGAGCGGAGACACTAGAGTATAAAACAGAGAGAGCGGAGACCTGAGAGTATAAAACAGAGCGAGCGGAGACCCAAGAGTATAAAACAGAGAGAGCAGAGACCCTAGAGTATAAAACCGAGAGAGCGGAGACCCGAGAGTATAAAACAGAGAGAGCGGAGACCTGAGAGAATAAAACAGAGAGAGCGGAGACCCGAGAGTATAAAACAGAGAGAACTGAGATCCTAGAGTATAAAACAGAGAGCGCGGAGACCTGAGAGTATAAAACAGAGAGAGCGGAGACCCGAGTGTATAAAACAGAGAGAGCAGGGACCCGAGAGTATAAAACAGTGAGAGCGGAGACGCGAGAGTATAAAACAGAGAGAGCGGAGACCCGAGAGTGTAAAACAGAGAGAGCAGGGACCCTAGAGTATAAAACAGAGAGAGCAGAGACCCTAGAGTATAAAACAGAGAGAGCGCAGACCTGAGAGAATAAAACAGAGAGAGCGGAGGCCCGAGAGTTTTAAACAGAGAGAGCGGAGTCCCGAGAGTATAAAACAGAGAGAACGGAGACCCTAGAGTATAAAACAGAGACCGCGGAGACCTGAGAGTATAAAACAGAGAGAGCGGAGACCCGAGAGTATAAAACAGAGAGAGCGGAGACGCAAGAGTATAAAACAGAGAGAGCGGAGACCCGAGAGTATAAAACAGACAGAGCGGAGACCCTAGAGTATAAAACAGAGAGAGCAGAGACCTGAGAGTATAAAACAAAGAGAGCGGAGACCCGAGAGTATGAAACAGAGAGAGCGGAGACCCTAGAGTATAAAACAGAGAGAGCGGAGACCTGAGAGTATAAAACAGAGCGAGCGGAGACCCAAGAGTATAAAACAGAGAGAGCAGAGACTCTAGAGTATAAAACAGAGAGAGCGGAGACCCTAGAGTATAAAACAGAGAGAGCGGAGACCTGAGAGAATAAAACAGAGAGAGCGGAGACCCGAGAGTATAAAACAGAGAGAACTGAGATCCTAGAGTATAAAACAGAGAGCGCGGAGACCTGAGAGTATAAAACAGAGAGAGCGGAGACCCGAGTGTATAAAACAGAGAGAGCAGGGACCCGAGAGTATAAAACAGTGAGAGCGGAGACGCGAGAGTATAAAACAGAGAGAGCGGAGACCCGAGAGTGTAAAACAGAGAGAGCAGGGACCCTAGAGTATAAAACAGAGAGAGCAGAGACCCTAGAGTATAAAACAGAGAGAGCGGAGACCTGAGAGAATAAAACAGAGAGAGCGGAGGCCCGAGAGTTTTAAACAGAGAGAGCGGAGTCCCGAGAGTATAAAACAGAGAGAACGGAGACCCTAGAGTATAAAACAGAGACCGCGGAGACCTGAGAGTATAAAACAGAGAGAGCGGAGACCCGAGAGTATAAAACAGAGAGAGCGGAGACGCAAGAGTATAAAACAGAGAGAGCGGAGACCCGAGAGTATAAAACAGAGAGAGCGGAGACCCTAGAGTATAAAACAGAGAGAGCAGAGACCTGAGAGTATAAAACAAAGAGAGCGGAGACCCGAGAGTATGAAACAGAGAGAGCGGAGACCCTAGAGTATAAAACAGAGAGAGCGGAGACCCGAGAGTATAAAACAGAGAGAGCGGAGACCCGAGAATATAAAACAGAGAAAACGGAGACCCTGGAGTATAAAACAGAGAGAGCGGAGAACCGAGAGTATAACACAGAGAGAGCGGAGACCCGAGAGTATAAAACAGAGAGAGCGGAGACCCGAGAGTATAAAACAGAGAGAGCGGAGACACTAGAGTATAAAACAGAGAGAGCGGAGACCCTAGAGTAAAAAACAGAGAGAGCGGAGACCCTAGAGTATAAAACAGAGAGAGCGGAGATGCGAGAGTATAAAACAGAGAGAGCGGAGACCCGAGAGTGTCAAACAGAGAGATCGGAGCCCTGAGAGTATAAAAGAGAGAGAACGGAGAGCCGAGAGTATAAAACAGAGAGAGCGGAGACCCGAGAGTATAAAACAGAGAGAGCGGTGACCCGAGAGTATAAAACAGAGAGAGCGGAGACCCGAGAGTATAAAACAGAGAGAGCGGAGACCCGAGAGTATAAAACAGAGAGAGCGGAGACCCGAGAGTATAAAACAGAGAGAGCGGAGACCCTAGAGTATAAAACAGGGAGAGAGGAGACCCTAGAGTATCAAACAGAGAGAGCGGAGACCTGAGAGTATAAAACAGAGAGAGCGGAGACCCGAGATTATAAAGCAGAGAGAGCAGAGTCCCGAGAGTATAAAACAGAGACCGCGGAGACCTGAGAGTATAAAACAGAGAGAGCGGAGACCCAAGAGTATAAAACAGAGAGAGCAGAGACGCGAGAGTATAAAACAGAGAGAGCGGAGACCCTAGAGTATAAAACAGGGAGAGCGGAGACCCTTGAGTATAAAACAGAGAGAGCGGAGACCTGAGAGTATAAAACAGAGAGAGCGGAGACCCGAGATTATAAAGCAGAGAGAGCAGAGTCCCGAGAGTATAAAACAGAGACCGCGGAGACCTGAGAGTATAAAACAGAGAGAGCGGAGACCCGAGAGTATAAAACAGAGAGAGCAGAGACGCGAGAGTATAAAACAGAGAGAGCGGAGACCCAAGAGTATAAAACAGAGAGAGCGGAGACCCGAGAGTATAAAACAGAGAGAGCGGAGACCCTAGAGTATAAAACAGAGAGAGCAGAGACCTGAGAGTATAAAACAAAGAGAGCGGAGACCCGAGAGTATGAAACAGAGAGAGCGGAGACCCTAGAGTATAAAACAGAGAGAGCGGAGTCCCGAGAGTATAAAACAGAGAGAACGGAGACCCTAGAGTATAAAACAGAGACCGCGGAGACCTGAGAGTATAAAACAGAGAGAGCGGAGACCCGAGAGTATAAAACAGAGAGAGCGGAGACCCGAGAGTATAAAACAGAGAGAGCGGAGACCCGAGAGTATAAAACAGAGAGAGCGGAGACCCTAGAGTATAAAACAGAGAGAGCAGAGATCTGAGAGTATAAAACAAAGAGAGCGGAGACCTGAGAGTAAAAAACAGAGAGAGCGGAGACCCGAGAGTGTAAAACAGAGAGAGCGGAGACCCGAGAGTATAAAACAGAGAGAACAGAGACCTGAGAGTATAAAACAGACAGAGCGGAGACCCGAGAGTATGAAACAGAGAGCAGAGACCGTAGAGTATAAAACAGAGAGAGCGGAGACCCGAGAGTATAAAACGGAGAGAGCGGAGACCCGAGAGTATAAAACAGAGAGAGCGGAGACCGTTGAGTATAAAACAGAGAGAGCGGAGTCCCGAGAGTATAAAACAGAGAGTACGGAGACCCTGGAGTATAAAACAGAGAGAGCGGAGACGCTAGAGTATAAAACAGAGAGAGCGGAGACCCGAGAGTATAAAACAGAGAAAGCGGAGACCCGAGAGAATAAAACAGAGAGAGCGGAGACCCGAGAGTATAAAACAGAGAGAGCGGAGACCCTAGAGTATAAAACAGAGAGAGCGGAGATGCGAGAGTATAAAACAGAGAGAGCGGAGACCCGAGAGTATCAAACAGAGAGAGCGGAGACCCTAGAGTATAAAACAGAGAGAGCGGAGACCTGAGAGAATAAAATAGAGAGAGCGGAGACCCGAGAGTATAAAACAGAGAGAGCGGAGACCCGAGAGTATAAAACAGAGAGAGCGGAGACCCAAGAGTATAAAACAGAGAGAGCAGAGACCCTAGAGTATAAAACAGAGAGAGCGGAGACCCTAGAGTATAAAACAGAGAGAGCGGAGACCTGAGAGAATAAAACAGAGAGAGCGGAGACCCGAGAGTATAAAACAGAGAGAACTGAGACCCTAGAGTATAAAACAGAGAGCGCGGAGACCTGAGAGTATAAAACAGAGAGAGCGGAGACCCGAGTGTATAAAACAGAGAGAGCAGGGACCTGAGAGTATAAAACAGTGAGAGCGGAGACGCGAGAGTATAAAACAGAGAGAGCGGAGACCCGAGAGTATAAAACAGAGAGAGCAGGGACCCTAGAGTATAAAACAGAGAGAGCAGAGATCTGAGAGTATAAAACAAAGAGAGCGGAGGCCTGAGAGTATAAAACAGAGAGAGCGGAGACCCGAGAGTATAAAACAGAGAGAGCGGAGACCTGAGAGAATAAAATAGAGAGAGCGGAGACCCGAGAGTATAAAACAGAGAGAGCGGAGACCCGAGAGTATAAAACAGAGAGAGCGGAGACCCGAGAGTATAAAACAGAGAGAGCGGAGACCCGAGTGTATAAAACAGAGAGAGCGGAGACCCGAGAGTATAAAACAGAGAGAGCAGAGACCCCAGAGTATAAAACAGACAGAGCGGAGACCCGAGAGTATAAAACAGAGAGAGCGGAGACCCGAGAGTATAAAACAGAGAGAGCGGCGACCCGAGAGTATAAAACAGAGAGAGCGGAGAACCGAGAGTATAAAACAGAGAGAACAGAGACCCGAGAGTATAAAACGGAGGGAGCGGAGACCTGAGAGTATAAAACAGAGAGAGCGGACACCCGAGAGTATAAAACAGAGAGAGCGGAGACCCGAGAGTATAAAACAGAGAGAGCGGTGACCCGAGAGTATAAAACAGAGGGAGCGGAGACCCGAGAGTATAAAACAGAGACAGCGGAGACCCGAGAGTATAAAACAGAGAGAGCAGAGACCTGAGAGTATAAAACAGAGAGCGCGGAGACCCGAGAGTGTAAAACAGAGAGAGCGGAGACCCTAGAGTATAAAACAGAGAGAGCGGAGGCCCTAGAGTATAAAACAGAGAAAGCTGAGAACCTAGAGTATAAAACAGAGAGAGCGGAGACCTGAGAGAATAAAACAGAGAGAGCGGAGGCCCGAGAGTATAAAACAGAGAGAGCGGAGTCCCGAGAGTATAAAACAGAGAGAACGGAGACCCTAGAGTATAAAACAGAGGCCGCGGAGACCTGAGAGTATAAAACAGAGAGAGCGGAGACCCGAGAGTATAAAACAGAGAGAGCGGAGACCCAAGAGTATAAAACAGAGAGAACGGAGACCCGAGAGTATAAAACAGAGAGAGCGGAGACCCTAGAGTATAAAACAGAGAGAGCAGAGACCTGAGAGTATAAAACAAAGAGAGCGGAGACCCGAGAGTATGAAACAGAGGGAGCGGAGACCCTAGAGTATAAAACAGAGAGAGCGGAGACCCGAGAGTATAAAACAGAGAGAGCGGAGACCCGAGAGTATAAAACAGAGAGAGCGGAGACCATAGAGTATAAAAGAGAGAGAGCGGAGACCCGAGAATATAAAACAGAGAGAACGGAGACCCTGGAGTATAAAACAGAGAGAGCGGAGACCCTAGAGTATAAAACAGAGAGAGCGGAGACCCGAGAGTATAAAACAGAGAGAGCGGAGACCCGAGAGTATAAAACAGAGAGCGGAGACCCGAGAGTATAAAACAGAGAGAGCGGAGACACTAGAGTATAAATCAGAGAGAGCGGAGACCCGAGAGTATAAAACAGAGAGAGCGGAGACGCAAGAGTATAAAACAGAGAGAGCGGAGACCCGAGAGTATAAAACAGAGAGAGCGGAGACCCTAGAGTATAAAACAGAGAGAGCAGAGACCTGAGAGTATAAAACAAAGAGAGCGGAGACCCGAGAGTATGAAACAGAGAGAGCGGAGACCCTAGAGTATAAAACAGAGAGAGCGGAGACCTGAGAGTATAAAACAGAGCGAGCGGAGACCCAAGAGTATAAAACAGAGAGAGCAGAGACTCTAGAGTATAAAACAGAGAGAGCGGAGACCCTAGAGTATAAAACAGAGAGAGCGGAGACCTGAGAGAATAAAACAGAGAGAGCGGAGACCCGAGAGTATAAAACAGAGAGAACTGAGATCCTAGAGTATAAAACAGAGAGCGCGGAGACCTGAGAGTATAAAACAGAGAGAGCGGAGACCCGAGTGTATAAAACAGAGAGAGCAGGGACCCGAGAGTATAAAACAGTGAGAGCGGAGACGCGAGAGTATAAAACAGAGAGAGCGGAGACCCGAGAGTGTAAAACAGAGAGAGCAGGGACCCTAGAGTATAAAACAGAGAGAGCAGAGACCCTAGAGTATAAAACAGAGAGAGCGGAGACCTGAGAGAATAAAACAGAGAGAGCGGAGGCCCGAGAGTTTTAAACAGAGAGAGCGGAGTCCCGAGAGTATAAAACAGAGAGAACGGAGACCCTAGAGTATAAAACAGAGACCGCGGAGACCTGAGAGTATAAAACAGAGAGAGCGGAGACCCGAGAGTATAAAACAGAGAGAGCGGAGACGCAAGAGTATAAAACAGAGAGAGCGGAGACCCGAGAGTATAAAACAGAGAGAGCGGAGACCCTAGAGTATAAAACAGAGAGAGCAGAGACCTGAGAGTATAAAACAAAGAGAGCGGAGACCCGAGAGTATGAAACAGAGAGAGCGGAGACCCTAGAGTATAAAACAGAGAGAGCGGAGACCCGAGAGTATAAAACAGAGAGAGCGGAGACCCGAGAATATAAAACAGAGAAAACGGAGACCCTGGAGTATAAAACAGAGAGAGCGGAGAACCGAGAGTATAACACAGAGAGAGCGGAGACCCGAGAGTATAAAACAGAGAGAGCGGAGACCCGAGAGTATAAAACAGAGAGAGCGGAGACACTAGAGTATAAAACAGAGAGAGCGGAGACCCTAGAGTAAAAAACAGAGAGAGCGGAGACCCTAGAGTATAAAACAGAGAGAGCGGAGATGCGAGAGTATAAAACAGAGAGAGCGGAGACCCGAGAGTGTCAAACAGAGAGAGCGGAGCCCTGAGAGTATAAAAGAGAGAGAACGGAGAGCCGAGAGTATAAAACAGAGAGAGCGGAGACCCGAGAGTATAAAACAGAGAGAGCGGAGACCCTAGAATATAAAACTGAGAGAGCGGAGACCTGAGAGTATAAAGCAAAGAGGGCAGAGACACTGGAGTATAAAACAGGGAGAGCGGAGACCTGAGAGAATAAAACAGAGAGAGCAGAGACCCGAGAGTATAAAACAGAGAGAGCGGAGACCCGAGAGTATAAAACAGAGAGAGCGGTGACCCGAGAGTATAAAACAGAGAGAGCGGAGACCCGAGAGTATAAAACAGAGAGAGCGGAGACCCGAGAGTATAAAACAGAGAGAGCGGAGACCCGAGAGTATAAAACAGAGAGAGCGGAGACCCTAGAGTATAAAACAGGGAGAGCGGAGACCCTAGAGTATCAAACAGAGAGAGCGGAGACCTGAGAGTATAAAACAGAGAGAGCGGAGACCCGAGATTATAAAGCAGAGAGAGCAGAGTCCCGAGAGTATAAAACAGAGACCGCGGAGACCTGAGAGTATAAAACAGAGAGAGCGGAGACCCAAGAGTATAAAACAGAGAGAGCAGAGACGCGAGAGTATAAAACAGAGAGAGCGGAGACCCTAGAGTATAAAACAGGGAGAGCGGAGACCCTAGAGTATAAAACAGAGAGAGCGGAGACCTGAGAGTATAAAACAGAGAGAGCGGAGACCCGAGATTATAAAGCAGAGAGAGCAGAGTCCCGAGAGTATAAAACAGAGACCGCGGAGACCTGAGAGTATAAAACAGAGAGAGCGGAGACCCGAGAGTATAAAACAGAGAGAGCAGAGACGCGAGAGTATAAAACAGAGAGAGCGGAGACCCAAGAGTATAAAACAGAGAGAGCGGAGACCCGAGAGTATAAAACAGAGAGAGCGGAGACCCTAGAGTATAAAACAGAGAGAGCAGAGACCTGAGAGTATAAAACAAAGAGAGCGGAGACCCGAGAGTATGAAACAGAGAGAGCGGAGACCCTAGAGTATAAAACAGAGAGAGCGGAGTCCCGAGAGTATAAAACAGAGAGAACGGAGACCCTAGAGTATAAAACAGAGACCGCGGAGACCTGAGAGTATAAAACAGAGAGAGCGGAGACCCGAGAGTATAAAACAGAGAGAGCGGAGACCCGAGAGTATAAAACAGAGAGAGCGGAGACCCGAGAGTATAAAACAGAGAGAGCGGAGACCCTAGAGTATAAAACAGAGAGAGCAGAGATCTGAGAGTATAAAACAAAGAGAGCGGAGACCTGAGAGTAAAAAACAGAGAGAGCGGAGACCCGAGAGTGTAAAACAGAGAGAGCGGAGACCCGAGAGTATAAAACAGAGAGAACAGAGACCTGAGAGTATAAAACAGACAGAGCGGAGACCCGAGAGTATGAAACAGAGAGCAGAGACCGTAGAGTATAAAACAGAGAGAGCGGAGACCCGAGAGTATAAAACGGAGAGAGCGGAGACCCGAGAGTATAAAACAGAGAGAGCGGAGACCGTTGAGTATAAAACAGAGAGAGCGGAGTCCCGAGAGTATAAAACAGAGAGTACGGAGACCCTGGAGTATAAAACAGAGAGAGCGGAGACGCTAGAGTATAAAACAGAGAGAGCGGAGACCCGAGAGTATAAAACAGAGAAAGCGGAGACCCGAGAGAATAAAACAGAGAGAGCGGAGACCCGAGAGTATAAAACAGAGAGAGCGGAGACCCTAGAGTATAAAACAGAGAGAGCGGAGATGCGAGAGTATAAAACAGAGAGAGCGGAGACCCGAGAGTATCAAACAGAGAGAGCGGAGACCCTAGAGTATAAAACAGAGAGAGCGGAGACCTGAGAGAATAAAATAGAGAGAGCGGAGACCCGAGAGTATAAAACAGAGAGAGCGGAGACCCGAGAGTATAAAACAGAGAGAGCGGAGACCCAAGAGTATAAAACAGAGAGAGCAGAGACCCTAGAGTATAAAACAGAGAGAGCGGAGACCCTAGAGTATAAAACAGAGAGAGCGGAGACCTGAGAGAATAAAACAGAGAGAGCGGAGACCCGAGAGTATAAAACAGAGAGAACTGAGACCCTAGAGTATAAAACAGAGAGCGCGGAGACCTGAGAGTATAAAACAGAGAGAGCGGAGACCCGAGTGTATAAAACAGAGAGAGCAGGGACCTGAGAGTATAAAACAGTGAGAGCGGAGACGCGAGAGTATAAAACAGAGAGAGCGGAGACCCGAGAGTATAAAACAGAGAGAGCAGGGACCCTAGAGTATAAAACAGAGAGAGCAGAGATCTGAGAGTATAAAACAAAGAGAGCGGAGGCCTGAGAGTATAAAACAGAGAGAGCGGAGACCCGAGAGTATAAAACAGAGAGAGCGGAGACCTGAGAGAATAAAATAGAGAGAGCGGAGACCCGAGAGTATAAAACAGAGAGAGCGGAGACCCGAGAGTATAAAACAGAGAGAGCGGAGACCCGAGAGTATAAAACAGAGAGAGCGGAGACCCGAGTGTATAAAACAGAGAGAGCGGAGACCCGAGAGTATAAAACAGAGAGAGCAGAGACCCCAGAGTATAAAACAGACAGAGCGGAGACCCGAGAGTATAAAACAGAGAGAGCGGAGACCCGAGAGTATAAAACAGAGAGAGCGGCGACCCGAGAGTATAAAACAGAGAGAGCGGAGAACCGAGAGTATAAAACAGAGAGAACAGAGACCCGAGAGTATAAAACGGAGGGAGCGGAGACCTGAGAGTATAAAACAGAGAGAGCGGACACCCGAGAGTATAAAACAGAGAGAGCGGAGACCCGAGAGTATAAAACAGAGAGAGCGGTGACCCGAGAGTATAAAACAGAGGGAGCGGAGACCCGAGAGTATAAAACAGAGACAGCGGAGACCCGAGAGTATAAAACAGAGAGAGCAGAGACCTGAGAGTATAAAACAGAGAGCGCGGAGACCCGAGAGTGTAAAACAGAGAGAGCGGAGACCCTAGAGTATAAAACAGAGAGAGCGGAGGCCCTAGAGTATAAAACAGAGAAAGCTGAGAACCTAGAGTATAAAACAGAGAGAGCGGAGACCTGAGAGAATAAAACAGAGAGAGCGGAGGCCCGAGAGTATAAAACAGAGAGAGCGGAGTCCCGAGAGTATAAAACAGAGAGAACGGAGACCCTAGAGTATAAAACAGAGGCCGCGGAGACCTGAGAGTATAAAACAGAGAGAGCGGAGACCCGAGAGTATAAAACAGAGAGAGCGGAGACCCAAGAGTATAAAACAGAGAGAACGGAGACCCGAGAGTATAAAACAGAGAGAGCGGAGACCCTAGAGTATAAAACAGAGAGAGCAGAGACCTGAGAGTATAAAACAAAGAGAGCGGAGACCCGAGAGTATGAAACAGAGGGAGCGGAGACCCTAGAGTATAAAACAGAGAGAGCGGAGACCCGAGAGTATAAAACAGAGAGAGCGGAGACCCGAGAGTATAAAACAGAGAGAGCGGAGACCATAGAGTATAAAAGAGAGAGAGCGGAGACCCGAGAATATAAAACAGAGAGAACGGAGACCCTGGAGTATAAAACAGAGAGAGCGGAGACCCTAGAGTATAAAACAGAGAGAGCGGAGACCCGAGAGTATAAAACAGAGAGAGCGGAGACCCGAGAGTATAAAACAGAGAGCGGAGACCCGAGAGTATAAAACAGAGAGAGCGGAGACACTAGAGTATAAATCAGAGAGAGCGGAGACCCTAGAGTATAAAACAGAGAGAGCGGAGGCCCTAGAGTATGAAACAGAGAGAGCGGAGATGCGAGAGTATAAAACAGAGAGAGCGGAGACCCGAGAGTGTCAAACAGAGAGAGCGGAGCCCTGAGAGTATAAAAGAGAGAGAACGGAGACCCGAGAATATAAAACTGAGAGAGCGGAGACCTGAGAGTATAAAGCAAAGAGAGCGGAGACACTGGAGTATAAAACAGGGAGAGCGGAGACCTGAGAGAATAAAACAGAGAGAGCGGAGACCCGAGAGTATAAAACAGAGAGAGCGGAGACCCGAGAGTATAAAACAGAGGGAGCGGGGACCCGAGAGTATAAAACAGAGACAGCGGAGACCCGAGAGTATAAAACAGAGAGAGCAGAGACCTGAGAGTATAAAACAGAGAGCGCGGAGACCCGAGAGTGTAAAACAGAGAGAGCGGAGACCCTAGAGTATAAAACAGAGAGAGCGGAGGCCCTAGAGTATAAAACAGAGAGAGCGGAGACCCTAGAGTATAAAACAGAGAGAGCGGAGACCTGAGAGAATAAAACAGAGAGAGCGGAGGCCCGAGAGTATAAAACAGAGAGAGCGGAGTCCCGAGAGTATAAAACAGAGAGAACGGAGACCCTAGAGTATAAAACAGAGACCGCGGAGACCTGAGAGTATAAAACAGAGAGAGCGGAGACCCGAGAGTATAAAACAGAGAGAGCGGAGACCCAAGAGTATAAAACAGAGAGAGCGGAGACCCTAGAGTGTAAAACAGAGAGAGCAGAGACCTGAGAGTATAAAACAAAGAGAGCGGAGACCCGAGAGTATGAAACAGAGAGAGCGGTGACCCTAGAGTATAAAACAGAGAGAGCGGAGACCCGAGAGTACAAAACAGAGAGAGCGGAGACCCGAGAATATAAAACAGAGAAAACGGAGACCCTGGAGTATAAAACAGAGAGAGCGGAGACCCTAGAGTATAAAACAGAGAGAGCGGAGACCCGAGAGTATAAAACAGAGAGAGCGGCGACCCGAGAGTATAAAACAGAGAGAGCGGAGACCCGAGAGTATAAAACAGAGAGAGCGGAGACACTAGAGTATAAAACAGAGAGAGCGGAGACCCTAGAGTATAAAACAGAGAGAGCGGAGACCCTAGAGTATAAAACAGAGAGAGCGGAGATGCGAGAGTATAAAACAGAGAGAGCGGAGACCCGAGAGTGTCAAACAGAGAGAGCGGAGCCCTGAGAGTATAAAAGAGAGAGAACGGAGACCCGAGAGAATAAAACAGAGAGAGCGGAGACCCGAGAGTATAAAACAGAGAGAGCGGAGACCCTAGAATATAAAACTGAGAGAGGGGAGACCTGAGAGTATAAAGCAAAGAGAGCGGAGACACTGGAGTATAAAACAGGGAGAGCGGAGACCTGAGAGAATAAAACAGAGAGAGCAGAGACCCGAGTGTATAAAACAGAGAGAGCGGAGACCCGAGAGTATAAAACAGAGAGGACGGTGACCCGAGAGAATAAAACAGAGAGAGCGGAGACCCGAGAGTATAAAACAGAGAGAACGGAGACCCTAGAGTATAAAACAGAGACCGCGGAGACCTGAGAGTATAAAACAGAGAGAGCGGAGACCCGAGAGTATAAAACAGAGAGAGCGGAGATCCAAGAATATAAAACAGAGAGAGCGGAGACCCGAGAGTATAAAACAGAGAGAACGGAGACCCTGGAGTATAAAACAGAGAGAGCGGAGACCCTAGACTATAAAACAGAGAGAGCGGAGACCCGAGAGTATAAAACAGAGAGAGCGGAGACCCGAGAGTATAAAACAGAGAGAGCGGAGACCCGAGAGTATAAAACAGAGAGAGTGGAGACGCTAGGGTATAAAACAGAGAGAGCGGAGACCCGAGAGTATAAAACAGAGAGAGCGGAGACCCAAGAGTATAAAACAGAGAGAGCGGAGACCCGAGAGTATAAAACAGAGAGAGCGGAGACCCTAGAGTGTAAAACAGAGAGAGCAGAGACCTGAGAGTATAAAACAAAGAGAGCGGAGACCCGAGAGTATGAAACAGAGAGAGCGGTGACCCTAGAGTATAAAACAGAGAGAGCGGAGACCCGAGAGTACAAAACAGAGAGAGCGGAGACCCGAGAATATAAAACAGAGAAAACGGAGACCCTGGAGTATAAAACAGAGAGAGCGGAGACCCTAGAGTATAAAACAGAGAGAGCGGAGACCCGAGAGTATAAAACAGAGAGAGCGGCGACCCGAGAGTATAAAACAGAGAGAGCGGAGACCCGAGAGTATAAAACAGAGAGAGCGGAGACACTAGAGTATAAAACAGAGAGAGCGGAGACCCTAGAGTATAAAACAGAGAGAGCGGAGACCCTAGAGTATAAAACAGAGAGAGCGGAGATGCGAGAGTATAAAACAGAGAGAGCGGAGACCCGAGAGTGTCAAACAGAGAGAGCGGAGCCCTGAGAGTATAAAAGAGAGAGAACGGAGACCCGAGAGAATAAAACAGAGAGAGCGGAGACCCGAGAGTATAAAACAGAGAGAGCGGAGACCCTAGAATATAAAACTGAGAGAGGGGAGACCTGAGAGTATAAAGCAAAGAGAGCGGAGACACTGGAGTATAAAACAGGGAGAGCGGAGACCTGAGAGAATAAAACAGAGAGAGCAGAGACCCGAGTGTATAAAACAGAGAGAGCGGAGACCCGAGAGTATAAAACAGAGAGGACGGTGACCCGAGAGAATAAAACAGAGAGAGCGGAGACCCGAGAGTATAAAACAGAGAGAACGGAGACCCTAGAGTATAAAACAGAGACCGCGGAGACCTGAGAGTATAAAACAGAGAGAGCGGAGACCCGAGAGTATAAAACAGAGAGAGCGGAGATCCAAGAATATAAAACAGAGAGAGCGGAGACCCGAGAGTATAAAACAGAGAGAACGGAGACCCTGGAGTATAAAACAGAGAGAGCGGAGACCCTAGACTATAAAACAGAGAGAGCGGAGACCCGAGAGTATAAAACAGAGAGAGCGGAGACCCGAGAGTATAAAACAGAGAGAGCGGAGACCCGAGAGTATAAAACAGAGAGAGTGGAGACGCTAGGGTATAAAACAGAGAGAGCGGAGACCCGAGAGTATAAAACAGAGAGAGCGGAGACCCAAGAGTATAAAACAGAGAGAGCGGAGACCCGAGAGTATAAAACAGAGAGAGCGGAGACCCTAGAGTGTAAAACAGAGAGAGCAGAGACCTGAAAGTATAAAACAAAGAGAGCGGAGACCCGAGAGTATGAAACAGAGAGAGCGGTGACCCTAGAGTATAAAACAGAGAGAGCGGAGACCCGAGAGTACAAAACAGAGAGAGCGGAGACCCGAGAATATAAAACAGAGAAAACGGAGACCCTGGAGTATAAAACAGAGAGAGCGGAGACCCTAGAGTATAAAACAGAGAGAGCGGAGACCCGAGAGTATAAAACAGAGAGAGCGGCGACCCGAGAGTATAAAACAGAGAGAGCGGAGACCCGAGAGTATAAAACAGAGAGAGCGGAGACACTAGAGTATAAAACAGAGAGAGCGGAGACCCTAGAGTATAAAACAGAGAGAGCGGAGACCCTAGAGTATAAAACAGAGAGAGCGGAGATGCGAGAGTATAAAACAGAGAGAGCGGAGACCCGAGAGTGTCAAACAGAGAGAGCGGAGCCCTGAGAGCATAAAAGAGAGAGAACGGAGACCCGAGAGAATAAAACAGAGAGAGCGGAGACCCGAGAGTATAAAACAGAGAGAGCGGAGACCCTAGAATATAAAACTGAGAGAGGGGAGACCTGAGAGTATAAAGCAAAGAGAGCGGAGACACTGGAGTATAAAACAGGGAGAGCGGAGACCTGAGAGAATAAAACAGAGAGAGCAGAGACCCGAGTGTATAAAACAGAGAGAGCGGAGACCCGAGAGTATAAAACAGAGAGGACGGTGACCCGAGAGTATAAAACAGAGAGAGCGGAGACCCGAGAGTATAAAACAGAGAGAGCGGAGACCCGAGAGTATAAAACAGAGAGAGCGGAGACCCTAGAGTATAAAACAGGGAGAGCGGAGACCCTAGAGTATAAAACAGAGAGAGCGGAGACCTGAGAGAATAAAACAGAGAGAGCGGAGACCCGAGATTATAAAGCAGAGAGAGCGGAGTCCCGAGAGTATAAAACAGAGACCGCGGAGACCTGAGAGTATAAAACAGAGAGAGCAGAGACCCGAGAGTATAAAACAGAGAGAGCAGAGACCCGAGAGTATAAAACAGAGAGAGCGGAGACCCAAGAGTATAAAACAGAGAGAGCGGAGACCCGAGAGTATAAAACAGAGAGAGCGGAGACCCTAGAATATAAAACAGAGAGAGCAGAGACCTGAGAGTATAAAACAAAGAGAGCGGAGACCCGAGAGTATGAAACAGAGAGAGCGGAGACCCTAGAGTATAAAACAGAGAGAGCGGAGACCCGAGAGTATAAAACAGAGAGAGCGGAGACCCGAGAGTATAAAACAGAGAGAGCGGAGACCATAGAGTATAAAACAGAGAGAGCGGAGATCCGAGAATATAAAACAGAGAGAACGGAGACCCTGGAGTATAAAACAGAGAGAGCGGAGACCCGAGAGTATAAAACAGAGAGAACAGAGACCCGAGAGTATAAAACGGAGGGAGCGGAGATCTGAGAGTATAAAACAGAGTGAGCAGACACCCGAGAGTATAAAACAGAGAGAGCGGAGACCCGAGAGAATAAAACAGAGAGAGCGGAGACCCGAGAGTATAAAACAGAGAGAGCGGAGACCCGAGAGTATAAAACAGAGAGAGCGGAGACCCGAGAGTATAAAACAGAGGGAGCGGAGACCCGAGAGTATAAAACAGAGACAGCGGAGACCCGAGAGTATAAAACAGAGAGAGCAGAGACCTGAGAATATAAAACAGAGAGCGCGGAGACCCGAGAGTGTAAAACAGAGAGAGCGGAGACCTGAGAGAATAAAACAGAGAGAGCGGAGGCCCGAGAGTATAAAACAGAGAGAGCGGAGACCCGAGAGTATAAAACAGAGAGAACGGAGACCCTAGAGTATAAAACAGAGACCGCGGAGACCTGAGAGTATAAAACAGAGAGAGCGGAGACCCGAGAGTATAAAACAGAGAGAACGGAGACCCTGGAGTATAAAACAGAGAGAGCGGAGACCCTAGACTATAAAACAGAGAGAGCGGAGACCCGAGAGTATAAAACAGAGAGAGCGGAGACCCGAGAGTATAAAACAGAGAGAGCGGAGACCCGAGAGTATAAAACAGAGAGAGTGGAGACGCTAGGGTATAAAACAGAGAGAGCGGAGACCCTAGAGTATTAAACAGAGAGAGCGGAGACCCTAGAGTATAAAACAGAGAGAGCGGAGATGCGAGAGTATAAAACAGAGAGAGCGGAGACCCGAGAGTATCAAACAGAGAGACCGGAGACCCTAGAGTATAAAACAGAGAGAGCGGAGACCTGAGAGAATAAAATAGAGAGAGCGGAGACCCGAGAGTATAAAACAGAGAGAGCGGAGACCCGAGAGTATAAAACAGAGAGAGCGGAGACCCAAGAGTATAAAACAGAGAGAGCAGAGACCCTAGAGTATAAAACAGAGAGAGCGGAGACCCTAGAGTATAAAACAGAGAGAGCGGAGACCTGAGAGAATAAAACAGAGAGAGCGGAGACCCGAGAGTATAAAACAGAGAGAACGGAGACCCTAGACTATAAAACAGAGAGCGCGGAGACCTGAGAGTATAAAACAGAGAGAGCGGAGTCCCGAGTGTATAAAACAGAGAGAGCAGGGACCCGAGAGGATAAAACAGTGAGAGCGGAGACCTGAGAGTATAAAACAGAGAGAGCGGAGACCCGAGAGTATAAAACAGAGAGAGCAGGGACCCTAGAGTATAAAACAGAGAGAGCAGAGACCTGAGAGTATAAAACAAAGAGAGCGGAGGCCTGAGAGTATAAAACAGAGAGAGCGGAGACCCGAGAGTATAAAACAGAGAGAGCGGAGACCTGAGAGAATAAAATAGAGAGAGCGGAGACCCGAGAGTATAAAACAGAGAGAGCGGAGACCCGAGAGTATAAAACAGAGAGAGCGGAGACCCGAGAGTATAAAACGGAGGGAGCGGTGACCTGAGAGTATAAAACAGAGAGAGCGGACACCCGAGAGTATGAAACAGAGAGAGCGGAGACCCGAGAGAATAAAACAGAGAGAGCAGAGACCCGAGAGTATAAAACAGAGAGAGCGGAGACCCGAGAGTATAAAACAGAGAGAGCGGAGACCCGAGAGTATAAAACAGAGCGAGCGGAGACCCGAGAGTATAAAACAGAGACAGCGGAGACCCGAGAGTATAAAACAGAGAGAGCAGAGACCTGAGAGTATAAAACAGAGAGCGCGGAGACCCGAGAGTGTAAAACAGAGAGAGCGGAGACCCTAGAGTATAAAACAGAGAGAGCGGAGGCCCTAGAGTATAAAACAGAGAGAGCGGAGACCTGAGAGAATAAAACAGAGAGAGCGGAGACCCGAGATTATAAAGCAGAGAGAGTGGAGTCCCGAGAGTATAAAACAGAGACCGCGGAGACCTGAGAGTATAAAACAGAGATGGCGGAGACCCGAGAGTATAAAACAGAGAGAGCAGAGACCCGAGAGTATAAAACAGAGAGAGCGGAGACCCAAGAGTATAAAACAGAGAGAGCGGAGACCCGAGAGTATAAAACAGAGAGAGCGGAGACCCTAGAGTATAAAACAGAGAGAGCAGAGACCTGAGAGTAAAAAACAAAGAGAGCGGAGACCCGAGAGTATGAAACAGAGAGAGCGGGGTCCCTAGAGTATAAAACAGAGAGAGCGGAGACCCGAGAGTATAAAACAGAGAGAGCGGAGACCCGAGAGTATAAAACAGAGAGAGCGGAGACCATAGAGTATAAAACAGAGAGAGCGGAGACCCGAGAATATAAAACAGAGAGAACGGAGACCCTGGAGTATAAAACAGAGAGAGCGGAGACCCGAGAGTATAAAACAGAGAGAGCGGAGACCCAAGAGTATAAAACAGAGAGAGCGGAGACCCGAGAGTATAAAACAGAGAGAGCAGAGACCCTAGAGTATAAAACAGAGAGAGCAGAGACCTGAGAGTAAAAAACAAAGAGAGCGGAGACCCGAGAGTATGAAACAGAGAGAGCGGAGACCCTAGAGTATAAAACAGAGAGAGCGGAGACCCGAGAGTATAAAACAGAGAGAGCGGAGACCCGAGAGTATAAAACAGAGGGAGCGGAGACCATAGAGTATAAAACAGAGAGAGCGGAGACCCGAGAATATAAAACAGAGAGAACGGAGACCCTGGAGTATAAAACAGAGAGAGCGGAGACCCGAGAGTATAAAACAGAGAGAACAGAGACCCGAGAGTATAAAACGGAGGGAGCGGAGATCTGAGAGTATAAAACAGAGAGAGCGGACACCCGAGAGTATAAAACAGAGAGAGCGGAGACCCGAGAGAATAAAACAGAGAGAGCGGAGACCCGAGAGTATAAAACAGAGCGAGCGGAGACCCGAGAGTATAAAACAGAGAGAGCGGAGACCCGAGAGTATAAAACAGAGGGAGCGGAGACCCGAGAGTATAAAACAGAGACAGCGGAGACCCGAGAGCATAAAACAGAGAGAGCAGAGACCTGAGAGTATAAAACAGAGAGCGCGGAGACCCGAGAGTGTAAAACAGAGAGAGCGGAGACCCTAGAGTATAAAACAGAGAGAGCGGAGGCCCTGGAGTATAAAACAGAGAGAGCGGAGACCCTAGAGTATAAAACAGAGAGAGCGGAGACCTGAGAGAATAAAACAGAGAGAGCGGAGGCCCGAGAGTATAAAACAGAGAGAGCGGAGTCCCGAGAGTATAAAACAGAGAGAACGGAGACCCTAGAGTATAAAACAGAGACCGCGGAGACCTGAGAGTATAAAACAGAGAGAGCGGAGACCCGAGAGTATAAAACAGAGAGAGCGGAGATCCAAGAGTATAAAACAGAGAGAGCGGAGACCCGAGAGTATAAAACAGAGAGAGCGGAGACCCTAGAGTATAAAACAGAGAGAGCAGAGACCTGAGAGTATAAAACAAAGAGAGCGGAGACCCGAGAGTATGAAACAGAGAGAGCGGAGACCCTAGAGTACAAAACAGAGAGAGCGGAGACCCGAGAGTATAAAACAGAGAGAGCGGAGACCCGAGAGTATAAAACAGAGAGAGTGGAGACCATAGAGTATAAAACAGAGAGAGCGGAGACCCGAGAATATAAAACAGAGAGAACGGAGACCCTGGAGTATAAAACAGAGAGAGCGGAGCCCCTAGACTATAAAACAGAGAGAGCGGAGACCCGAGAGTATAAAACAGAGAGAGCGGAGACCCGAGAGTATAAAACAGAGAGAGCGGAGACCCGAGAGTATAAAACAGAGAGAGCGGAGACACTAGAGTATAAAACAGAGAGAGCGGAGACTCTAGGGTATAAAACAGAGAGAGCGGAGACCCAAGTGTATAAAACAGAGAGAGCGGAGTTGCGAGAGTATAAAACAGAGAGAGCGGAGACCCGAGAGTATCAAACAGAGAGAGCGGAGACCCGAGAGTATAAAACAGAGAGAGCGGAGACCTGAGAGAATAAAATAGAGAGAGCGGAGACCCGAGAGTATAAAACAGAGAGAGTGGAGACCCGAGAGTATAAAACAGAGAGAGCGGAGACCCAAGAGTATAAAACAGAGAGAGCAGAGACTCTAGAGTATAAAACAGAGAGAGCGGAGACCCTAGAGTATAAAACAGAGAGAGCGGAGACCTGAGAGAATAAAACAGAGAGAGCGGAGACCCGAGAGTATAAAACAGAGAGAACGGAGACCCTAGAGTATAAAACAGAGAGCGCGGAGACCTGAGAGTATATAACAGAGAGAGCGGAGACCCGAGTGTATAAAACAGAGAGAGCAGGGACCCGAGAGTATAAAACAGTGAGAGCGGAGACGCGAGAGTATAAAACAGAGAGAGCGGAGACCCGAGAGTATAAAACAGAGAGAGCAGGGACCCTAGAGTATAAAACAGAGAGAGCAGAGACCTGAGAGTATAAAACAAAGAGAGCGGAGGCCTGAGAGTATAAAACAGAGAGAGCGGAGACCCGAGAGTATAAAACAGAGAGAGCGGAGACCTGAGAGAATAAAATAGAGAGAGCGGAGACCCGAGAGTATAAAACAGAGAGAGCGGAGACCCGAGAGTATAAAACAGAGAGAGCGGAGACCCGAGAGTATAAAACAGAGAGAGCGGAGACCCGAGAGTATAAAACAGAGAGAGCGGAGACCCGAGAGTATAAAACAGAGAGAGCGGACACCCGAGCATATAAAACAGAGAGAGCGGAGACCCGAGAGAATAAAACAGGGAGAGCAGAGACCCGAGAGTATAAAACAGAGAGAGCGGAGACCCGAGAGTATAAAACAGAGAGAGTGGAGACCCGAGAGTATAAAACAGAGGGAGCGGAGACCCGAGAGTATAAAACAGAGACAGCGGAGACCCGAGAGTATAGAACAGAGAGAGCAGAGACCTGAGAGTATAAAACAGAGAGCGCGGAGACCCGAGAGTGTAAAACAGAGAGAGCGGAGACCCTGGAGTATAAAACAGAGAGAGCGGAGGCCCGAGAGTATAAAACAGAGAGAGCGGAGACCCTAGAGTATAAAACAGAGAGAGCGGAGACCTGAGAGAATAAAACAGAGAGCGGAGGCCCGAGAGTATAAAACAGAGAGAGCGGAGTCCCGAGAGCATAAAACAGAGAGAACGGAGACCCGAGAGTATAAAACAGAGGCCGCGGAGACCTGAGAGTATAAAACAGAGAGAGCGGAGACCCAAGAGTATAAAACAGAGAGAGCGGAGACCCAAGAGTATAAAACAGAGAGAGCGGAGACCCGAGAGTATGAAACAGAGAGAGCGGAGACCCTAGAGTATAAAACAGAGAGAGCAGAGACCTGAGAGTATAAAACAAAGAGAGCGGAGACCCGAGAGTATGAAACAGAGAGCGCGGAGACCCTAGAGTATAAAACAGAGAGAGCGGAGACCCGAGAGTATAAAACAGAGAGAGTGGAGACCCGAGAGTATAAAACAGAGAGAGCGGAGACCATAGAGTATAAAACAGAGAGAGCGGAGACCCGAGAATATAAAACAGAGAGAACGGAGACCCTGGAGTATAAAACAGAGAGAGCGGAGACCCTAGAGTATAAAACAGAGAGAGCGGAGACCCGAGAGGATAAAACAGAGAGAGCGGAGACCCGAGAGTATAAAACAGAGAGAGCAGAGACCCGAGAGTATAAAACAGAGAGAGCGGAGACCCGAGAGTATAAAACAGAGAGAGCGGAGACCCTAGAGTATAAAACAGAGAGAGCAGAGACCTGAGAGTATAAAACAGAGAGAGCGGCGACCCGAGAGTATAAAACAGAGAGAGCGGAGACCCGAGAGTATAAAACAGAGAGAGCGGAGACCCGAGAGCATAAAACAGAGGGAGCGGAGACCCGAGAGTATAAAACAGAGAGAGCAGAGACCCGAGAGTATAAAACAGAGAGAGCAGAGAACTGAGTGTATAAAACAGAGAGCGCGGAGACGCGAGAGTATAAAACAGAGAGAGCGGAGACCTGAGAGAATAAAACAGAGAGAGCGGAGACCCGAGAGTATAAAACAGAGAGAGTGGAGACCCGAGAGCATAAAACAGAGAGAGCGGAGACCTGAGAGTATAAAACAGAGAGAGCGGAGACCCGAGAGTATAAAACAGAGAGAGCAGAGACCCCAGAGTATAAAACAGAGAGAGCGGAGACCCGAGAGTATAAAACAGAGAGAGCAGAGACCCCAGAGTATAAAACAGAGAGAGCGGAGACCCGAGAGTATAAAACAGAGAGAGCGGAGACCCGAGAGTATAAAACAGAGAGAGCGGAGGCCCGAGAGTATGAAACAGAGCGAGCGGAGACCCGAGAGAATAAAACAGAGAGAGCGGAGTCCTGAGAGTATAAAACAGAGAGAGCGGAGACCCGAGAGTATAAAACGGAGAGAGCGGAGACCTGAGAGTATAAAACAGAGAGAGCGGAGACCGGAGAGTATAAAACAGAGAGAGCGGAGACCCGAGTGTATAAAACAGAGAGCGCGGAGACCCGAGAGTATAAAACAGAGAGAGCGGAGACCCGAGAGTATAAAACAGAGAGAACGGAGACCGGAGAGTATAAAACGGAGAGAGCGGAGACCTGAGAGTATAAAACAGAGAGAGCGGCGACCCGAGAGTATAAAACAGAGAGAGCGGAGACCCGA
This sequence comes from Somniosus microcephalus, assembly GCF_052327205.1. Lineage (NCBI taxonomy): Eukaryota > Metazoa > Chordata > Chondrichthyes > Squaliformes > Somniosidae > Somniosus > Somniosus microcephalus. The sequence continues at coordinate 65,325,416 of NC_140994.1, forward strand.
GAGTATAAAACAGAGAGAGCAGAGACCCGAGAGTATAAAACAGAGAGAGCGGAGACCCGAGAGTATAAAACAGAGAGAGCGGAGACCCGAGAGCATAAAACAGAGGGAGCGGAGACCCGAGAGTATAAAACAGAGAGAGCGGAGACCCGAGAGTATAAAACAGAGAGAGCAGAGACCTGAGTGTATAAAACAGAGAGCGCGGAGACGCGAGAGTATAAAACAGAGAGAGCGGAGACCCTAGAGTACAAAACAGAGAGAGCGGAGACCCTAGAGTATAAAACAGAGAGAGCGGAGACCCTAGAGTATAAAACAGAGAGAGCGGAGACCTCAGAGAATAAAACAGAGAGAGCGGAGACCCGAGAGTATAAAACAGAGAGAGCGGAGTCCCGAGAGTACAAAACAGAGAGAACGGAGACCCTTGAGTATAAAACAGAGACCGCGGAGAACTGAGAGTATAAAGCAGAGAGAGCGGAGACCCGAGAGTATAAAATAGAGAGAGCAAAGACCCGAGAGTATAAAACAGAGAGAGCAGAGACCCGAGAGTATAAAACAGAGCGAGCGGAGACCCTAGAGTATAAAACAGAGAGAGCAGAGACCTGAGAGTACAAAACAAAGAGAGCGGAGACCCGAGAGTATGAAACAGAGAGAGCGGAGACCCTAGAGTATAAAACAGAGAGAGCGGAGACCCGAGAGTATAAAACAGAGAGAGCGGAGACCCGAGAATATAAAACAGAGAAAACGGAGACCCTGGAGTATAAAACAGAGAGAGCAGAGAACCGAGAGTATAAAACAGAGAGAGCGGAGACCCGAGAGTATAAAACAGAGAGAGCGGAGACCCGAGAGTATAAAACAGAGAGAGCGGAGACACTAGAGTATAAAATAGAGAGAGCGGAGACCCTAGAGTATAAAACAGAGAGAGCGGAGACCCTAGAGTATAAAACAGAGAGAGCGGAGATGCGAGAGTATAAAACAGAGAGAGCGGAGACCCGAGAGTGTCAAACAGAGAGAGCGGAGCCCTGAGAGTATAAAAGAGGGAGAACGGAGAGCCGAGAGTATAAAACAGAGAGAGCGGAGACCCGAGAGTATAAAACAGAGAGAGCGGAGACCCTAGAATATAAAACTGAGAGAGCGGAGACCTGAGAGTATAAAGCAAAGAGGGCGGAGACACTGGAGTATAAAACAGGGAGAGCGGAGACCTGAGAGAATAAAACAGAGAGAGCAGAGACCCGAGAGTATAAAACAGAGAGAGCGGAGACCCGAGAGTATAAAACAGAGAGAGCGGTGACCCGAGAGTATAAAACAGAGAGAGCGGAGACCCGAGAGTATAAAACAGAGAGAGCGGAGACCCGAGAGTATAAAACAGAGAGAGCGGAGACCCGAGAGTATAAAACAGAGAGAGCGGAGACCCTAGAGTATAAAACAGGGAGAGCGGAGACCCTAGAGTATAAAACAGAGAGAGCGGAGACCTGAGAGTATAAAACAGAGAGAGCGGAGACCCGAGATTATAAAGCAGAGAGAGCAGAGTCCCAAGAGTATAAAACAGAGAGAGCGGAGACCCTAGAGTGTAAAACAGAGAGAGCAGAGACCTGAGAGTATAAAACAAAGAGAGCGGAGACCCGAGAGTATGAAACAGAGAGAGCGGTGACCCTAGAGTATAAAACAGAGAGAGCGGAGACCCGAGAGTATAAAACAGAGAGAGCGGAGACCCGAGAATATAAAACAGAGAAAACGGAGACCCTGGAGTATAAAACAGAGAGAGCGGAGACCCTAGAGTATAAAACAGAGAGAGCGGAGACCCGAGAGTATAAAACAGAGAGAGCGGAGACCCAAGAGTATAAAACAGAGAGAGCGGAGACCCGAGAGTATGAAACAGAGAGAGCGGAGACCCTAGAGTATAAAACAGAGAGAGCAGAGACCTGAGAGTATAAAACAAAGAGAGCGGAGACCCGAGAGTATGAAACAGAGAGCGCGGAGACCCTAGAGTTTAAAACAGAGAGAGCGGAGACCCGAGAGTATAAAACAGAGAGAGTGGAGACCCGAGAGTATAAAACAGAGAGAGCGGAGACCATAGAGTATAAAACAGAGAGAGCGGAGACCCGAGAATATAAAACAGAGAGAACGGAGACCCTGGAGTATAAAACAGAGAGAGCGGAGACCCTAGAGTATAAAACAGAGAGAGCGGAGACCCGAGAGGATAAAACAGAGAGAGCGGAGACCCGAGAGTATAAAACAGAGAGAGCAGAGACCCGAGAGTATAAAACAGAGAGAGCGGAGACCCGAGAGTATAAAACAGAGAGAGCGGAGACCCTAGAGTATAAAACAGAGAGAGCAGAGACCTGAGAGTATAAAACAGAGAGAGCGGCGACCCGAGAGTATAAAACAGAGAGAGCGGAGAACCGAGAGTATAAAACAGAGAGAGCGGAGACCCGAGAGCATAAAACAGAGGGAGCGGAGACCCGAGAGTATAAAACAGAGAGAGCAGAGACCCGAGAGTATAAAACAGAGAGAGCAGAGAACTGAGTGTATAAAACAGAGAGCGCGGAGACGCGAGAGTATAAAACAGAGAGAGCGGAGACCTGAGAGAATAAAACAGAGAGAGCGGAGACCCGAGAGTATAAAACAGAGAGAGTGGAGACCCGAGAGCATAAAACAGAGAGAGCGGAGACCTGAGAGTATAAAACAGAGAGAGCGGAGACCCGAGAGTATAAAACAGAGAGAGCAGAGACCCCAGAGTATAAAACAGAGAGAGCGGAGACCCGAGAGCATAAAACAGAGAGAGCAGAGACCCCAGAGTATAAAACAGAGAGAGCGGAGACCCGAGAGTATAAAACAGAGAGAGCGGAGACCCGAGAGTATAAAACAGAGAGAGCGGAGGCCCGAGAGTATGAAACAGAGCGAGCGGAGACCCGAGAGAATAAAACAGAGAGAGCGGAGTCCTGAGAGTATAAAACAGAGAGAGCGGAGACCCGAGAGTATAAAACGGAGAGAGCGGAGACCTGAGAGTATAAAACAGAGAGAGCGGAGACCGGAGAGTATAAAACAGAGAGAGCGGAGACCCGAGTGTATAAAACAGAGAGCGCGGAGACCCGAGAGTATAAAACAGAGAGAGCGGAGACCCGAGAGTATAAAACAGAGAGAACGGAGACCCGAGAGTATAAAACGGAGAGAGCGGAGACCTGAGAGTATAAAACAGAGAGAGCGGCGACCCGAGAGTATAAAACAGAGAGAGCGGAGACCCGAGAGTATAAAACAGAGAGAGCAGAGACCCGAGAGTATAAAACAGAGAGAGCGGAGACCCGAGAGTATAAAACAGAGAGAGCGGAGACCCGAGAGCATAAAACAGAGGGAGCGGAGACCCGAGAGTATAAAACAGAGAGAGCGGAGACCCGAGAGTATAAAACAGAGAGAGCAGAGACCTGAGTGTATAAAACAGAGAGCGCGGAGACGCGAGAGTATAAAACAGAGAGAGCGGAGACCCTAGAGTACAAAACAGAGAGAGCGGAGACCCTAGAGTATAAAACAGAGAGAGCGGAGACCCTAGAGTATAAAACAGAGAGAGCGGAGACCTCAGAGAATAAAACAGAGAGAGCGGAGACCCGAGAGTATAAAACAGAGAGAGCGGAGTCCCGAGAGTACAAAACAGAGAGAACGGAGACCCTTGAGTATAAAACAGAGACCGCGGAGAACTGAGAGTATAAAGCAGAGAGAGCGGAGACCCGAGAGTATAAAACAGAGAGAGCAAAGACCCGAGAGTATAAAACAGAGAGAGCAGAGACCCGAGAGTATAAAACAGAGCGAGCGGAGACCCTAGAGTATAAAACAGAGAGAGCAGAGACCTGAGAGTACAAAACAAAGAGAGCGGAGACCCGAGAGTATGAAACAGAGAGAGCGGAGACCCTAGAGTATAAAACAGAGAGAGCGGAGACCCGAGAGTATAAAACAGAGAGAGCGGAGACCCGAGAATATAAAACAGAGAAAACGGAGACCCTGGAGTATAAAACAGAGAGAGCAGAGAACCGAGAGTATAAAACAGAGAGAGCGGAGACCCGAGAGTATAAAACAGAGAGAGCGGAGACCCGAGAGTATAAAACAGAGAGAGCGGAGACACTAGAGTATAAAATAGAGAGAGCGGAGACCCTAGAGTATAAAACAGAGAGAGCGGAGACCCTAGAGTATAAAACAGAGAGAGCGGAGATGCGAGAGTATAAAACAGAGAGAGCGGAGACCCGAGAGTGTCAAACAGAGAGAGCGGAGCCCTGAGAGTATAAAAGAGAGAGAACGGAGAGCCGAGAGTATAAAACAGAGAGAGCGGAGACCCGAGAGTATAAAACAGAGAGAGCGGAGACCCTAGAATATAAAACTGAGAGAGCGGAGACCTGAGAGTATAAAGCAAAGAGGGCGGAGACACTGGAGTATAAAACAGGGAGAGCGGAGACCTGAGAGAATAAAACAGAGAGAGCAGAGACCCGAGAGTATAAAACAGAGAGAGCGGAGACCCGAGAGTATAAAACAGAGAGAGCGGTGACCCGAGAGTATAAAACAGAGAGAGCGGAGACCCGAGAGTATAAAACAGAGAGAGCGGAGACCCGAGAGTATAAAACAGAGAGAGCGGAGACCCGAGAGTATAAAACAGAGAGAGCGGAGACCCTAGAGTATAAAACAGGGAGAGCGGAGACCCTAGAGTATAAAACAGAGAGAGCGGAGACCTGAGAGTATAAAACAGAGAGAGCGGAGACCCGAGATTATAAAGCAGAGAGAGCAGAGTCCCAAGAGTATAAAACAGAGAGAGCGGAGACCCTAGAGTGTAAAACAGAGAGAGCAGAGACCTGAGAGTATAAAACAAAGAGAGCGGAGACCCGAGAGTATGAAACAGAGAGAGCGGTGACCCTAGAGTATAAAACAGAGAGAGCGGAGACCCGAGAGTATAAAACAGAGAGAGCGGAGACCCGAGAATATAAAACAGAGAAAACGGAGACCCTGGAGTATAAAACAGAGAGAGCGGAGACCCTAGAGTATAAAACAGAGAGAGCGGAGACCCGAGAGTATAAAACAGAGAGAGCGGCGACCCGAGAGTATAAAACAGAGAGAGCGGAGACCCGAGAGTATAAAACAGAGAGAGCGGAGACACTAGAGTATAAAACAGAGAGAGCGGAGACCCTAGAGTATAAAACAGAGAGAGCGGAGACCCTAGAGTATAAAACAGAGAGAGCGGAGATGCGAGAGTATAAAACAGAGAGAGCGGAGACCCGAGAGTGTCAAACAGAGAGAGCGGAGCCCTGAGAGTATAAAAGAGAGAGAACGGAGACCCGAGAGAATAAAACAGAGAGAGCGGAGACCCGAGAGTATAAAACAGAGAGAGCGGAGACCCTAGAATATAAAACTGAGAGAGGGGAGACCTGAGAGTATAAAGCAAAGAGAGCGGAGACACTGGAGTATAAAACAGGGAGAGCGGAGACCTGAGAGAATAAAACAGAGAGAGCAGAGACCCGAGAGTATAAAACAGAGAGAGCGGAGACCCGAGAGTATAAAACAGAGAGGACGGTGACCCGAGAGTATAAAACAGAGAGAGCGGAGACCCGAGAGTATAAAACAGAGAGAGCGGAGACCCGAGAGTATAAAACAGAGAGAGCGGAGACCCTAGAGTATAAAACAGGGAGAGCGGAGACCCTAGAGTATAAAACAGAGAGAGCGGAGACCTGAGAGAATAAAACAGAGAGAGCGGAGACCCGAGATTATAAAGCAGAGAGAGCGGAGTCCCGAGAGTATAAAACAGAGACCGCGGAGACCTGAGAGTATAAAACAGAGAGAGCAGAGACCCGAGAGTATAAAACAGAGAGAGCAGAGACCCGAGAGTATAAAACAGAGAGAGCGGAGACCCAAGAGTATAAAACAGAGAGAGCGGAGACCCGAGAGTATAAAACAGAGAGAGCGGAGACCCTAGAATATAAAACAGAGAGAGCAGAGACCTGAGAGTATAAAACAAAGAGAGCGGAGACCCGAGAGTATGAAACAGAGAGAGCGGAGACCCTAGAGTATAAAACAGAGAGAGCGGAGACCCGAGAGTGTAAAACAGAGAGAGCGGAGACCCGAGAGTATAAAACAGAGAGAGCGGAGACCATAGAGTATAAAACAGAGAGAGCGGAGATCCGAGAATATAAAACAGAGAGAACGGAGACCCTGGAGTATAAAACAGAGAGAGCGGAGACCCGAGAGTATAAAACAGAGAGAGCGGAGACCCGAGAGTATAAAACAGAGAGAGCGGAGACCCGAGAGTATAAAACAGAGAGAGCGGAGACCCGAGAGTATAAAACAGAGAGAGCGGAGACCCGAGAGTATAAAACAGAGAGGACGGTGACCCGAGAGTATAAAACAGAGAGAGCGGAGACCCGAGAGTATAAAACAGAGAGAGCGGAGACCCGAGAGTATAAAACAGAGAGAGCGGAGACCCTAGAGTATAAAACAGGGAGAGCGGAGACCCTAGAGTATAAAACAGAGAGAGCGGAGACCTGAGAGAATATAACAGAGAGAGCGGAGACCCGAGATTATAAAGCAGAGAGAGCGGAGTCCCGAGAGTATAAAACAGAGACCGCGGAGACCTGAGAGTATAAAACAGAGAGAGCAGAGACCCGAGAGTATAAAACAGAGAGAGCAGAGACCCGAGAGTATAAAACAGAGAGAGCGGAGACCCAAGAGTATAAAACAGAGAGAGCGGAGACCCGAGAGCATAAAACAGAGAGAGCGGAGACCCTAGAATATAAAACAGAGAGAGCAGAGACCTGAGAGTATAAAACAAAGAGAGCGGAGACCCGAGAGTATGAAACAGAGACAGCGGAGACCCGAGAGTATAAAACAGAGAGAGCAGAGACCTGAGAATATAAAACAGAGAGCGCGGAGACCCGAGAGTGTAAAACAGAGAGAGCGGAGACCTGAGAGAATAAAACAGAGAGAGCGGAGGCCCGAGAGTATAAAACAGAGAGAGCGGAGACCCGAGAGTATAAAACAGAGAGAACGGAGACCCTAGAGTATAAAACAGAGACCGTGGAGACCTGAGAGTATAAAACAGAGAGAGCGGAGACCCGAGAGTATAAAACAGAGAGAGCGGAGAACCAAGAATATAAAACAGAGAGAGCGGAGACCCGAGAGTATAAAACAGAGAGAGCGGAGACCCTAGAGTATAAAACAGAGAGAGCTGAGACCTGAGAGTATAAAACAAAGAGAGCGGAGACCCGAGAGTATGAAACAGAGAGAGCGGAGACCCTAGAGTATAAAACAGAGAGAGCGGAGACCCGAGAGTATAAAACAGAGAGAGCGGAGACCCGAGAGTATAAAACAGAGAGAGCGGAGACCATAGAGTATAAAACAGAGAGAGCGGAGACCCGAGAATATAAAACAGAGAGAACGGAGACCCTGGAGTATAAAACAGAGAGAGCGGAGACCCTAGACTATAAAACAGAGAGAGCGGAGACCCGAGAGTATAAAACAGAGAGAGCGGAGACCCGAGAGTATAAAACAGAGAGAGCGGAGACCCGAGAGTATAAAACATAGAGAGTGGAGACGCTAGGGTATAAAACAGAGAGAGCGGAGACCCTAGAGTATAAAACAGAGAGAGCGGAGACCCTAGAGTATAAAACAGAGAGAGCGGAGATGCGAGAGTATAAAACAGAGAGAGCGGAGACCCGAGAGTATCAAACAGAGAGACCGGAGACCCTAGAGTATAAAACAGAGAGAGCGGAGACCTGAGAGAATAAAATAGAGAGAGCGGAGACCCGAGAGTATAAAACAGAGAGAGCGGAGACCCGAGAGTATAAAACAGAGAGAGCGGAGACCCAAGAGTATAAAACAGAGAGAGCAGAGACCCTAGAGTATAAAACAGAGAGAGCGGAGACCCTAGAGTATAAAACAGAGAGAGCGGAGACCTCAGAGAATAAAACAGAGAGAGCGGAGACCCGAGAGTATAAAACAGAGAGAACGGAGACCCTAGACTATAAAACAGAGAGCGCGGAGACCTGAGAGTATAAAACAGAGAGAGCGGAGTCCCGAGTGTATAAAACAGAGAGAGCAGGGACCCGAGAGGATAAAACAGTGAGAGCGGAGACCTGAGAGTATAAAACAGAGAGAGCGGAGACCCGAGAGTATAAAACAGAGAGAGCAGGGACCCTAGAGTATAAAACAGAGAGAGCAGAGACCTGAGAGTATAAATCAAAGAGAGCGGAGGCCTGAGAGTATAAAACAGAGAGAGCGGAGACCCGAGAGTATAAAACAGAGAGAGCGGAGACCTGAGAGAATAAAATAGAGAGAGCGGAGACCCGAGAGTATAAAACAGAGAGAGCGGAGACCCGCGAGTATAAAACAGAGAGAGCGGAGACCCGAGAGTATAAAACGGAGGGAGCGGTGACCTGAGAGTATAAAACAGAGAGAGCGGACACCCGAGAGTATGAAACAGAGAGAGCGGAGACCCGAGAGAATAAAACAGAGAGAGCAGAGACCCGAGAGTATAAAACAGAGAGAGCGGAGACCCGAGAGTATAAAACAGAGAGAGCGGAGACCCGAGAGTATAAAACAGAGGGAGCGGAGACGCGAGAGTATAAAACAGAGACAGCGGAGACCCGAGAGTATAAAACAGAGAGAGCAGAGACCTGAGAGTATAAAACAGAGAGCGCGGAGACCCGAGAGTGTAAAACAGAGAGAGCGGAGACCCTAGAGTATAAAACAGAGAGAGCGGAGGCCCTAGAGTATAAAACAGAGAGAGCGGAGACCTGAGAGAATAAAACAGAGAGAGCGGAGACCCGAGATTATAAAGCAGAGAGAGCGGAGTCCCGAGAGTATAAAACAGAGACCGCGGAGACCTGAGAGTATAAAACAGAGATGGCGGAGACCCGAGAGTATAAAACAGAGAGAGCAGAGACCCGAGAGTATAAAACAGAGAGAGCGGAGACCCAAGAGTATAAAACAGAGAGAGCGGAGACCCGAGAGTATAAAACAGAGAGAGCGGAGACCCTAGAGTATAAAACAGAGAGAGCAGAGACCTGAGAGTAAAAAACAAAGAGAGCGGAGACCCGAGAGTATGAAACAGAGAGAGCGGAGACCCTAGAGTATAAAACAGATAGAGCGGAGACCCGAGAGTATAAAACAGAGAGAGCGGAGACCCGAGAGTATAAAACAGAGAGAGCGGAGACCATAGAGTATAAAACAGAGAGAGCGGAGACCCGAGAATATAAAACAGAGAGAACGGAGACCCTGGAGTATAAAACAGAGAGAGCGGAGACCCGAGAGTATAAAACAGAGAGAACAGAGAACCGAGAGTATAAAACGGAGGGAGCGGAGATCTGAGAGTATAAAACAGAGAGAGCGGACACCCGAGAGTATAAAACAGGGAGAGCGGAGACCCGAGAGAATAAAACAGAGAGAGCGGAGACCCGAGAGTATAAAACAGAGAGAGCAGAGACCCGAGAGTATAAAACAGAGAGAGCGGAGACCCGAGAGTATAAAACAGAGGGAGCGGAGACCCGAGAGTATAAAACAGAGACAGCGGAGACCCGAGAGCATAAAACAGAGAGAGCAGAGACCTGAGAGTAAAAAACAGAGAGCGCGGAGAGCCGAGAGTGTAAAACAGAGAGAGCGGAGACCCTAGAGTATAAAACAGAGAGAGCAGAGGCCCTGGAGTATAAAACAGAGAGAGCGGAGACCCTAGAGTATAAAACAGAGAGAGCGGAGACCTGAGAGAATAAAACAGAGAGAGCGGAGGCCCGAGAGTATAAAACAGAGAGAGCGGAGTCCCGAGAGTATAAAACAGAGAGAACGGAGACCCTAGAGTATAAAACAGAGACCGCGGAGACCTGAGAGTATAAAACAGAGAGAGCGGAGACCCGAGAGTATAAAACAGAGAGAGCGGAGATCCAAGAGTATAAAACAGAGAGAGCGGAGACCCGAGATTATAAAACAGAGAGAGCGGAGACCCTAGAGTATAAAACAGAGAGAGCAGAGACCTGAGAGTATAAAACAAAGAGAGCGGAGACCCGAGAGTATGAAACAGAGAGAGCGGAGACCCTAGAGTACAAAACAGAGAGAGCGGAGACCCGAGAGTATAAAACAGAGAGAGCGGAGACCCGAGAGTATAAAACAGAGAGAGTGGAGAACATAGAGTATAAAACAGAGAGAGCGGAGACCCGAGAATATAAAACAGAGAGAACGGAGACCCTGGAGTATAAAACAGAGAGAGCGGAGACCCTAGACTATAAAACAGAGAGAGCGGAGACCCGAGAGTATAAAACAGAGAGAGCGGAGACCCGAGAGTATAAAACAGAGAGAGCGGAGACCCGAGAGTATAAAACAGAGAGAGCGGAGACACTAGGGTATAAAACAGAGAGAGCGGAGACCCAAGTGTATAAAACAGAGAGAGCGGAGATGCGAGAGTATAAAACAGAGAGAGCGGAGACCCGAGAGTATCAAACAGAGAGAGCGGAGACCCTCGAGTATAAAACAGAGGGAGCGGAGACCTGAGAGAATAAAATAGAGAGAGCGGAGACCCGAGAGTATAAAACAGAGAGAGTGGAGACCCGAGAGTATAAAACAGAGAGAGCGGAGACCCAAGAGTATAAAACAGAGAGAGCAGAGACTCAAGAGTATAAAACAGAGAGAGCGGAGATCCTAGAGTATAAAACAGAGAGAGCGGAGACCTGAGAGAATAAAACAGAGAGAGCGGAGACCCGAGAGTATAAAACAGAGAGAACGGAGACCCTAGAGTATAAAACAGAGAGCGCGGAGACCTGAGAGTATAAAACAGAGAGAGCGGAGACCCGAGTGTATAAAACAGAGAGAGCAGGGACCCGAGAGTATAAAACAGTGAGAGCGGAGACGCGAGAGTATAAAACAGAGAGAGCGGAGACCCGAGAGTATAAAACAGAGAGAGCAGGGACCCTAGAGTATAAAACAGAGAGAGCAGAGACCTGAGAGTATAAAACAAAGAGAGCGGAGGCCTGAGAGTATAAAGCAGAGAGAGCGGAGACCCGAGAGTATAAAACAGAGAGAGCGGAGACCTGAGAGAATAAAATAGAGAGAGCGGAGACCCGAGAGTATAAAACAGAGAGAGCGGAGACCCGAGAGTATAAAACAGAGAGAGCGGAGACCCGAGAGTATAAAACAGAGAGAGCGGAGACCCGAGAGTATAAAACAGAGAGAACGCAGACCCCAGAGTATAAAACAGAGACCGCGGAGACCTGAGAGTATAAAACAGAGAGAGCGGAGACCCGAGAGTATAAAACAGAGAGAGCGGAGACCCAAGAGTATAAAACAGAGAGAGCGGAGACCCGAGAGTATAAAACAGAGAGAGCGGAGACCCTAGAGTGTAAAACAGAGAGAGCAGAGACCTGAGAGTATAAAACAAAGAGAGCGGAGACCCGAGAGTATGAAACAGAGAGAGCGGTGACCCTAGAGTATAAAACAGAGAGAGCGGAGACCCGAGAGTATAAAACAGAGAGAGCGGAGACCCGAGAATATAAAACAGAGAAAACGGAGACCCTGGAGTATAAAACAGAGAGAGCGGAGACCCTAGAGTATAAAACAGAGAGAGCGGAGACCCGAGAGTATAAAACAGAGAGAGCGGCGACCCGAGAGTATAAAACAGAGAGAGCGGAGACCCGAGAGTATAAAACAGAGAGAGCGGAGACACTAGAGTATAAAACAGAGAGAGCGGAGACCCTAGAGTATAAAACAGAGAGAGCGGAGACCCTAGAGTATAAAACAGAGAGAGCGGAGATGCGAGAGTATAAAACAGAGAGAGCGGAGACCCGAGAGTGTCAAACAGAGAGAGCGGAGCCCTGAGAGTATAAAAGAGAGAGAACGGAGACCCGAGAGAATAAAACAGAGAGAGCGGAGACCCGAGAGTATAAAACAGAGAGAGCGGAGACCCTAGAATATAAAACTGAGAGAGGGGAGACCTGAGAGTATAAAGCAAAGAGAGCGGAGACACTGGAGTATAAAACAGGGAGAGCGGAGACCTGAGAGAATAAAACAGAGAGAGCAGAGACCCGAGAGTATAAAACAGAGAGAGCGGAGACCCGAGAGTATAAAACAGAGAGAGCGGAGACCCGAGAGTATAAAACAGAGAGAGCGGAGACCCTAGAGTATAAAACAGGGAGAGCGGAGACCCTAGAGTATAAAACAGAGAGAGCGGAGACCTGAGAGAATAAAACAGAGAGAGCGGAGACCCGAGATTATAAAGCAGAGAGAGCGGAGTCCCGAGAGTATAAAACAGAGACCGCGGAGACCTGAGAGTATAAAACAGAGAGAGCAGAGACCCGAGAGTATAAAACAGAGAGAGCAGAGACCCGAGAGTATAAAACAGAGAGAGCGGAGACCCAAGAGTATAAAACAGAGAGAGCGGAGACCCGAGAGTATAAAACAGAGAGAGCGGAGTCCCTAGAATATAAAACAGAGAGAGCAGAGACCTGAGAGTATAAAACAAAGAGAGCGGAGACCCGAGAGTATGAAACAGAGAGAGCGGAGACCCTAGAGTATAAAACAGAGAGAGCGGAGACCCGAGAGTATAAAACAGAGAGAGCGGAGACCCGAGAGTATAAAACAGAGAGAGCGGAGACCATAGAGTATAAAACAGAGAGAGCGGAGATCCGAGAATATAAAACAGAGAGAACGGAGACCCTGGAGTATAAAACAGAGAGAGCGGAGACCCGAGAGTATAAAACAGAGAGAACAGAGACCCGAGAGTATAAAACGGAGGGAGCGGAGATCTGAGAGTATAAAACAGAGTGAGCGGACACCCGAGAGTATAAAACAGAGAGAGCGGAGACCCGAGAGAATAAAACAGAGAGAGCGGAGACCCGAGAGTATAAAACAGAGAGAGCGGAGACCCGAGAGTATAAAACAGAGAGAGCGGAGACCCGAGAGTATAAAACAGAGGGAGCGGAGACCCGAGAGTATAAAACAGAGACAGCGGAGACCCGAGAGTATAAAACAGAGAGAGCAGAGACCTGAGAATATAAAACAGAGAGCGCGGAGACCCGAGAGTGTAAAACAGAGAGAGCGGAGACCTGAGAGAATAAAACAGAGAGAGCGGAGGCCCGAGAGTATAAAACAGAGAGAGCGGAGACCCGAGAGTATAAAACAGAGAGAACGGAGACCCTAGAGTATAAAACAGAGACCGCGGAGACCTGAGAGTATAAAACAGAGAGAGCGGAGACCCGAGAGTATAAAACAGAGAGAGCGGAGATCCAAGAATATAAAACAGAGAGAGCGGAGACCCGAGAGTATAAAACAGAGAGAGCGGAGACCCTAGAGTATAAAACAGAGAGAGCTGAGACCTGAGAGTATAAAACAAAGAGAGCGGAGACCCGAGAGTATGAAACAGAGAGAGCGGAGACCCTAGAGTATAAAATAGAGAGAGCGGAGACCCGAGAGTATAAAACAGAGAGAGCGGAGACCCGAGAGTATAAAACAGAGAGAGCGGAGACCATAGAGTATAAAACAGAGAGAGCGGAGACCCGAGAATATAAAACAGAGAGAACGGAGACCCTGGAGTATAAAACAGAGAGAGCGGAGACCCTAGACTATAAAACAGAGAGAGCGGAGACCCGAGAGTATAAAACAGAGAGAGCGGAGACCCGAGAGTATAAAACAGAGAGAGCGGAGACCCGAGAGTATAAAACAGAGAGAGTGGAGACGCTAGGGTATAAAACAGAGAGAGCGGAGACCCTAGAGTATAAAACAGAGAGAGCGGAGACCCTAGAGTATAAAACAGAGAGAGCGGAGATGCTAGAGTATAAAACAGAGAGAGCGGAGACCCGAGAGTATCAAACAGAGAGACCGGAGACCCTAGAGTATAAAACAGAGAGAGCGGAGACCTGAGAGAATAAAATAGAGAGAGCGGAGACCCGAGAGTATAAAACAGAGAGAGCGGAGACCCGAGAGTATAAAACAGAGAGAGCGGAGACCCAAGAGTATAAAACAGAGAGAGCAGAGACCCTAGAGTATAAAACTGAGAGAGCGGAGACCCTAGAGTATAAAACAGAGAGAGCGGAGACCTGAGAGAATAAAACAGAGACAGCGGAGACCCGAGAGTATAAAACAGAGAGAACAGAGACCCTAGACTATAAAGCAGAGAGCGCGGAGACCTGAGAGTATAAAACAGAGAGAGCGGAGTCCCGAGTGTATAAAACAGAGAGAGCAGGGACCCGAGAGGATAAAACAGTGAGAGCGGAGACCTGAGAGTATAAAACAGAGAGAGCGGAGACCCGAGAGTATAAAACAGAGAGAGCAGGGACCCTAGAGTATAAAACAGAGAGAGCAGAGACCTGAGAGTATAAAACAAAGAGAGCGGAGGCCTGAGAGTATAAAACAGAGAGAGCGGAGACCCGAGAGTATAAAACAGAGAGAGCGGAGACCTGAGAGAATAAAATAGAGAGAGCGGAGACCCGAGAGTATAAAACAGGGAGAGCGGAGACCCGAGAGTATAAAACAGAGAGAGCGGAGACCCGAGAGTATAAAACGGAGGGAGCGGTGACCTGAGAGTATAAAACAGAGAGAGCGGACACCCGAGAGTATGAAACAGAGAGAGCGGAGACCCGAGAGAATAAAACAGAGAGAGCAGAGACCCGAGAGTATAAAACAGAGAGAGCGGAGACCCGAGAGTATAAAACAGAGAGAGCGGAGACCCGAGAGTATAAAACAGAGGGAGCGGAGACCCGAGAGTATAAAACAGAGACAGCGGAGACCCGAGAGTATAAAACAGAGAGAGCAGAGACCTGAGAGTATAAAACAGAGAGCGCGGAGACCCGAGAGTGTAAAACAGAGAGAGCGGCGACCCTAGACCCTAGAGTATAAAACAGAGAGAGCGGAGGCCCTAGAGTATAAAACAGAGAGAGCGGAGACCTGAGAGAATAAAACAGAGAGAGCGGAGACCCGAGATTATAAAGCAGAGAGAGCGGAGTCCCGAGAGTATAAAACAGAGACCGCGGAGACCTGAGAGTATAAAACAGAGATGGCGGAGACCCGAGAGTATAAAACAGAGAGAGCAGAGACCCGAGAGTATAAAACAGAGAGAGCGGAGACCCAAGAGTATAAAACAGAGAGAGCGGAGACCCGAGAGTATAAAACAGAGAGAGCGGAGACCCTAGAGTATAAAACAGAGAGAGCAGAGACCTGAGAGTAAAAAACAAAGAGAGCGGAGACCCGAGAGTATGAAACAGAGAGAGCGGAGACCCTAGAGTATAAAACAGATAGAGCGGAGACCCGAGAGTATAAAACAGAGAGAGCGGAGACCCGAGAGTATAAAACAGAGAGAGCGGAGACCATAGAGTATAAAACAGAGAGAGCGGAGACCCGAGAATATAAAACAGAGAGAACGGAGACCCTGGAGTATAAAACAGAGAGAGCGGAGACCCGAGAGTATAAAACAGAGAGAACAGAGACCCGAGAGTATAAAACGGAGGGAGCGGAGATCTGAGAGTATAAAACAGAGAGAGCGGACACCCGAGAGTATAAAACAGAGAGAGCGGAGACCCGAGAGAATAAAACAGAGAGAGCGGAGACCCGAGAGTATAAAACAGAGAGAGCGGAGACCCGAGAGTATAAAACAGAGAGAGCGGAGACCCGAGAGTATAAAACAGAGGGAGCGGAGACCCGAGAGTATAAAACAGAGACAGCGGAGACCCGAGAGCATAAAACAGAGAGAGCAGAGACCTGAGAGTATAAAACAGAGAGCGCGGAGACCCGAGAGTGTAAAACAGAGAGAGCGGAGACCCTAGAGTATAAAACAGAGAGAGCGGAGGCCCTGGAGTATAAAACAGAGAGAGCGGAGACCCTAGAGTATAAAACAGAGAGAGCGGAGACCTGAGAGAATAAAACAGAGAGAGCGGAGGCCCGAGAGTATAAAACAGAGAGAGCGGAGTCCCGAGAGTATAAAACAGAGAGAACGGAGACCCTAGAGTATAAAACAGAGACCGCGGAGACCTGAGAGTATAAAACAGAGAGAGCGGAGACCCGAGAGTATAAAACAGAGAGAGCGGAGATCCAAGAGTATAAAACAGAGAGAGCGGAGACCCGAGAGTATAAAACAGAGAGAGCGGAGACCCTAGAGTATAAAACAGAGAGAGCAGAGACCTGAGAGTATAAAACAAAGAGAACGGAGACCCGAGAGTATGAAACAGAGAGAGCGGAGACCCTAGAGTACAAAACAGAGAGAGCGGAGACCCGAGAGTATAAAACAGAGAGAGCGGAGACCCGAGAGTATAAAACAGAGAGAGTGGAGACCATAGAGTATAAAACAGAGAGAGCGGAGACCCGAGAATATAAAACAGAGAGAACGGAGACCCTGGAGTATAAAACAGAGAGAGCGGAGACCCTAGACTATAAAACAGAGAGAGCGGAGACCCGAGAGTATAAAACAGAGAGAGCGGAGACCCGAGAGTATAAAACAGAGAGAGCGGAGACCCGAGAGTATAAAACAGAGAGAGCGGAGACACTAGAGTATAAAACAGAGAGAGCGGAGACCCTAGGGTATAAAACAGAGAGAGCGGAGACCCAAGTGTATAAAACAGAGAGAGCGGAGATGCGAGAGTATAAAACAGAGAGAGCGGAGACCCGAGAGTATCAAACAGAGAGAGCGGAGACCCTAGAGTATAAAACAGAGAGAGCGGAGACCTGAGAGAATAAAATAGAGAGAGCGGAGACCCGAGAGTATAAAACAGAGAGAGTGGAGACCCGAGAGTATAAAACAGAGAGAGCGGAGACCCAAGAGTATAAAACAGAGAGAGCAGAGACTCTAGAGTATAAAACAGAGAGAGCGGAGACCCTAGAGTATAAAACAGAGAGAGCGGAGACCTGAGAGAATAAAACAGAGAGAGCGGAGACCTGAGAGTATAAAACAGAGAGAACGGAGACCCTAGAGTATAAAACAGAGAGCGCGGAGACCTGAGAGTATAAAACAGAGAGAGCGGAGACCCGAGTGTATAAAACAGAGAGAGCAGGGACCCGAGAGTATAAAACAGTGAGAGCGGAGACGCGAGAGTATAAAACAGAGAGAGCGGAGACCCGAGAGTATAAAACAGAGAGAACGGAGACCCGAGAGTATAAAACGGAGAGAGCGGAGACCTGAGAGTATAAAACAGAGAGAGCGGCGACCCGAGAGTATAAAACAGAGAGAGCGGAGACCCGAGAGTATAAAACAGAGAGAGCAGAGACCCGAGAGTATAAAACAGAGAGAGCGGAGACCCGAGAGTATAAAACAGAGAGAGCGGAGACCCGAGAGCATAAAACAGAGGGAGCGGAGACCCGAGAGTATAAAACAGAGAGAGCTGAGACCCGAGAGTATAAAACAGAAAGAGCAGAGACCTGAGTGTATAAAACAGAGAGCGCGGAGACGCGAGAGTATAAAACAGAGAGAGCGGAGACCCTAGAGTACAAAACAGAGAGAGCGGTGTCCCTAGAGTATAAAACAGAGAGAGCGGAGACCCTAGAGTATAAAACAGAGAGAGCGGAGACCTCAGAGAATAAAACAGAGAGAGCGGAGACCCGAGAGTATAAAACAGAGAGAGCGGAGACCCGAGAGTATAAAA
The DNA here is from genome assembly GCF_052327205.1 of Somniosus microcephalus. Taxonomy (NCBI): domain Eukaryota; kingdom Metazoa; phylum Chordata; class Chondrichthyes; order Squaliformes; family Somniosidae; genus Somniosus; species Somniosus microcephalus. The sequence continues at coordinate 65,342,983 of NC_140994.1, forward strand.
CAGAGAGAACAGAGACCCGAGAGTATAAAACGGAGGGAGCGGAGACCTGAGAGTATAAAACAGAGAGAGCGGACACCCGAGCGTATAAAACAGAGAGAGCGGCGACCCGAGAGTATAAAACAGAGAGAGCGGAGACCCGAGAGTGTAAAACAGAGAGAACAGAGACCCGAGAGTATAAAACGGAGGGAGCGGAGACCTGAGAGTATAAAACAGAGAGAGCGGAGACCCGAGAGAATAAAACAGGGAGAGCAGAGACCCGAGAGTATAAAACAGAGAGAGCGGAGACCCGAGAGTATAAAACAGAGAGAGTGGAGACCCGAGAGGATAAAACAGAGGGAGCGGAGACCCGAGAGTATAAAACAGAGACAGCGGAGACCCGAGAGTATAGAACAGAGAGAGCAGAGACCTGAGAGTATAAAACAGAGAGCGCGGACACCCGAGAGTGTAAAACAGAGAGAGCGGAGACCCGAGAGTATAAAACAGAGAGAGCGGAGACCCAAGAGTATAAAACAGAGAGAGCGGAGACCCGAGAGTATGAAACAGAGAGAGCGGAGACCCTAGAGTATAAAACAGAGAGAGCAGAGACCTGAGAGTATAAAACAAAGAGAGCGGAGACCCGAGAGTATGAAACAGAGAGCGCGGAGACCCTAGAGTATAAAACAGAGAGAGCGGAGACCCGAGAGTATAAAACAGAGAGAGTGGAGACCCGAGAGTATAAAACAGAGAGAGCGGAGACCATAGAGTATAAAACAGAGAGAGCGGAGACCCGAGAATATAAAACAGAGAGAACGGAGACCCTGGAGTATAAAACAGAGAGAGCGGAGACCCTAGAGTATAAAACAGAGAGAGCGGAGACCCGAGAGGATAAAACAGAGAGAGCGGAGACCCGAGAGTATAAAACAGGGAGAGCAGAGACCCGAGAGTATAAAACAGAGAGAGCGGAGACCCGAGAGTATAAAACAGAGAGAGCGGAGACCCTAGAGTATAAAACAGAGAGAGCAGAGACCTGAGAGTATAAAACAGAGAGAGCGGCGACCCGAGAGTATAAAACAGAGAGAGCGGAGACCCGAGAGTATAAAACAGAGAGAGCAGAGACCCGAGAGTATAAAACAGAGAGAGCGGAGACCCGAGAGTATAAAACAGAGAGAGCGGAGACCCGAGAGCATAAAACAGAGGGAGCGGAGACCCGAGAGTATAAAACAGAGAGAGCAGAGACCCGAGAGTATAAAACAGAGAGAGCAGAGACCTGAGTGTATAAAACAGAGAGCGCGGAGATGCGAGAGTATAAAACAGAGAGAGCGGAGACCTGAGAGTATAAAACAGAGAGAGCGGAGACCCGAGAGTATAAAACAGAGAGAGTGGAGACCCGAGAGCATAAAACAGAGAGAGCGGAGACCTGAGAGTATAAAACAGAGAGAGCGGAGACCCGAGAGTATAAAACAGAGAGAGCAGAGACCCCAGAGTATAAAACAGAGAGAGCGGAGACCCGAGAGTATAAAACAGAGAGAGCAGAGACCCCAGAGTATAAAACAGAGAGAGCGGAGACCCGAGAGTATAAAACAGAGAGAGCGGAGACCCGAGAGTATAAAACAGAGAGAGCGGAGGCCCGAGAGTATGAAACAGAGCGAGCGGAGACCCGAGAGAATAAAACAGAGAGAGCGGAGTCCTGAGAGTATAAAACAGAGAGAGCGGAGACCCGAGAGTATAAAACGGAGAGAGCGGAGACCTGAGAGTATAAAACAGAGAGAGCGGAGACCGGAGAGTATAAAACAGAGAGAGCGGAGACCCGAGAGTATAAAACAGAGAGCGCGGAGACCCGAGAGTATAAAACAGAGAGAGCGGAGACCCGAGAGTATAAAACAGAGAGAACGGAGACCCGAGAGTATAAAACGGAGAGAGCGGAGACCTGAGAGTATAAAACAGAGAGAGCGGCGACCCGAGAGTATAAAACAGAGAGAGCGGAGACCCGAGAGTATAAAACAGAGAGAGCAGAGACCCGAGAGTATAAAACAGAGAGAGCGGAGACCCGAGAGTATAAAACAGAGAGAGCGGAGACCCGAGAGCATAAAACAGAGGGAGCGGAGACCCGAGAGTATAAAACAGAGAGAGCTGAGACCCGAGAGTATAAAACAGAAAGAGCAGAGACCTGAGTGTACAAAACAGAGAGCGCGGAGACGCGAGAGTATAAAACAGAGAGAGCGGAGACCCTAGAGTACAAAACAGAGAGAGCGGTGTCCCTAGAGTATAAAACAGAGAGAGCGGAGACCCTAGAGTATAAAACAGAGAGAGCGGAGACCTCAGAGAATAAAACAGAGAGAGCGGAGACCCGAGAGTATAAAACAGAGAGAGCGGAGACCCGAGAGTATAAAACAGAGAGAACAGAGACCCGAGAGTATAAAACGGAGGGAGCGGAGACCTGAGAGTATAAAACAGAGAGAGCGGACACCCGAGCGTATAAAACAGAGAGAGCGGAGACCCGAGAGAATAAAACAGGGAGAGCAGAGACCCGAGAGTATAAAACAGAGAGAGCGGAGACCCGAGAGTATAAAACAGAGAGAGTGGAGACCCGAGAGTATAAAACAGAGGGAGCGGAGACCCGAGAGTATAAAACAGAGACAGCGGAGACCCGAGAGTGTAGAACAGAGAGAGCAGAGACCTGAGAGTATAAAACAGAGAGCGCGGAGACCCGAGAGTGTAAAACAGAGAGAGCGGAGACCCTAGAGTATAAAACAGAGAGAGCGGAGGCCCGAGAGTATAAAACAGAGAGAGCGGAGACCCTAGAGTATAAAACAGAGAGAGCGGAGACCTGAGAGAATAAAACAGAGAGAGCGGAGGCCCGAGAGTATAAAACAGAGAGAGCGGAGTCCCGAGAGCATAAAACAGAGAGAACGGAGACCCTAGAGTATAAAACAGAGGCCGCGGAGACCTGAGAGTATAAAACAGAGAGAGCGGAGACCCGAGAGTATAAAACAGAGAGAGCGGAGACCCAAGAGTATAAAACAGAGAGAGCGGAGACCCGAGAGTATGAAACAGAGAGAGCGGAGACCCTAGAGTATAAAACAGAGAGAGCAGAGACCTGAGAGTATAAAACAAAGAGAGCGGAGACCCGAGAGTATGAAACAGAGAGCGCGGAGACCCTAGAGTATAAAACAGAGAGAGTGGAGACCCGAGAGTATAAAACAGAGAGAACGGAGACCCTGGAGTATAAAACAGAGAGAGCGGAGACCCTAGAGTATAAAACAGAGAGAGCGGAGACCCGAGAGGATAAAACAGAGAGAGCGGAGACCCGAGAGTATAAAACAGAGAGAGCAGAGACCCGAGAGTATAAAACAGAGAGAGCGGAGACCCGAGAGTATAAAACAGAGAGAGCGGAGACCCTAGAGTATAAAACAGAGAGAGCAGAGACCTGAGAGTATAAAACAGAGAGAGTGGAGACCTGAGAGTATAAAACAGAGAGAGCGGAGACCCGAGAGTATAAAACAGAGAGAGTGGAGACCCGAGAGCATAAAACAGAGAGAGCGGAGACCTGAGAGTATAAAACAGAGAGAGCGGAGACCCGAGAGTATAAAACAGAGAGAGCAGAGACCCCAGAGTATAAAACAGAGAGAGCGGAGACCCGAGAGTATAAAACAGAGAGAGCAGAGACCCCAGAGTATAAAACAGAGAGAGCGGAGACCCGAGAGTATAAAACAGAGAGAGCGGAGACCCGAGAGTATAAAACAGAGAGAGCGGAGACCCGAGAGTATAAAACGGAGAGAGCGGAGACCTGAGAGTATAAAACAGAGAGAGCGGAGACCGGAGAGTATAAAACAGAGAGAGCGGAGACCCGAGATTATTAAACAGAGAGCGCGGAGACCCGAGAGTATAAAACAGAGAGAGCGGAGACCCGAGAGTATAAAACAGAGAGAACGGAGACCCGAGAGTATAAAACGGAGAGAGCGGAGACCTGAGAGTATAAAACAGAGAGAGCGGCGACCCGAGAGTATAAAACAGAGAGAGCGGTGACCCGAGAGTATAAAACAGAGAGAGCAGAGACCCGAGAGTATAAAACAGAGAGAGCGGAGACCCGAGAGTATAAAACAGAGAGAGCGGAGACCCGAGAGCATAAAACAGAGGGAGCGGAGACCCGAGAGTATAAAACAGAGAGAGCAGAGACCCGAGAGTATAAAACAGAGAGAGCAGAGACCTGAGTGTATAAAACAGAGAGCGCGGAGACGCGAGAGTATAAAACAGAGAGAGCGGAGACCCTAGAGTACAAAACAGAGAGAGCGGAGACCCTAGAGTATAAAACAGAGAGAGCGGAGACCCTAGAGTATAAAACAGAGAGAGCGGAGACCTCAGAGAATAAAACAGAGAGAGCGGAGACCCGAGAGTATAAAACAGAGAGAGCGGAGACCCGAGAGTACAAAACAGAGAGAACGGAGACCCTTGAGTATAAAACAGAGACCGCGGAGACCTGAGAGTATAAAGCAGAGAGAGCGGAGACCCGAGAGTATAAAACAGAGAGAGCAGAGACCCGAGAGTATAAAACAGAGAGAGCAGAGACCCGAGAGTATAAAACAGAGCGAGCGGTGACCCTAGAGTATAAAACAGAGAGAGCAGAGACCTGAGAGGCTGTTTTCCCGATATCTGGTGCCAAGGACTAATCTCCCCCATATATAAAAGTGGAAACAAATCAGACCCAAATAACTACCGCGGCATCTGTGTCAACAGTTGTCTAGGGAAGTTATTCTGCAGTATTCTAAATAGTAGATTACTTGATTTTCTTAACAAACATAATATCCTCAGAAAAAACCAAATAGGCTTTCTTCCAAAACACCGCACCGCCGACCATATCTATACCCTTCACACCCTCATTGAAAAACATAAACACCAAACAAAAAATGGGAAAATATTCGCCTGTTTCATCGACTTCAAGAAAGCCTTTGACTCTATATGGCACGAAGGGCTCTATTATAAACTTCTTCAGTGTGGAATAGGGGGCAAAGTCTATGACCTTATTAAATCAATGTATCTGAAAAACAAATGCGGGGTCAAAATTGGAGACAAACGCACCGATTTCTTCACCCAGAGAAGAGGCGTCCGGCAGGGCTGCAATTTGAGCCCGACCCTGTTCAACATATACATAAATGAATTAGCAGACATGCTGGAGCAAAGCGAGTCACCAGGTCTCCGTCTCCTGGATGGAGAAGTGAAGTCCCTGTTCTATGCGGACGACCTGGTTCTGCTGTCTCCCACAGAACAGGGATTACAGCAACAACTAGACCTACTCGACAAATACTGCCAAAATTGGGCTCTAACAGTAAATCTAAAGAAAACCAACATCATGATTTTTCAGAAAAGACCCAGATGTCAGGAAAACAAATACCAGTTTACCCTCAGTGATACCACTATAGGACACACTATGAGCTACACCTACCTTGGTCTAACTATTACAGCATCAGGGAGCTTCAGCATAGCAGTGAATGCACTAAAAGAAAAAGCCCGAAGAGCCCTATATGCAATAAAAAGAAAATTCTACAACATCCAAATCCCAATCAAAATCTGGCTCAAAATTTTTGACAGCATAATCCTGCCCATTGCACTGTACGGTAGTGAAGTATGGGGCCCGCTAAATCACCAAAGCTACACTAAATGGGAAAAACACACAATAGAAGCCCTACATGCAGAATTCTGCCGAAGCATCCTTCGCACCCAAAGAAAAACGCCAACAAATGCATGCAGAGCCGAACTAGGCAGATACCCACTGATAATAAACATCCAAAAACGAGCACTAAACTTCCTAAATCACCTCAAATCTAGCTCCCCAGACACCCTTCATTTCAAAGCCTTTCAGACCCAAGAGCTAAACCCAGAAAAGAGTCCCCTGAGTCAGCTGCTACTGAAATTAAGTACTCAGCCGGACCCTGACCAGCCCCAGACCAACACAGCCGTCCAAACACCAATCCGAGTGAACCAAATCATTAAAAAATGCAAAGAAACCTACCTGGAACATTGGAACAAAATAACCGAAAGCCAAAGCAGATTAGAATGTTACCGGGCCCTAAAAAGAGAATATAAACTGGCAGACTACCTCACGACCATCAGAGACACAAAACAGAGACAGACCCTCACCAGGTACAGACTAAGCGACCACCAACTGGAAATTGAAAAAGGCAGATACAAGAAATCCTGGCAGCCTAGAGAGAATAGAATATGCGATCAATGTCTGGCTGGCGAGGTTGAAACAGAAATGCATTTCCTCCTAAAATGCGAAAAATTCAACACATCAAGAAACATATTATTCAACAAGCTAAGCCAAACAACCCCAGATTTCAAGGAATTGGATGATCTGTCAAAATTGAGATTAGTCCTAGGAGAAGGAGACAGACCATACCTTGGGGCTAAATATGTAACAACATGTCACAACCTGAGGACTGTTTAAAAGTAAGACTGTTTAAAATTAATATTGAACGTACCAAATGAAGTAGAAAGACTGTTTAAAATTAATATTGTTTAAAAGTAATATTGTATATACCCAACAAATGTCAAATCGATTGACACCTACAGAATGTTGGAAAACTGTACCTTTTTGCAATGTAAGCTTTGGCAATATGGTTCTCTGTAAACTTTCATGCCAATAAAGCATTTGAACTGAACTGAACTGAACAAAGAGAGCGGAGACCCGAGAGTATGAAACAGAGAGAGCGGAGACCCTAGAGTATAAAACAGAGAGAGCGGAGACCCGAGAGTATAAAACAGAGAGCGGAGACCCGAGAGTATAAAACAGAGAGAGCGGAGACCGTAGAGTATAAAACAGAGAGAGCGGAGACCCGAGAGTATAAAACAGAGAGAACGGAGACCCTGGAGTATAAAACAGAGAGAGCGGAGACCCGAGAGTATAAAACAGAGAGAGCGGAGACCCGAGAGAATAAAACAGAGAGAGCGGAGACCCGAGAGTATAAAACAGAGAGAGCAGAGACCCGAGAGTATAAAACAGAGAGAGCGGAGACCCTAGAGTATAAAACAGAGAGAGCGGAGACCCTAGAGTATAAAACAGAGAGAGCGGAGACCCGAGAGTATAAAACAGAGAGAGCGGAGACCCGAGAGTATAAAACAGAGAGAGCGGAGACCGGAGAGTATAAAACAGAGAGAGCGGAGACCTGAGAGTATAAAACAGAGAGAGCGGAGACCCGAGAGTATAAAACAGAGAGAGCGGAGACCCTAGCGTATAAAACAGAGAGAGCGGAGACCTGAGAGTATAAAACAGAGAGAGCGGAGACCCTAGAGTATAAAACAGAGAGAGCGGAGACCTGAGAGAATAAAAGAGAGAGAGCGGAGACCCGAGAGTATAAAACAGAGAGAGCGGAGACCCGAGAGTATAAAACAGAGAGAGCAGAGACCCCAGAGTATAAAACAGAGAAAGCGGAGACCCGAGAGAATAAAACAGATAGAGCAGAGACCCCAGAGTATAAAACAGAGAGAGCGGAGACCCGAGAGTATAAAACAGAGAGAGCGGAGACCCGAGAGCATAAAACAGAGAGAGCGGAGACCCGAGAGTATAAAACAGAGAGAGCGGAGACCCGAGAGTATAAAACAGAGAGAACAGAGACCCGAGAGTATAAAACGGAGAGAGCGGAGACCTGAGGTTATAAAACAGAGAGAGCGGAGACCCGAGAGTATAAAACAGAGAGAGCGGAGACCCGAGATTATAAAACAGAGAGAGCAGAGACCCGAGAGTATAAAACAGAGGGAGCGGAGACCCGAGAGTATAAAACAGAGAGAGCAGAGACCCGAGAGTATAAAACAGAGAGAGCAGAGACCTGAGAGTATAAAACAGAGAGCGCGGAGACCCGAGAGTATAAAACAGAGAGAGCGGAGACCCTAGAGTATAAAACAGAGAGAGCGGAGACCCTAGAGTATAAAACAGAGAGAGCGGAGACCAGAGAGTATAAAACAGAGAGAGCGGAGACCCGAGAGTATAAAACAGAGAGAGCGGAGACCCGAGAGTATAAAATAGAGAGAGCGGAGACCCGAGAGTATAAAACAGAGAGAGAGGAGACCCTAGAGTATAAAACAGAGAGAGCAGAGACCGGAGAGTATAAAACAGAGAGAGCGGAGACCCGAGAGTATAAAACAGAGAGCGCGGAGACCCGAGAGTATAAAACAGAGAGAGCGGAGACCCGAGAGTATAAAACAGAGAGAACGGAGACCCGAGAGTATAAAACGGAGAGAGCGGAGACCTGAGAGTATAAAACAGAGAGAGCGGCGACCCGAGAGTATAAAACAGAGAGAGCGGAGACCCGAGAGTATAAAACAGAGAGAGCAGAGACCCGAGAGTATAAAACAGAGAGAGCGGAGACCCGAGAGTATAAAACAGAGAGAGCGGAGACCCGAGAGCATAAAACAGAGGGAGCGGAGACCCGAGAGTATAAAACAGAGAGAGCAGAGACCCGAGAGTATAAAACAGAAAGAGCAGAGACCTGAGTGTATAAAACAGAGAGCGCGGAGACGCGAGAGTATAAAACAGAGAGAGCGGAGACCCTAGAGTGCAAAACAGAGAGAGCGGTGTCCCTAGAGTATAAAACAGAGAGAGCGGAGACCCTAGAGTATAAAACAGAGAGAGCGGAGACCTCAGAGAATAAAACAGAGAGAGCGGAGACCCGAGAGTATAAAACAGAGAGAGCGGAGACCCGAGAGTATAAAACAGAGAGAACAGAGACCCGAGAGTATAAAACGGAGGGAGCGGAGACCTGAGAGTATAAAACAGAGAGAGCGGACACCCGAGCGTATAAAACAGAGAGAGCGGAGACCCGAGAGAATAAAACAGGGAGAGCAGAGACCCGAGAGTATAAAACAGAGAGAGTGGAGACCCGAGAGTATAAAACAGAGAGAGTGGAGACCCGAGAGTATAAAACAGAGGGAGCGGAGACCCGAGAGTATAAAACAGAGACAGCGGAGACCCGAGAGTGTAGAACAGAGAGAGCAGAGACCTGAGAGTATAAAACAGAGAGCGCGGAGACCCGAGAGTGTAAAACAGAGAGAGCGGAGACCCTAGAGTATAAAACAGAGAGAGCGGAGGCCCGAGAGTATAAAACAGAGAGAGCGGAGACCCTAGAGTATAAAACAGAGAGAGCGGAGACCTGAGAGAATAAAACAGAGAGAGCGGAGGCCCGAGAGTATAAAACAGAGAGAGCGGAGTCCCGAGAGCATAAAACAGAGAGAACGGAGACCCTAGAGTATAAAACAGAGGCCGCGGAGACCTGAGAGTATAAAACAGAGAGAGCGGAGACCCGAGAGTATAAAACAGAGAGAGCGGAGACCCAAGAGTATAAAACAGAGAGAGCGGAGACCCGAGAGTATGAAACAGAGAGAGCGGAGACCCTAGAGTATAAAACAGAGAGAGCAGAGACCTGAGAGTATAAAACAAAGAGAGCGGAGACCCGAGAGTATGAAACAGAGAGCGCGGAGACCCTAGAGTATAAAACAGAGAGAGTGGAGACCCGAGAGTATAAAACAGAGAGAACGGAGACCCTGGAGTATAAAACAGAGAGAGCGGAGACCCTAGAGTATAAAGCAGAGAGAGCGGAGACCCGAGAGGATAAAACAGAGAGAGCGGAGACCCGAGAGTATAAAACAGAGAGAGCAGAGACCCGAGAGTATAAAACAGAGAGAGCGGAGACCCGAGAGTATAAAACAGAGAGAGCGGAGACCCTAGAGTATAAAACAGAGAGAGCAGAGACCTGAGAGTATAAAACAGAGAGAGCGGAGACCTGAGAGTATAAAACAGAGAGAGCGGAGACCCGAGAGTATAAAACAGAGAGAGTGGAGACCCGAGAGCATAAAACAGAGAGAGCGGAGACCTGAGAGTATAAAACAGAGAGAGCGGAGACCCGAGAGTATAAAACAGAGAGAGCAGAGACCCCAGAGTATAAAACAGAGAGAGCGGAGACCCGAGAGTATAAAACAGAGAGAGCAGAGACCCCAGAGTATAAAACAGAGAGAGCGGAGACCCGAGAGTATAAAACAGAGAGAGCAGAGACCCGAGAGTATAAAACAGAGAGAGCGGAGACCCGAGAGTATAAAACGGAGAGAGCGGAGACCTGAGAGTATAAAACAGAGAGAGCGGAGACCGGAGAGTATAAAACAGAGAGAGCGGAGACCCGAGAGTATAAAACAGAGAGCGCGGAGACCCGAGAGTATAAAACAGAGAGAGCGGAGACCCGAGAGTATAAAACAGAGAGAACGGAGACCCGAGAGTATAAAACGGAGAGACCGGAGACCTGAGAGTATAAAACAGAGAGAGCGGCGACCCGAGAGTATAAAACAGAGAGAGCGGAGACCCGAGAGTATAAAACAGAGAGAGCAGAGACCCGAGAGTATAAAACAGAGAGAGCGGAGACCCGAGAGTATAAAACAGAGAGAGCGGAGACCTGAGAGCATAAAACAGAGGGAGCGGAGACCCGAGAGTATAAAACAGAGAGAGCAGAGACCCGAGAGTATAAAACAGAGAGAGCAGAGACCTGAGTGTATAAAACAGAGAGCGCGGAGACGCGAGAGTATAAAACAGAGAGAGCGGAGACCCTAGAGTACAAAACAGAGAGAGCGGAGACCCTAGAGTATAAAACAGAGAGAGCGGAGACCCTAGAGTATAAAACAGAGAGAGCGGAGACCTCAGAGAATAAAACAGAGAGAGCGGAGACCCGAGAGTATAAAACAGAGAGAGCGGAGACCCGAGAGTACAAAACAGAGAGAACGGAGACCCTTGAGTATAAAACAGAGACCGCGGAGACCTGAGAGTATAAAGCAGAGAGAGCGGAGACCCGAGAGTATAAAACAGAGAGAGCAGAGACCCGAGAGTATAAAACAGAGAGAGCAGAGACCCGAGAGTATAAAACAGAGCGAGCGGAGACCCTAGAGTATAAAACAGAGAGAGCAGAGACCTGAGAGTACAAAACAAAGAGAGCGGAGACCCGAGAGTATGAAACAGAGAGAGCGGAGACCCTAGAGTATAAAACAGAGAGAGCGGAGACCCGAGAGTATAAAACAGAGAGCGGAGACCCGAGAGTATAAAACAGAGAGAGCGGAGACCGTAGAGTATAAAACAGAGAGAGCGGAGACCCGAGAGTATAAAACAGAGAGAACGGAGACCCTGGAGTATAAAACAGAGAGAGCGGAGACCCGAGAGTATAAAACAGAGAGAGCGGAGACCCGAGAGAATAAAACAGAGAGAGCGGAGACCCGAGAGTATAAAACAGAGAGAGCAGAGACCCGAGAGTATAAAACAGAGAGAGCGGAGACCCTAGAGTATAAAACAGAGAGAGCGGAGACCCTAGAGTATAAAACAGAGAGAGCGGAGACCCGAGAGTATAAAACAGAGAGAGCGGAGACCCGAGAGTATAAAACAGAGAGAGCGGAGACCGGAGAGTATAAAACAGAGAGAGCGGAGACCTGAGAGTATAAAACAGAGAGAGCGGAGACCCGAGAGTATAAAACAGAGAGAGCGGAGACCCTAGCGTATAAAACAGAGAGAGCGGAGACCTGAGAGTATAAAACAGAGAGAGCGGAGACCCTAGAGTATAAAACAGAGAGAGCGGAGACCTGAGAGAATAAAAGAGAGAGAGCGGAGACCCGAGAGTATAAAACAGAGAGAGCGGAGACCCGAGAGTATAAAACAGAGAGAGCAGAGACCCCAGAGTATAAAACAGAGAGAGCGGAGACCCGAGAGAATAAAACAGATAGAGCAGAGACCCCAGAGTATAAAACAGAGAGAGCGGAGACCCGAGAGTATAAAACAGAGAGAGCGGTGACCCGAGAGCATAAAACAGAGAGAGCGGAGACCCGAGAGTATAAAAAAGAGAGAGCGGAGACCCGAGAGTATAAAACAGAGAGAACAGAGACCCGAGAGTATAAAACGGAGAGAGCGGAGTCCTGAGGTTATAAAACAGAGAGAGCGGAGACCCGAGAGTATAAAACAGAGAGAGCGGAGACCCGAGATTATAAAACAGAGAGAGCAGAGACCCGAGAGTATAAAACAGAGAGAGCGGAGACACGAGAGTATAAAACAGAGAGAGCGGAGACCCGAGAGTATAAAACAGAGGGAGCGGAGACCCGAGAGTATAAAACAGAGAGAGCAGAGACCCGAGAGTATAAAACAGAGAGCGCGGAGACCCGAGAGTATAAAACAGAGAGAGCGGAGACCCTAGAGTATAAAACAGAGAGAGCGGAGACCCTAGAGTATAAAACAGAGAGAGCGGAGACCTGAGAGTATAAAACAGAGAGAGCGGAGACCCGAGAGTATAAAACAGAGAGAGCGGAGACCCGAGAGTATAAAATAGAGAGAGCGGAGACCCGAGAGTATAAAACAGAGAGAGAGGAGACCCTAGAGTATAAAACAGAGAGAGCAGAGACCTGAGAGTATAAAACAAAGAGAGCGGAGAACCGAGAGTATGAAACAGAGAGAGCGGAGACCCTAGAGTATAAAACAGAGAGAGCGGAGACCCGAGAGTATAAAACAGAGAGAGCGGAGACCCGAGATTATAAAACAGAGAGAGCGGAGACCGTCGAGTACAAAACAGAGAGAGCGGAGACCTGAGAGTATAAAACAGAGAGAACGGAGACCCTGGAGTATAAAACAGAGAGAGCGGAGACCCTAGAGTATAAAACAGAGAGAGCGGAGACACGAGAGTATAAAACAGAGAGAGCGGACACCCGAGAGTATGAAACAGAGAGAGCGGAGACCCTAGAGTATAAAACAGAGAGAGCGGAGACCCTAGAGTATAAAACAGAGAGAGCGGAGACCCTAGAGTATAAAAGAGAGAGAGCGGAGATGCGAGAGTATAAAACAGAGAGAGCGGAGACCCGAGAGTATCAAACAGAGACAGCGGAGCCCCGAGAGTAAAAAAGAGAGAGAACGGAGACCCGAGAGAATAAAACAGAGAGAGCGGAGACCCGAGAGCATAAAACGGAGAGAGCGGAGACCTGAGAGTATAAAACAGAGAGAGCGGAGACCGGAGAGTATAAAACAGAGAGAGCGGAGACCCGAGAGTATAAAACAGAGAGAGCGGAGACCCGAGAGTATAAAACAGAGTGAGCGGAGACCCAAGAGTATAAAACAGAGAGAACAGAGACCCGAGAGTATAAAACGGAGAGAGCGGAGACCTGAGAGTATAAAACAGAGAGAGCGGAGACCCGAGAGTATCAAACAGAGAGAGCGGAGACCCGAGAGTATAAAACAGAGAGAGCAGAGACCCAAGAGTGTAAAACAGAGAGAGCGGAGACCCGAGAGTATAAAACAGAGAGAGCGGAGACCCGAGAGTATAAAACAGAGGGAGCGGAGACCCGAGAGTATAAAACAGAGAGAGCAGAGACCCGAGAGTATAAAACAGAGAGAGCAGAGACCTGAGAGTATAAAACAGAGAGCGCGGAGACCCGAGAGTATAAATCAGAGAGAGCGGAGACACTAGAGTATAAAACAGAGAGAGCGGAGACCCTAGAGTATAAAACAGAGAGAGCGGAGACCCGAGAGTATAAAAAAGAGGGAGCGGAGACCTCAGAGAATAAAACAGAGAGAGCGGAGACCCGAGAGTATAAAACAGAGAGAGCGGAGTCCCGAGTGTACAAAACAGAGAGAACGGAGACCCTAGAGTATAAAACAGAGCCCGCGGAGACCTGAGAGTATAAAACAGAGAGAGCGGAGACCCGAGAGTATAAAACAGAGAGAGCAGAGACCCGAGAGTATAAAACAGAGAGAGCGGAGACCCGAGAGTATAAAACAGAGAGAGCGGAGACCCTAGAGTATAAAACAGAGAGAGCTGAGACCTGAGAGTATAAAACAAAGAGAGCGGAGACCCGAGAGTATGAAACAGAGAGAGCGGAGACCCTAGAGTATAAAACAGAGAGAGCGGAGACCATAGAGTATAAAACAGAGAGAGCGGAGACCCGAGAGTATAAAACAGAGAGAGCGGAGACCCGAGAGTATAAAACAGAGAGAGCGGAGACCATAGAGTATAAAACAGAGAGAGCGGAGACCCGAGAATATAAAACAGAGAGAACGGAGACCCTGGAGTATAAAACAGAGAGAGCGGAGACCCTAGACTATAAAACAGAGAGAGCGGAGACCCGAGAGTATAAAACAGAGAGAGCGGAGACCCGAGAGTATAAAACAGAGAGAGCGGAGACCCGAGAGTATAAAACATAGAGAGTGGAGACGCTAGGGTATAAAACAGAGAGAGCGGAGACCCTAGAGTATAAAACAGAGAGAGCGGAGACCCTAGAGTATAAAACAGAGAGAGCGGAGATGCGAGAGTATAAAACAGAGAGAGCGGAGACCCGAGAGTATCAAACAGAGAGACCGGAGACCCTAGAGTATAAAACAGAGAGAGCGGAGACCTGAGAGAATAAAATAGAGAGAGCGGAGACCCGAGAGTATAAAACAGAGAGAGCGGAGACCCAAGAGTATAAAACAGAGAGAGCGGAGACCCAAGAGTATAAAACAGAGAGAGCAGAGACCCTAGAGTATAAAACAGAGAGAGCGGAGACCCTAGAGTATAAAACAGAGAGAGCGGAGACCTCAGAGAATAAAACAGAGAGAGCGGAGACCCGAGAGTATAAAACAGAGAGAACGGAGACCCTAGACTATAAAACAGAGAGCGCGGAGACCTGAGAGTATAAAACAGAGAGAGCGGAGTCCCGAGTGTATAAAACAGAGAGAGCAGGGACCCGAGAGGATAAAACAGTGAGAGCGGAGACCTGAGAGTATAAAACAGAGAGAGCGGAGACCCGAGAGTATAAAACAGAGAGAGCAGGGACCCTAGAGTATAAAACAGAGAGAGCAGAGACCTGAGAGTATAAATCAAAGAGAGCGGAGGCCTGAGAGTATAAAACAGAGAGAGCGGAGACCCGAGAGTATAAAACAGAGAGAGCGGAGACCTGAGAGAATAAAATAGAGAGAGCGGAGACCCGAGAGTATAAAACAGAGAGAGCGGAGACCCGAGAGTATAAAACAGAGAGAGCGGAGACCCGAGAGTATAAAACGGAGGGAGCGGTGACCTGAGAGTATAAAACAGAGAGAGCGGACACCCGAGAGTATGAAACAGAGAGAGCGGAGACCCGAGAGAATAAAACAGAGAGAGCAGAGACCCGAGAGTATAAAACAGAGAGAGCGGAGACCCGAGAGTATAAAACAGAGAGAGCGGAGACCCGAGAGTATAAAACAGAGGGAGCGGAGACCCGAGAGTATAAAACAGAGACAGCGGAGACCCGAGAGTATAAAACAGAGAGAGCAGAGACCTGAGAGTATAAAACAGAGAGCGCGGAGACCCGAGAGTGTAAAACAGAGAGAGCGGAGACCCTAGAGTATAAAACAGAGAGAGCGGAGGCCCTAGAGTATAAAACAGAGAGAGCGGAGACCTGAGAGAATAAAACAGAGAGAGCGGAGACCCGAGATTATAAAGCAGAGAGAGCGGAGTCCCGAGAGTATAAAACAGAGACCGCGGAGACCTGAGAGTATAAAACAGAGATGGCGGAGACCCGAGAGTATAAAACAGAGAGAGCAGAGACCCGAGAGTATAAAACAGAGAGAGCGGAGACCCAAGAGTATAAAACAGAGAGAGCGGAGACCCGAGAGTATAAAACAGAGAGAGCGGAGACACTAGAGTATAAAACAGAGAGAGCAGAGACCTGAGAGTAAAAAACAAAGAGAGCGGAGACCCGAGAGTATGAAACAGAGAGAGCGGAGACCCTAGAGTATAAAACAGATAGAGCGGAGACCCGAGAGTATAAAACAGAGAGAGCGGAGACCCGAGAGTATAAAACAGAGAGAGCGGAGACCATAGAGTATAAAACAGAGAGAGCGGAGACCCGAGAATATAAAACAGAGAGAACGGAGACCCTGGAGTATAAAACAGAGAGAGCGGAGACCCGAGAGTATAAAACAGAGAGAACAGAGACCCGAGAGTATAAAACGGAGGGAGCGGAGATCTGAGAGTATAAAACAGAGAGAGCGGACACCCGAGAGTATAAAACAGAGAGAGCGGAGACCCGAGAGAATAAAACAGAGAGAGCGGAGACCCGAGAGTATAAAACAGAGAGAGCGGAGACCCGAGAGTATAAAACAGAGAGAGCGGAGACCCGAGAGTATAAAACAGAGGGAGCGGAGACCCGAGAGTATAAAACAGAGACAGCGGAGACCCGAGAGCATAAAACAGAGAGAGCAGAGACCTGAGAGTATAAAACAGAGAGCGCGGAGACCCGAGAGTGTAAAACAGAGAGAGCGGAGACCCTAGAGTATAAAACAGAGAGAGCGGAGGCCCTGGAGTATAAAACAGAGAGAGCGGAGACCCTAGAGTATAAAACAGAGAGAGCGGAGACCTGAGAGAATAAAACAGAGAGAGCGGAGGCCCGAGAGTATAAAACAGAGAGAGCGGAGTCCCGAGAGTATAAAACAGAGAGAACGGAGACCCTAGAGTATAAAACAGAGACCGCGGAGACCTGAGAGTATAAAACAGAGAGAGCGGAGACCCGAGAGTATAAAACAGAGAGAGCGGAGATCCAAGAGTATAAAACAGAGAGAGCGGAGTCCCGAGAGTATAAAACAGAGAGAGCGGAGACCCTAGAGTACAAAACAGAGAGAGCGGAGACCCGAGAGTATAAAACAGAGAGAGTGGAGACCCGAGAGTATAAAACAGAGAGAGTGGAGACCATAGAGTATAAAACAGAGAGAGCGGAGACCCGAGAATATAAAACAGAGAGAACGGAGACCCTGGAGTATAAAACAGAGAGAGCGGAGACCCTAGACTATAAAACAGAGAGAGCGGAGACCCGAGAGTATAAAACAGAGAGAGCGGAGACCCGAGAGTATAAAACAGAGAGAGCGGAGACCCGAGAGTATAAAACAGAGAGAGCGGAGACACTAGGGTATAAAACAGAGAGAGCGGAGACCCAAGTGTATAAAACAGAGAGAGCGGAGATGCGAGAGTATAAAACAGAGAGAGCGGAGACCCGAGAGTATCAATCAGAGAGAGCGGAGACCCTAGAGTATAAAACAGAGAGAGCGGAGACCTGAGAGAATAAAATAGAGAGAGCGGAGACCCGAGAGTATAAAACAGAGAGAGTGGAGACCCGAGAGTATAAAACAGAGAGAGCGGAGACCCAAGAGTATAAAACAGAGAGAGCAGAGACTCAAGAGTATAAAACAGAGAGAGCGGAGACCCTAGAGTATAAAACAGAGAGAGCGGAGACCTGAGAGAATAAAACAGAGAGAGCGGAGACCCGAGAGTATAAAACAGAGAGAACGGAGACCCTAGAGTATAAAACAGAGAGCGCGGAGACCTGAGAGTATAAAACAGAGAGAGCGGAGACCCGAGTGTATAAAACAGAGAGAGCAGGGACCCGAGAGTATAAAACAGTGAGAGCGGAGACGCGAGAGTATAAAACAGAGAGAGCGGAGACCCGAGAGTATAAAACAGAGAGAGCAGGGACCCTAAAGTATAAAACAGAGAGAGCAGAGACCTGAGAGTATAAAACAAAGAGAGCGGAGGCCTGAGAGTATAAAACAGAGAGAGCGGAGACCCGAGAGTATAAAACAGAGAGAGCGGAGACCTGAGAGAATAAAATAGAGAGAGCGGAGACCCGAGAGTATAAAACAGAGAGAGCGGAGACCCGAGAGTATAAAACAGAGAGAGCGGAGACCCGAGAGTATAAAACAGAGAGAGCGGAGACCCGAGAGTATAAAACAGAGAGAACGCAGACCCCAGAGTATAAAACAGAGACCGCGGAGACCTGAGAGTATAAAACAGAGAGAGCGGAGACCCGAGAGTATAAAACAGAGAGAGCGGAGACCCAAGAGTATAAAACAGAGAGAGCGGAGACCCGAGAGTATAAAACAGAGAGAGCGGAGACCCTAGAGTGTAAAACAGAGAGAGCAGAGACCTGAGAGTATAAAACAAAGAGAGCGGAGACCCGAGAGTATGAAACAGAGAGAGCGGTGACCCTAGAGTATAAAACAGAGAGAGCGGAGACCCGAGAGTATAAAACAGAGAGAGCGGAGACCCGAGAATATAAAACAGAGAAAACGGAGAACCTGGAGTATAAAACAGAGAGAGCGGAGACCCTAGAGTATAAAACAGAGAGAGCGGAGACCCGAGAGTATAAAACAGAGAGAGCGGCGACCCGAGAGTATAAAACAGAGAGAGCGGAGACCCGAGAGTATAAAACAGAGAGAGCGGAGACACTAGAGTATAAAACAGAGAGAGCGGAGACCCTAGAGTATAAAACAGAGAGAGCGGAGACCCTAGAGTATAAAACAGAGAGAGCGGAGATGCGAGAGTATAAAACAGAGAGAGCGGAGACCCGAGAGTGTCAAACAGAGAGAGCGGAGCCCTGAGAGTATAAAAGAGAGAGAACGGAGACCCGAGAGAATAAAACAGAGAGAGCGGAGACCCGAGAGTATAAAACAGAGAGAGCGGAGACCCTAGAATATAAAACTGAGAGAGGGGAGACCTGAGAGTATAAAGCAAAGAGAGCGGAGACACTGGAGTATAAAACAGGGAGAGCGGAGACCTGAGAGAATAAAACAGAGAGAGCAGAAACCCGAGAGTATAAAACAGAGAGAGCGGAGACCCGAGAGTATAAAACAGAGAGGACGGTGACCCGAGAGTATAAAACAGAGAGAGCGGAGACCCGAGAGTATAAAACAGAGAGAGCGGAGACCCGAGAGTATAAAACAGAGAGAGCGGAGACCCTAGAGTATAAAACAGGGAGAGCGGAGACCCTAGAGTATAAAACAGAGAGAGCGGAGACCTGAGAGAATAAAACAGAGAGAGCGGAGACCCGAGATTATAAAGCAGAGAGAGCGGAGTCCCGAGAGTATAAAACAGAGACCGCGGAGACCTGAGAGTATAAAACAGAGAGAGCAGAGACCCGAGAGTATAAAACAGAGAGTGCAGAGACCCGAGAGTATAAAACAGAGAGAGCGGAGACCCAAGAGTATAAAACAGAGAGAGCGGAGACCCGAGAGTATAAAACAGAGAGAGCGGAGACCCTAGAATATAAAACAGAGAGAGCAGAGACCTGAGAGTATAAAACAAAGAGAGCGGAGACCCGAGAGTATAAAACAGAGAGAGCGGAGACCCGAGAGTATAAAACAGAGAGAGCGGAGACCATAGAGTATAAAACAGAGAGAGCGGAGATCCGAGAATATAAAACAGAGAGAACGGAGACCCTGGAGTATAAAACAGAGAGAGCGGAGACCCGAGAGTATAAAACAGAGAGAACAGAGACCCGAGAGTATAAAACGGAGGGAGCGGAGATCTGAGAGTATAAAACAGAGTGAGCGGACACCCGAGAGTATAAAACAGAGAGAGCGGAGACCCGAGAGAATAAAACAGAGAGAGCGGAGACCCGAGAGTATAAAACAGAGAGAGCGGAGACCCGAGAGTATAAAACAGAGAGAGCGGAGACCCGAGAGTATAAAACAGAGGGAGCGGAGACCCGAGAGTATAAAACAGAGACAGCGGAGACCCGAGAGTATAAAACAGAGAGAGCAGAGACCTGAGAATATAAAACAGAGAGCGCGGAGACCCGAGAGTGTAAAACAGAGAGAGCGGAGACCTGAGAGAATAAAACAGAGAGAGCGGAGGCCCGAGAGTATAAAACAGAGAGAGCGGAGACCCGAGAGTATAAAACAGAGAGAACGGAGACCCTAGAGTATAAAACAGAGACCGCGGAGACCTGAGAGTATAAAACAGAGAGAGCGGAGACCCGAGAGTATAAAACAGAGAGAGCGGAGATCCAAGAATATAAAACAGAGAGAGCGGAGACCCGAGAGTATAAAACAGAGAGAGCGGAGACCCTAGAGTATAAAACAGAGAGAGCTGAGACCTGAGAGTATAAAACAAAGAGAGCGGAGACCCGAGAGTATGAAACAGAGAGAGCGGAGACCCTAGAGTATAAAACAGAGAGAGCGGAGACCCGAGAATATAAAACAGAGAGAGCGGAGACCCGAGAGTATAAAACAGAGAGAGCGGAGACCATAGAGTATAAAACAGAGAGAGCGGAGACCCGAGAATATACAACAGAGAGAACGGAGACCCTGGAGTATAAAACAGAGAGAGCGGAGACCCTAGACTATAAAACAGAGAGAGCGGAGACCCGAGAGTATAAAACAGAGAGAGCGGAGACCCGAGAGTATAAAACAGAGAGAGCGGAGACCCGAGAGTATAAAACAGAGAGAGTGGAGACGCTAGGGTATAAAACAGAGAGAGCGGAGACCCTAGAGTATAAAACAGAGAGAGCGGAGACCCTAGAGTATAAAACAGAGAGAGCGGAGATGCGAGAGTATAAAACAGAGAGAGCGGAGACCCGAGAGTATCAAACAGAGAGACCGGAGACCCTAGAGTATAAAACAGAGAGAGCGGAGACCTGAGAGAATAAAATAGAGAGAGCGGAGACCCGAGAGTATAAAACAGAGAGAGCGGAGACCCGAGAGTATAAAACAGAGAGAGCGGAGACCCAAGAGTATAAAACAGAGAGAGCAGAGACCCTAGAGTATAAAACAGAGAGAGCGGAGACCCTAGAGTATAAAACAGAGAGAGCGGAGACCTGAGAGAATAAAACAGAGAGAGCGGAGACCCGAGATTATAAAGCAGAGAGAGCGGAGTCCCGAGAGTATAAAACAGAGACCGCGGAGACCTGAGAGTATAAAACAGAGAGAGCAGAGACCCGAGAGTATAAAACAGAGAGTGCAGAGACCCGAGAGTATAAAACAGAGAGAGCGGAGACCCAAGAGTATAAAACAGAGAGAGCGGAGACCCGAGAGTATAAAACAGAGAGAGCGGAGACCCTAGAATATAAAACAGAGAGAGCAGAGACCTGAGAGTATAAAACAAAGAGAGCGGAGACCCGAGAGTATAAAACAGAGAGAGCGGAGACCCGAAAGTATAAAACAGAGAGAGCGGAGACCATAGAGTATAAAACAGAGAGAGCGGAGATCCGAGAATATAAAACAGAGAGAACGGAGACCCTGGAGTATAAAACAGAGAGAGCGGAGACCCGAGAGTATAAAACAGAGAGAACAGAGACCCGAGAGTATAAAACAGAGAGAGCGGAGACCCTAGAATATAAAACAGAGAGAGCAGAGACCTGAGAGTATAAAACAAAGAGAGCGGAGACCCGAGAGTATAAAACAGAGAGAGCGGAGACCCGAGAGTATAAAACAGAGAGAGCGGAGACCATAGAGTATAAAACAGAGAGAGCGGAGATCCGAGAATATAAAACAGAGAGAACGGAGACCCTGGAGTATAAAACAGAGAGAGCGGAGACCCGAGAGTATAAAACAGAGAGAACAGAGACCCGAGAGTATAAAACGGAGGGAGCGGAGATCTGAGAGTATAAAACAGAGTGAGCGGACACCCGAGAGTATAAAACAGAGAGAGCGGAGACCCGAGAGAATAAAACAGAGAGAGCGGAGACCCGAGAGTATAAAACAGAGAGAGCGGAGACCCGAGAGTATAAAACAGAGAGAGCGGAGACCCGAGAGTATAAAACAGAGGGAGCGGAGACCCGAGAGTATAAAACAGAGACAGCGGAGACCCGAGAGTATAAAACAGAGAGAGCAGAGACCTGAGAATATAAAACAGAGAGCGCGGAGACCCGAGAGTGTAAAACAGAGAGAGCGGAGACCTGAGAGAATAAAACAGAGAGAGCGGAGGCCCGAGAGTATAAAACAGAGAGAGCGGAGACCCGAGAGTATAAAACAGAGAGAACGGAGACCCTAGAGTATAAAACAGAGACCGCGGAGACCTGAGAGTATAAAACAGAGAGAGCGGAGACCCGAGAGTATAAAACAGAGAGAGCGGAGATCCAAGAATATAAAACAGAGAGAGCGGAGACCCGAGAGTATAAAACAGAGAGAGCGGAGACCCTAGAGTATAAAACAGAGAGAGCTGAGACCTGAGAGTATAAAACAAAGAGAGCGGAGACCCGAGAGTATGAAACAGAGAGAGCGGAGACCCTAGAGTATAAAACAGAGAGAGCGGAGACCCGAGAATATAAAACAGAGAGAGCGGAGACCCGAGAGTATAAAACAGAGAGAGCGGAGACCATAGAGTATAAAACAGAGAGAGCGGAGACCCGAGAATATACAACAGAGAGAACGGAGACCCTGGAGTATAAAACAGAGAGAGCGGAGACCCTAGACTATAAAACAGAGAGAGCGGAGACCCGAGAGTATAAAACAGAGAGAGCGGAGACCCGAGAGTATAAAACAGAGAGAGCGGAGACCCGAGAGTATAAAACAGAGAGAGTGGAGACGCTAGGGTATAAAACAGAGAGAGCGGAGACCCTAGAGTATAAAGCAGAGAGAGCGGAGACCCTAGAGTATAAAACAGAGAGAGCGGAGATGCGAGAGTATAAAACAGAGAGAGCGGAGACCCGAGAGTATCAAACAGAGAGACCGGAGACCCTAGAGTATAAAACAGAGAGAGCGGAGACCTGAGAGAATAAAATAGAGAGAGCGGAGACCCGAGAGTATAAAACAGAGAGAGCGGAGACCCGAGAGTATAAAACAGAGAGAGCGGAGACCCAAGAGTATAAAACAGAGAGAGCAGAGACCCTAGAGTATAAAACAGAGAGAGCGGAGACCCTAGAGTATAAAACAGAGAGAGCGGAGACCTGAGAGAATAAAACAGAGAGAGCGGAGACCCGAGATTATAAAGCAGAGAGAGCGGAGTCCCGAGAGTATAAAACAGAGACCGCGGAGACCTGAGAGTATAAAACAGAGAGAGCAGAGACCCGAGAGTATAAAACAGAGAGTGCAGAGACCCGAGAGTATAAAACAGAGAGAGCGGAGACCCAAGAGTATAAAACAGAGAGAGCGGAGACCCGAGAGTATAAAACAGAGAGAGCGGAGACCCTAGAATATAAAACAGAGAGAGCAGAGACCTGAGAGTATAAAACAAAGAGAGCGGAGACCCGAGAGTATAAAACAGAGAGAGCGGAGACCCGAGAGTATAAAACAGAGAGAGCGGAGACCATAGAGTATAAAACAGAGAGAGCGGAGATCCGAGAATATAAAACAGAGAGAACGGAGACCCTGGAGTATAAAACAGAGAGAGCGGAGACCCGAGAGTATAAAACAGAGAGAACAGAGACCCGAGAGTATAAAACGGAGGGAGCGGAGATCTGAGAGTATAAAACAGAGTGAGCGGACACCCGAGAGTATAAAACAGAGAGAGCGGAGACCCGAGAGAATAAAACAGAGAGAGCGGAGACCCGAGAGTATAAAACAGAGAGAGCGGAGACCCGAGAGTATAAAACAGAGAGAGCGGAGACCCGAGAGTATAAAACAGAGGGAGCGGAGACCCGAGAGTATAAAACAGAGACAGCGGAGACCCGAGAGTATAAAACAGAGAGAGCAGAGACCTGAGAATATAAAACAGAGAGCGCGGAGACCCGAGAGTGTAAAACAGAGAGAGCGGAGACCTGAGAGAATAAAACAGAGAGAGCGGAGGCCCGAGAGTATAAAACAGAGAGAGCGGAGACCCGAGAGTGTAAAACAGAGAGAACGGAGACCCTAGAGTATAAAACAGAGACCGCGGAGACCTGAGAGTATAAAACAGAGAGAGCGGAGACCCGAGAGTATAAAACAGAGAGAGCGGAGATCCAAGAATATAAAACAGAGAGAGCGGAGACCCGAGAGTATAAAACAGAGAGAGCGGAGACCCTAGAGTATAAAACAGAGAGAGCTGAGACCTGAGAGTATAAAACAAAGAGAGCGGAGACCCGAGAGTATGAAACAGAGAGAGCGGAGACCCTAGAGTATAAAACAGAGAGAGCGGAGACCCGAGAGTATAAAACAGAGAGAGCGGAGACCCGAGAGTATAAAACAGAGAGAGCGGAGACCATAGAGTATAAAACAGAGAGAGCGGAGACCCGAGAATATACAACAGAGAGAACGGAGACCCTGGAGTATAAAACAGAGAGAGCGGAGACCCTAGACTATAAAACAGAGAGAGCGGAGACCCGAGAGTATAAAACAGAGAGAGCGGAGACCCGAGAGTATAAAACAGAGAGAGCGGAGACCCGAGAGTATAAAACAGAGAGAGTGGAGACGCTAGGGTATAAAACAGAGAGAGCGGAGACCCTAGAGTATAAAACAGAGAGAGCGGAGACCCTAGAGTATAAAACAGAGAGAGCGGAGATGCGAGAGTATAAAACAGAGAGAGCGGAGACCCGAGAGTATCAAACAGAGAGACCGGAGACCCTAGAGTATAAAACAGAGAGAGCGGAGACCTGAGAGAATAAAATAGAGAGAGCGGAGACCCGAGAGTATAAAACAGAGAGAGCGGAGACCCGAGAGTATAAAACAGAGAGAGCGGAGACCCAAGAGTATAAAACAGAGAGAGCAGAGACCCTAGAGTATAAAACAGAGAGAGCGGAGACCCTAGAGTATAAAACAGAGAGAGCGGAGACCTGAGAGAATAAAACAGAGAGAGCGGAGACCCGAGAGTATAAAACAGAGAGAACGGAGACCCTAGACTATAAAACAGAGAGCGCGGAGACCTGAGAGTATAAAACAGAGAGAGCGGAGTCCCGAGTGTATAAAACAGAGAGAGCAGGGACCCGAGAGGATAAAACAGTGAGAGCGGAGACCTGAGAGTATAAAACAGAGAGAGCGGAGACCCGAGAGTATAAAACAGAGAGAGCAGGGACCCTAGAGTATAAAACAGAGAGAGCAGAGACCTGAGAGTATAAAACAAAGAGAGCGGAGGCCTGAGAGTATAAAACAGAGAGAGCGGAGACCCGAGAATATAAAACAGAGAGAGCGGAGACCTGAGAGAATAAAATAGAGAGAGCGGAGACCCGAGAGTATAAAACAGAGAGAGCGGAGACCCGAGAGTATAAAACAGAGAGAGCGGAGACCCGAGAGTATAAAACGGAGGGAGCGGTGACCTGAGAGTATAAAACAGAGAGAGCGGACACCCGAGAGTATGAAACAGAGAGAGCGGAGACCCGAGAGAATAAAACAGAGAGAGCAGAGACCCGAGAGTATAAAACAGAGAGAGCGGAGACACGAGAGTATAAAACAGAGAGAGCGGAGACCCGAGAGTATAAAACAGAGGGAGCGGAGACCCGAGAGTATAAAACAGAGACAGCGGAGACCCGAGAGTATAAAACAGAGAGAGCAGAGACCTGAGAGTATAAAACAGAGAGCGCGGAGACCCGAGAGGGTAAAACAGAGAGAGCGGCGACCCTAGACCCTAGAGTATAAAACAGAGAGAGCGGAGGCCCTAGAGTATAAAACAGAGAGAGCGGAGACCTGAGAGAATAAAACAGAGAGAGCGGAGACCCGAGATTATAAAGCAGAGAGAGCGGAGTCCCGAGAGTATAAAACAGAGACCGCGGAGACCTGAGAGTATAAAACAGAGAGAGCAGAGACCCGAGAGTATAAAACAGAGAGAGCGGAGACCCAAGAGTATAAAACAGAGAGAGCGGAGACCCGAGAGTATAAAACAGAGAGAGCGGAGACCCTAGAGTATAAAACAGAGAGAGCAGAGACCTGAGAGTAAAAAACAAAGAGAGCGGAGACCCGAGAGTATGAAACAGAGAGAGCGGAGACCCTAGAGTATAAAACAGATAGAGCGGAGACCCGAGAGTATAAAACAGAGAGAGCGGAGACCCGAGAGTATAAAACAGAGAGAGCGGAGACCATAGAGTATAAAACAGAGAGAGCGGAGACCAGAGAATATAAAACAGAGAGAACGGAGACCCTGGAGTATAAAACAGAGAGAGCGGAGACCCGAGAGTATAAAACAGAGAGAACAGAGACCCGAGAGTATAAAACGGAGGGAGCGGAGATCTGAGAGTATAAAACAGAGAGAGCGGACACCCGAGAGTATAAAACAGAGAGAGCGGAGACCCGAGAGAATAAAACAGAGAGAGCGGAGACCCGAGAGTATAAAACAGAGAGAGCGGAGACCCGAGAGTATAAAACAGAGAGAGCGGAGACCCGAGAGTATAAAACAGAGGGAGCGGAGACCCGAGAGTATAAAACAGAGACAGTTGAGACCCGAGAGCATAAAACAGAGAGAGCAGAGACCTGAGAGTATAAAACAGAGAGCGCGGAGACCCGAGAGTGTAAAACAGAGAGAGCGGAGACCCTAGAGTATAAAACAGAGAGAGCGGACGCCCTGGAGTATAAAACAGAGAGAGCGGAGACCCTAGAGTATAAAACAGAGAGAGCGGAGACCTGAGAGAATAAAACAGAGAGAGCGGAGGCCCGAGAGTATAAAACAGAGAGAGCGGAGTCCCGAGAGTATAAAACAGAGAGAACGGAGATCCTAGAGTATAAAACAGAGACCGCGGAGACCTGAGAGTATAAAACAGAGAGAGCGGAGACCCGAGAGTACAAAACAGAGAGAGCGGAGATCCAAGAGTATAAAACAGAGAGAGCGGAGACCCGAGAGTATAAAACAGAGAGAGCGGAGACCCTAGAGTATAAAACAGAGAGAGCAGAGACCTGAGAGTATAAAACAAAGAGAGCGGAGACCCGAGAGTATGAAACAGAGAGAGCGGAGACCCTAGAGTACAAAACAGAGAGAGCGGAGACCCGAGAGTATAAAACAGAGAGAGCGGAGACCCGAGAGTATAAAACAGAGAGAGTGGAGACCATAGAGTATAAAACAGAGAGAGCGGAGACCCGAGAATATAAAACAGAGAGAACGGAGACCCTGAACTATAAAACAGAGAGAGCGGAGACCCTAGACTATAAAACAGAGAGAGCGGAGACCCGAGAGTATAAAACAGAGAGAGCGGAGACCCGAGAGTATAAAACAGAGAGAGCGGAGACCCGAGAGTATAAAACAGAGAGAGCGGAGACACTAGAGTATAAAACAGAGAGAGCGGAGACCCTAGGGTATAAAACAGAGAGAGCGGAGACCCAAGTGTATAAAACAGAGAGAGCGGAGATGCGAGAGTATAAAACAGAGAGAGCGGAGACCCGAGAGTATCAAACAGAGAGAGCGGAGACCCTAGAGTATAAAACAGAGAGAGCGGAGACCTGAGAGAATAAAATAGAGAGAGCGGAGACCCGAGAGTATAAAACAGAGAGAGTGGAGACCCGAGAGTATAAAACAGAGAGAGCGGAGACCCAAGAGTATAAAACAGAGAGAGCAGAGACTCTAGAGTATAAAACAGAGAGAGCGGAGACCCTAGAGTATAAAACAGAGAGAGCGGAGACCTGAGAGAATAAAACAGAGAGAGCGGAGACCCGAGAGTATAAAACAGAGAGAACGGAGACCCTAGAGTATAAAACAGAGAGCGCGGAGACCTGAGAGTATAAAACAGAGAGAGCGGAGACCCGAGTGTATAAAACAGAGAGAGCAGGGACCCGAGAGTATAAAACAGTGAGAGCGGAGACGCGAGAGTATAAAACAGAGAGAGCGGAGACCCGAGAGTATAAAACAGAGAGAGCGGAGACCCGAGAGTATAAAACAGAGAGAGCGGAGACCTGAGAGAATAAAATAGAGAGAGCGGAGACCCGAGAGTATAAAACAGAGAGAGCGGAGACCCGAGAGTATAAAACAGAGAGAGCGGAGACCCGAGAGTATAAAACAGAGAGAGCGGAGACCCGAGAGTATAAAACAGAGAGAGCGGAGACCCGAGAGTATAAAACAGAGAGAGCAGGGACCCCAGAGTATAAAACAGAGAGAGCGGAGACCCGAGAGTATAAAACAGAGAGAGCGGAGACCCGAGAGTATAAAACAGAGAGAGCGGCGACCCGAGAGTATAAAACAGAGAGAGCGGAGACCCGAGAGTGTAAAACAGAGAGAACAGAGACCCGAGAGTATAAAACGGAGGGAGCGGAGACCTGAGAGTATAAAACAGAGAGAGCGGACACCCGAGCGTATAAAACAGAGAGAGCGGAGACCCGAGAGAATAAAACAGGGAGAGCAGAGACCCGAGAGTATAAAACAGAGAGAGCGGAGACCCGAGAGTATAAAACAGAGAGAGTGGAGACCCGAGAGGATAAAACAGAGGGAGCGGAGACCCGAGAGTATAAAACAGAGACAGCGGAGACCCGAGAGTATAGAACAGAGAGAGCAGAGACCTGAGAGTATAAAACAGAGAGCGCGGAGACCCGAGAGTGTAAAACAGAGAGAGCGGAGACCCTGGAGTATAAAACAGAGAGTGCGGAGGCCCGAGAGTATAAAACAGAGAGAGCGGAGACCCTAGAGTATAAAACAGAGAGAGCGGAGACCTGAGAGAATAAAACAGAGAGAGCGGAGGCCCGAGAGTATAAAACAGAGAGAGCGGAGTCCCGAGAGCATCAAACAGAGAGAACGGAGACCCTAGAGTATAAAACAGAGGCCGCGGAGTCCTGAGAGTATAAAACAGAGAGAGCGGAGACCCGAGAGTATAAAACAGAGAGAGCGGAGACCCAAGAGTATAAAGCAGAGAGAGCGGAGACCCGAGAGTATGAAACAGAGAGAGCGGAGACCCTAGAGTATAAAACAGAGAGAGCAGAGACCTGAGAGTATAAAACAAAGAGAGCGGAGACCCGAGAGTATGAAACAGAGAGCGCGGAGACCCTAGAGTATAAAACAGAGAGAGCGGAGACCCGAGAGTATAAAACAGAGAGAGTGGAGACCCGAGAGTATAAAACAGAGAGAGCGGAGACCATAGAGTATAAAACAGAGAGAGCGGAGACCCGAGAATATAAAACAGAGAGAACGGAGACCCTGGAGTATAAAACAGAGAGAGCGGAGACCCTAGAGTATAAAACAGAGAGAGCGGAGACCCGAGAGGATAAAACAGAGAGAGCGGAGACCCGAGAGTATAAAACAGAGAGAGCAGAGACCCGAGAGTATAAAACAGAGAGAGCAGAGACCCGAGAGTATAAAACAGAGCGAGCGGAGACCCTAGAGTATAAAACAGAGCGAGCAGAGACCTGAGAGTACAAAACAAAGAGAGCGGAGACCCGAGAGTATGAAACAGAGAGAGCGGAGACCCTAGAGTATAAAACAGAGAGAGCGGAGACCCGAGAGTATAAAACAGAGAGCGGAGACCCGAGAGTATAAAACAGAGAGAGCGGAGACCGTAGAGTATAAAACAGAGAGAGCGGAGCCCCGAGAGTATAAAACAGAGAGAACGGAGACCCTGGAGTATAAAACAGAGAGAGCAGAGACCCGAGAGTATAAAACAGAGAGAGCGGAGACCCGAGAGAATAAAACAGAGAGAGCGGAGACCCGAGAGTATAAAACAGAGAGAGCGGAGACCCGAGAGTATAAAACAGAGAGAGCGGAGACCCTAGAGTATAAAACAGAGAGAGCGGAGACCCTAGAGTATAAAACAGAGAGAGCGGAGACCCGAGAGTATAAAACAGAGAGAGCGGAGACCCGAGAGTATAAAACAGAGAGAGCGGAGACCCTAGCGTATAAAACAGAGAGAGCGGAGACCTGAGAGTATAAAACAGAGAGAGCGGAGACCCTAGAGTATAAAACAGAGAGAGCGGAGACCTGAGAGAATAAAAGAGAGAGAGCGGAGACCCGAGAGTATAAAACAGAGAGAGCGGAGACCCGAGAGTATAAAACAGAGAGAGCAGAGACCCCAGAGTATAAAACAGACAGAGCGGAGACCCGAGAGAATAAAACAGATAGA
Organism: Somniosus microcephalus; assembly: GCF_052327205.1. Lineage (NCBI taxonomy): Eukaryota > Metazoa > Chordata > Chondrichthyes > Squaliformes > Somniosidae > Somniosus > Somniosus microcephalus. The sequence continues at coordinate 65,372,620 of NC_140994.1, forward strand.
GCAGAGACCCCAGAGTATAAAACAGAGAGAGCGGAGACCCGAGAGTATAAAACAGAGAGAGCGGAGACCCGAGAGCATAAAACAGAGAGAGCGGAGACCCGAGAGTATAAAACAGAGAGAGCGGAGACCCGAGAGTATAAAACAGAGAGAACAGAGACCCGAGAGTATAAAACGGAGAGAGCGGAGACCTGAGGTTATAAAACAGAGAGAGCGGAGACCCGAGAGTATAAAACAGAGAGAGCGGAGACCCGAGATTATAAAACAGAGAGAGCAGAGACCCGAGAGTATAAAACAGAGAGAGCGGAGACACGAGAGTATAAAACAGAGAGAGCGGAGACCCGAGAGTATAAAACAGAGGGAGCGGAGACCCGAGAGTATAAAACAGAGAGAGCAGAGACCCGAGAGTATAAAACAGAGAGAGCAGAGACCTGAGAGTATAAAACAGAGAGCGCGGAGACCCGAGAGTATAAAACAGAGAGAGCGGAGACCCTAGAGTATAAAACAGAGAGAGCGGAGACCTGAGAGTATAAAACAGAGAGAGCGGAGACCCGAGAGTATAAAACAGAGAGAGCGGAGACCCGAGAGTATAAAATAGAGAGAGCGGAGACCCGAGAGTATAAAACAGAGAGAGAGGAGACCCTAGAGTATAAAACAGAGAGAGCAGAGACCTGAGAGTATAAAACAAAGAGAGCGGAGAACCGAGAGTATGAAACAGAGAGAGCGGAGACCCTAGAGTATAAAACAGAGAGAGCGGAGACCCGAGAGTATAAAACAGAGAGAGCGGAGACCCGAGATTATAAAACAGAGAGAGCGGAGACCGTAGAGTACAAAACAGAGAGAGCGGAGACCTGAGAGTATAAAATAGAGAGAACGGAGACCCTGGAGTATAAAACAGAGAGAGCGGAGACCCTAGAGTATAAAACAGAGAGAGCGGAGACCCGAGAGTATAAAACAGAGAGAGCGGAGACCCGAGAGTATGAAACAGAGAGAGCGGAGACCCTAGAGTATAAAACAGAGAGAGCGGAGACCCTAGAGTATAAAACAGAGAGAGCGGAGACCCTAGAGTATAAAAGAGAGAGAGCGGAGATGCGAGAGTATAAAGCAGAGAGAGCGGAGACCCGAGAGTATCAAACAGAGACAGCGGAGCCCCGAGAGTAAAAAAGAGAGAGAACGGAGACCCGAGAGAATAAAACAGAGAGAGCGGAGACCCGAGAGTATAAAACGGAGAGAGCGGAGACCTGAGAGTATAAAACAGAGAGAGCGGAGACCGGAGAGTATAAAACAGAGAGAGCGGAGACCCGAGAGTATAAAACAGAGAGAGCGGAGACCCGAGAGTATAAAACAGAGAGAGCGGAGACCCAAGAGTATAAAACAGAGAGAACAGAGACCCGAGAGTATAAAACGGAGAGAGCGGAGACCTGAGAGTATAAAACAGAGAGAGCGGAGACCCGAGAGTATCAAACAGAGAGAGCGGAGACCCGAGAGTATAAAACAGAGGGAGCAGAGACCCAAGAGTGTAAAACAGAGAGAGCGGAGACCCGAGAGTATAAAACAGAGAGAGCGGAGACCCGAGAGTATAAAACAGAGGGAGCGGAGACCCGAGAGTATAAAACAGAGAGAGCAGAGACCCGAGAGTATAAAACAGAGAGAGCAGAGACCTGAGAGTATAAAACAGAGAGCGCGGAGACCCGAGAGTATAAATCAGAGAGAGCGGAGACCCTAGAGTATAAAACAGAGAGAGCGGAGACCCTAGAGTATAAAACAGAGAGAGCGGAGACCCGAGAGTATAAAAAAGAGGGAGCGGAGACCTCAGAGAATAAAACAGAGAGAGCGGAGACCCGAGAGTATAAAACAGAGAGAGCGGAGTCCCGAGTGTACAAAACAGAGAGAACGGAGACCCTAGAGTATAAAACAGAGACCGCGGAGACCTGAGAGTATAAAACAGAGAGAGCGGAGACCCGAGAGTATAAAACAGAGAGAGCAGAGACCCGAGAGTATAAAACAGAGAGAGCGGAGACCCGAGAGTATAAAACAGAGAGAGCGGAGACCCAAGAGTATAAAACAGAGAGAGCAGAGACCTGAGAGTATAAAACAAAGAGAGCGGAGACCCGAGAGTATGAAACAGAGAGAGCGGAGACCCTAGAGTATAAAACAGAGAGAGCGGATACCCGAGAGTATAAAACAGAGAGCGGAGACCCGAGAGTATAAAACAGAGAGAGCGGAGACCGTAGAGTATAAAACAGAGAGAGCGGAGACCCGAGAGTATAAAACAGAGAGAACGGAGACCCTGGAGTATAAAACAGAGAGAGCGGAGACCCGAGAGTATAAAACAGAGAGAGCGGAGACCCGAGGGAATAAAACAGAGAGAGCGGAGACCCGAGAGTATAAAACAGAGAGAGCGGAGACCCGAGAGTATAAAACAGAGAGAGCGGAGACTCTAGGGTATAAAACAGAGAGAGCGGAGACCCTAGAGTATAAAACAGAGAGAGCGGAGACCCGAGAGTATAAAACAGAGAGAGCGGAGACCCGAGAGTATAAAACAGAGAGAGCGGAGACCGGAGAGTATAAAACAGAGAGAGCGGAGACCTGAGAGTATAAAACAGAGAGAGCGGAGACCCGAGAGAATAAAACAGATAGAGCAGAGACCCCAGAGTATAAAACAGAGAGAGCGGAGACCCGAGAGTATAAAACAGAGAGAGCGGAGACCCGAGAGCATAAAACAGAGAGAGCGGAGACCCGAGAGTATAAAACAGAGAGAGCGGAGACCCGAGAGTATAAAACAGAGAGAACAGAGACCCGAGAGTATAAAACGGAGAGAGCGGAGACCTGAGGTTATAAAACAGAGAGAGCGGAGACCCGAGAGTATAAAACAGAGAGAGCGGAGACCCGAGATTATAAAACAGAGAGAGCAGAGACCCGAGAGTATAAAACAGAGAGAGCGGAGACACGAGAGTATAAAACAGAGAGAGCGGAGACCCGAGAGTATAAAACAGAGGGAGCGGAGACCCGAGAGTATAAAACAGAGAGAGCAGAGACCCGAGAGTATAAAACAGAGAGAGCAGAGACCTGAGAGTATAAAACAGAGAGCGCGGAGACCCGAGAGTATAAAACAGAGAGAGCGGAGACCCTAGAGTATAAAACAGAGAGAGCGGAGACCTGAGAGTATAAAACAGAGAGAGCGGAGACCCGAGAGTATAAAACAGAGAGAGCGGAGACCCGAGAGTATAAAATAGAGAGAGCGGAGACCCGAGAGTATAAAACAGAGAGAGAGGAGACCCTAGAGTATAAAACAGAGAGAGCAGAGACCTGAGAGTATAAAACAAAGAGAGCGGAGAACCGAGAGTATGAAACAGAGAGAGCGGAGACCCTAGAGTATAAAACAGAGAGAGCGGAGACCCGAGAGTATAAAACAGAGAGAGCGGAGACCCGAGATTATAAAACAGAGAGAGCGGAGACCGTAGAGTACAAAACAGAGAGAGCGGAGACCTGAGAGTATAAAATAGAGAGAACGGAGACCCTGGAGTATAAAACAGAGAGAGCGGAGACCCTAGAGTATAAAACAGAGAGAGCGGAGACCCGAGAGTATAAAACAGAGAGAGCGGAGACCCGAGAGTATGAAACAGAGAGAGCGGAGACCCTAGAGTATAAAACAGAGAGAGCGGAGACCCTAGAGTATAAAACAGAGAGAGCGGAGACCCTAGAGTATAAAAGAGAGAGAGCGGAGATGCGAGAGTATAAAGCAGAGAGAGCGGAGACCCGAGAGTATCAAACAGAGACAGCGGAGCCCCGAGAGTAAAAAAGAGAGAGAACGGAGACCCGAGAGAATAAAACAGAGAGAGCGGAGACCCGAGAGTATAAAACGGAGAGAGCGGAGACCTGAGAGTATAAAACAGAGAGAGCGGAGACCGGAGAGTATAAAACAGAGAGAGCGGAGACCCGAGAGTATAAAACAGAGAGAGCGGAGACCCGAGAGTATAAAACAGAGAGAGCGGAGACCCAAGAGTATAAAACAGAGAGAACAGAGACCCGAGAGTATAAAACGGAGAGAGCGGAGACCTGAGAGTATAAAACAGAGAGAGCGGAGACCCGAGAGTATCAAACAGAGAGAGCGGAGACCCGAGAGTATAAAACAGAGGGAGCAGAGACCCAAGAGTGTAAAACAGAGAGAGCGGAGACCCGAGAGTATAAAACAGAGAGAGCGGAGACCCGAGAGTATAAAACAGAGGGAGCGGAGACCCGAGAGTATAAAACAGAGAGAGCAGAGACCCGAGAGTATAAAACAGAGAGAGCAGAGACCTGAGAGTATAAAACAGAGAGCGCGGAGACCCGAGAGTATAAATCAGAGAGAGCGGAGACCCTAGAGTATAAAACAGAGAGAGCGGAGACCCTAGAGTATAAAACAGAGAGAGCGGAGACCCGAGAGTATAAAAAAGAGGGAGCGGAGACCTCAGAGAATAAAACAGAGAGAGCGGAGACCCGAGAGTATAAAACAGAGAGAGCGGAGTCCCGAGTGTACAAAACAGAGAGAACGGAGACCCTAGAGTATAAAACAGAGACCGCGGAGACCTGAGAGTATAAAACAGAGAGAGCGGAGACCCGAGAGTATAAAACAGAGAGAGCAGAGACCCGAGAGTATAAAACAGAGAGAGCGGAGACCCGAGAGTATAAAACAGAGAGAGCGGAGACCCAAGAGTATAAAACAGAGAGAGCAGAGACCTGAGAGTATAAAACAAAGAGAGCGGAGACCCGAGAGTATGAAACAGAGAGAGCGGAGACCCTAGAGTATAAAACAGAGAGAGCGGATACCCGAGAGTATAAAACAGAGAGCGGAGACCCGAGAGTATAAAACAGAGAGAGCGGAGACCGTAGAGTATAAAACAGAGAGAGCGGAGACCCGAGAGTATAAAACAGAGAGAACGGAGACCCTGGAGTATAAAACAGAGAGAGCGGAGACCCGAGAGTATAAAACAGAGAGAGCGGAGACCCGAGGGAATAAAACAGAGAGAGCGGAGACCCGAGAGTATAAAACAGAGAGAGCGGAGACCCGAGAGTATAAAACAGAGAGAGCGGAGACTCTAGAGTATAAAACAGAGAGAGCGGAGACCCTAGAGTATAAAACAGAGAGAGCGGAGACCCGAGAGTATAAAACAGAGAGAGCGGAGACCCGAGAGTATAAAACAGAGAGAGCGGAGACCGGAGAGTATAAAACAGAGAGAGCGGAGACCTGAGAGTATAAAACAGAGAGAGCGGAGACCCGAGAGAATAAAACAGAGAGAGCGGAGACACTAGCGTATAAAACAGAGAGAGCGGAGACCTGAGAGTATAAAACAGAGAGAGCGGAGACCCTAGAGTATAAAACAGAGAGAGCGGAGACCTGAGAGAATAAAAGAGAGAGAGCGGAGACCCGAGAGTATAAAACAGAGAGAGCGGAGACCCGAGAGTATAAAACAGAGAGAGCGGAGAACCGAGAGTATAAAACAGAGAGAGCAGAGTCCCCAGAGTATAAAACAGAGAGAGCGGAGACCCGAGAGTATAAAACAGAGAGAGCGGAGGCCCGAGAGTATAAAACAGAGAGAGCGGAGACCCGAGAGTATAAAACAGAGAGAGCGGAGTCCTGAGAGTATAAAACAGAGAGAGCGGAGACCCGAGAGTATAAACCGGAGAGAGCGGAGACCTGAGAGTATAAAACAGAGAGAGCGGAGACCGGAGAGTATAAAACAGAGAGAGCGGAGACCCGAGAGTATAAAACAGAGAGAGCGGAGACCTGAGAGTAAAAAACAGAGAGAGCGGAGACCCGATAGCATAAAAAAGAGAGAGCGGAAACCCGAGAGTATAAAACAGAGGGAGCGGAGACCCGAGAGTATAAAACAGAGAGAGCGGAGACCCGAGAGTATAAAACAGAGAGAGCAGAGACCTGAGAGTATAAAACAGAGAGAGCGGAGGCCCGAGAGTATAAAACAGAGAGAGCGGAGACCCTAGAGTATAAAACAGAGAGAGCGGAGACCCTGGAGTATAAAACAGAGAGAGCGGAGACTCTAGAGTATAAAACAGAGAGAGCGGAGACCTGAGAAAATAAAACAGAGAGAGCGGAGACCCGAGAGTATAAAACAGAGAGAGCGGAGTCCCGAGAGTGTAAAACAGAGAGAACGGAGACCCGAGAGTATAAAACAGAGAGAGCAGAGCCCCGAGAGTATAAAACAGAGAGAGCTGAGACACGAGAGTATAAAACAGAGAGAGCGGAGACCCGAGAGTATAAAACAGAGAGAGCGGAGATCCTAGAGTATAAAACAGAGAGAGCAGAGACCTGAGAGTATAAAACAAAGAGAGCGGAGACCTGAGAGTATAAAACAGAGAGAGCGGAGACCCGAGAGTATAAAACAGAGAGAGCGGAGACCCGAGAGTATAAAATAGAGAGAGCGGAGACCCGAGAGTATAAAACAGAGAGAGCAGAGACCCCAGAGTATAAAACAGAAAGAGCGGAGACCCGAGAGTATAAAACAGAGAGAGCAGAGAACCCAGAGTATAAAACAGAGAGAGCGGAGACCCGAGAGTATAAAACAGAGAGAGCGGAGACCCGAGAGTATAAAACAGAGAGCGGAGACCCGAGAGTATAAAACAGAGAGAGCGGAGACCCGAGAGTATAAAACAGAGAGAGCAGAGACCCGAGAGTATCAAACGGAGAGAGCGGAGACCTGAGAGTATAAAACAGAGAGAGCGGAGACCCGAGAGTATAAAACAGTGGCAGCGGAGACCTGAGAGTATAAAACAGAGAGAGCGGAGACCCGAGAGTATAAAACAGAGGGAGCGGAGACCCGAGAGTATAAAACAGAGAGAGGAGAGACCCGAGAATATAAAACAGAGAGAGCAGAGACCTGAGAGTATAAAACAGAGAGCACGGAGACCCAAGAGTATAAAACAGAGAGAGCGGAGACCCTAGAGTATAAAACAGAGAGAGCGGAGACCCTAGAGTATAAAACAGAGAGAGCGGAGACCCTCGAGTATAAAACAGAGAGAGCGGAGACATGAGAGAATAAAACAGAGAGAGCGGAGACCCGAGAGTATAAAACAGAGAGAGCGGAGTCCCGAGAGTATAAAACAGAGAGAACGGAGACCCTAGAGTATAAAACAGAGACCGCGGAGACCTGAGAGTATAAAACAGAGAGAGCGGAGACCCGAGAGTATAAAACAGAGAGAGCGGAGACCCAAGAGTATAAAACAGAGAGAGCGGAGACCCGAGAGTATAAAACAGAGAGAGCGGAGACCCGAGAGTATAAAACAGAGAGAGCGGAGACCCTAGAGTATAAAACAGGGAGAGCAGAGATCTGAGAGTATAAAACAAAGAGAGCGGAGACCTGAGAGTATAAAACAGAGAGAGCGGAGACCCGAGAGTATAAAACAGAGAGAGTGGAGACCCGAGAGTATAAAACAGAGAGAACAGAGACCTGAGAGTATAAAACAGAGAGAGCTGAGACACGAGAGTATAAAACAGAGGGAGCGGAGACCCGAGAGTATAAAACAGAGAGAGCAGAGACCCGAGAGTATAAAACAGAGAGAGCAGAGACCTGAGAGTATAAAACAGAGAGCGCGGAGACCCGAGAGTATAAAACAGAGAGAGCGGAGACCCTAGAGTATAAAACAGAGGGAGCGGAGACCCTAGAGTATAAAACAGAGAGAGCGGAGACCTGAGAGTATAAAACAGAGAAAACGGAGACCCGAGAGTATAAAACAGAGAGAGCGGAGACCCGAGAGTATAAAATAGAGAGAGCGGAGACCCAAGAGTATAAAACAGAGAGAGAGGAGACCCTAGAGTATAAAACAGAGAGAGCAGAGACCTGAGAGTATAAAACAAAGAGAGCGGAGAACCGAGAGTATGAAACAGAGAGAGCGGAGACCCTAGAGTATAAAACAGAGAGAGCGGAGACCCGAGAGTATAAAACAGAGAGAGCGGAGACCCGAGATTATAAAACAGAGAGAGCGGAGACCGTAGAGTATAAAACAGAGAGAGCGGAGACCTGAGAGTATAAAACAGAGAGAACGGAGACCCTGGAGTATAAAACAGAGAGAGCGGAGACCCTAGAGTATAAAACAGGGAGAGCGGAGACCCGAGAGTATAAAACAGAGAGACCAGAGACCCGAGAGTATGAAACAGAGAGAGCGGAGACCCTAGAGTATAAAACAGAGAGAGCGGAGACCCTAGAGTATAAAACAGAGAGAGCGGAGACCCTAGAGTATAAAACAGAGAGAGCGGAGATGCGAGAGTATAAAACAGAGAGAGCGGAGACCCGAGAGTATCAAACAGAGACAGCGGAGCCCCGAGAGTAAAAAAGAGAGAGAACGGAGACCCGAGAGAATAAAACAGAGAGAGCGGAGACCCGAGAGTATAAAACGGAGAGAGCGGAGACCTGAGAGTATAAAACAGAGAGAGCGGAGACCGGAGAGTATAAAACAGAGAGAGCGGAGACCCGAGAGTATAAAACAGAGAGAGCGGAGACCCGAGAGTATAAAACAGAGAGAGCGGAGACCCGAGAGTATAAAACAGAGAGAACAGAGACCCGAGAGTATAAAACGGAGAGAGCGGAGACCTGAGAGCATAAAACAGAGAGAGCGGAGACCCGAGAGTATCAAACAGAGAGAGCGGAGACCCGAGAGTATAAAACAGAGAGAGCAGAGACCCAAGAGTGTAAAACAGAGAGAGCGGAGAGCCGAGAGTATAAAACAGAGAGAGCGGAGACCCGAGAGTATAAAACAGAGGCAGCAGAGACCCGAGAGTATAAAACAGAGAGAGCAGAGACCCGAGAGTATAAAACAGAGAGAGCAGAGACCTGAGAGTATAAAACAGAGAGCGCGGAGACCCGAGAGTATAAATCAGAGAGAGCGGAGACCCTAGAGTATAAAACAGAGAGAGCGGAGACCCTAGAGTATAAAACAGAGAGAGCGGAGACCCGAGAGTATAAAAAAGAGGGAGCGGAGACCCGAGGGTATAAAACAGAGAGAGCGGAGTCCCGAGAGTACAAAACAGAGAGAACGGAGACCCTAGAGTATAAAACAGAGACCGCGGAGACCTGAGAGTATAAAACAGAGAGAGCGGAGACCCGAGAGTTTAAAACAGAGAGAGCAGAGACCCAAGAGTGTAAAACGGAGAGAGCGGAGACCCGAGAGTATAAAACAGAGAGAGCGGAGACCCGAGAGTATAAAACAGAGGGAGCAGAGACCCGAGAGTATAAAACAGAGAGAGCAGAGACCCGAGAGTATAAAACAGAGAGAGCAGAGACCTGAGAGTATAAAACAGAGAGCGCGGAGACCCGAGAGTATAAATCAGAGAGAGCGGAGACCCTAGAGTATAAAACAGAGAGAGCGGAGACCCTAGAGTATAAAACAGAGAGAGCGGAGACCCGAGAGTATAAAAAAGAGGGAGCGGAGACCCGAGGGTATAAAACAGAGAGAGCGGAGTCCCGAGAGTACAAAACAGAGAGAACGGAGACCCTAGAGTATAAAACAGAGACCGCGGAGACCTGAGAGTATAAAACAGAGAGAGCGGAGACCCGAGAGTTTAAAACAGAGAGAGCGGAGACCCGAGAGTATAAAACAGAGAGAGCGGAGACCCTAGAGTATAAAACAGAGAGAGTAGAGACCTGAGAGTATAAAACAAAGAGAGCGGAGACCCGAGAGTATGAAACAGAGAGAGCGGAGACCCTAGAGTATAAAACAGAGAGAGCGGATACCCGAGAGTATAAAACAGAGAGCGGAGACCCGAGAGTATAAAACAGAGAGAGCGGAGACCGTAGAGTATAAAACAGAGAGAGCGGAGACCCGAGAGTATAAAACAGAGAGAACGGAGACCCTGGAGTATAAAACAGAGAGAGCGGAGACCCGAGAGTATAAAACAGAGAGAGCGGAGACCCGAGGGAATAAAACAGAGAGAGCGGAGACCCGAGAGTATAAAACAGAGAGAGCGGAGACCCGAGAGTATAAAACAGAGAGAGCGGAGACCCTAGAGTATAAAACAGAGAGAGCGGAGACCCTAGAGTATAAAACAGAGAGAGCGGAGACCCGAGAGTATAAAACAGAGAGAGCGGAGACCCGAGAGTATAAAACAGAGAGAGCGGAGACCGGAGAGTATAAAACAGAGAGAGCGGAGACCTGAGAGTATAAAACAGAGAGAGCGGAGACCCGAGAGAATAAAACAGAGAGAGCGGAGACACTAGCGTATAAAACAGAGAGAGCGGAGACCTGAGAGTATAAAACAGAGAGAGCGGAGACCCTAGAGTATAAAACAGAGAGAGCGGAGACCTGAGAGAATAAAAGAGAGAGAGCGGAGACCCGAGAGTATAAAACAGAGAGAGCGGAGACCCGAGAGTATAAAACAGAGAGAGCGGAGAACCGAGAGTATAAAACAGAGAGAGCAGAGTCCCCAGAGTATAAAACAGAGAGAGCGGAGACCCGAAAGTATAAAACAGAGAGAGCGGAGGCCCGAGAGTATAAAACAGAGAGAGCGGAGACCCGAGAGTATAAAACAGAGAGAGCGGAGTCCTGAGAGTATAAAACAGAGAGAGCGGAGACCCGAGAGTATAAACCGGAGAGAGCGGAGACCTGAGAGTATAAAACAGAGAGAGCGGAGACCGGAGAGTATAAAACAGAGAGAGCGGAGACCCGAGAGTATAGAACAGAGAGAGCGGAGAGCTGAGAGTAAAAAACAGAGAGAGCGGAGACCCGATAGCATAAAACAGAGAGAGCGGAAACCCGAGAGTATAAAACAGAGGGAGCGGAGACCCGAGAGTATAAAACAGAGAGAGGGGAGACCCGAGAGTATAAAACAGAGAGAGCAGAGACCTGAGAGTATAAAACAGAGAGAGCGGAGGCCCGAGAGTATAAAACAGAGAGAGCGGAGACCATAGAGTATAAAACAGAGAGAGCGGAGACCCTGGAGTATAAAACAGAGAGAGCGGAGACTCTAGAGTATAAAACAGAGAGAGCGGAGACCTGAGAAAATAAAACAGAGAGAGCGGAGACCCGAGAGTATAAAACAGAGAGAGCGGAGTCCCGAGAGTGTAAAACAGAGAGAACGGAGACCCGAGAGTATAAAACAGAGAGAGCAGAGACCCAAGAGTATAAAACAGAGAGAGCTGAGACACGAGAGTATAAAACAGAGAGAGCGGAGACCCGAGAGTATAAAACAGGGAGAGCGGAGATCCTAGAGTATAAAACAGAGAGAGCAGAGACCTGAGAGTATAAAACAAAGAGAGCGGAGACCTGAGAATATAAAACAGAGAGAGCGGAGACCCGAGAGTATAAAACAGAGAGAGCGGAGACCCGAGAGTATAAAATAGAGAGAGCGGAGACCCGAGAGTATAAAACAGAGAGAGCAGAGACCCCAGAGTATAAAACAGAGAGAGCGGAGACCCGAGAGTATAAAACAGAGAGAGCAGAGAACCCAGAGTATAAAACAGAGAGAGCGGAGACCCGAGAGTATAAAACAGAGAGAGCGGAGACCCGAGAGTATAAAACAGAGAGCGGAGACCCGAGAGTATAAAACAGAGAGAGCGGAGACCCGAGAGTATAAAACAGAGAGAGCAGAGACCCGAGAGTATCAAACGGAGAGAGCGGAGACCTGAGAGTATAAAACAGAGAGAGCGGAGACCCGAGAGTATAAAACAGTGGCAGCGGAGACCTGAGAGTATAAAACAGAGAGAGCGGAGACCCGAGAGTATAAAACAGAGGGAGCGGAGACCCGAGAGTATAAAACAGAGAGAGCAGAGACCCGAGAGTATAAAACAGAGAGAGCAGAGACCTGAGAGTATAAAACAGAGAGCACGGAGACCCAAGAGTATAAAACAGAGAGAGCGGAGACCCTAGAGTATAAAACAGAGAGAGCGGAGACCCTGGAGTATAAAACAGAGAGAGCGGAGACCCTCGAGTATAAAACAGAGAGAGCGGAGACATGAGAGAATAAAACAGAGAGAGCGGAGACCCGAGAGTATAAAACAGAGAGAGCGGAGTCCCGAGAGTATAAAACAGAGAGAGCGGAGTCCCGAGAGTATAAAACAGAGACCGCGGAGACCTGAGAGTATAAAACAGAGAGAGCGGAGACCCGAGAGTATAAAACAGGGAGAGCGGAGACCCAAGAGTATAAAACAGAGAGAGCGGAGACCCGAGAGTATAAAACAGAGAGAGCGGAGACCCGAGAGTATAAAACAGAGAGAGCGGAGACCCTAGAGTATAAAACAGAGAGAGCAGAGATCTGAGAGTATAAAACAAAGAGAGCGGAGACCTGAGAGTATAAAACAGAGAGAGCGGAGACCCGAGAGTATAAAACAGAGAGAGTGGAGACCCGAGAGTATAAAACAGAGAGAACAGAGACCTGAGAGTATAAAACAGAGAGAGCGGAGACCCGAGAGTATGAAACAGAGAGAGCAGAGACCCTAGAGTATAAAACAGAGAGAGCGGAGACCCGAGAGTATAAAACAGAGAGAGCGGAGACCCGAGAGTATAAAACAGAGAGAGCGGAGACCGTTGAGTATAAAACAGAGAGAGCGGAGACCCGAGAGTATAAAACAGAGAGTACGGAGACCCTGGAGTATAAAACAGAGAGAGCGGAGACGCTAGAGTATAAAACAGAGAGAGCGGAGACCCAAGAGTATAAAACAGAGAAAGCGGAGACCCGAGAGAATAAAACAGAGAGAGCGGAGACCCGAGAGTATAAAACAGAGAGAGCGGAGACCCTAGAGTATAAAACAGAGAGAGCGGAGATGCGAGAGTATAAAACAGAGAGAGCGGAGACCCGAGAGTATCAAACAGAGAGAGCGGAGACCCTAGAGTATAAAACAGAGAGAGCGGAGACCTGAGAGAATAAAATAGAGAGAGCGGAGACCCGAGAGTATAAAACAGAGAGAGCGGAGACCCGAGAGTACAAAACAGAGAGAGCGGAGACCCAAGAGTATAAAACAGAGAGAGCAGAGACCCTAGAGTATAAAACAGAGAGAGCGCAGACCCTAGAGTATAAAACAGAGAGAGCGGAGACCTGAGAGAATAAAACAGAGAGAGCGGAGACCCGAGAGTATAAAACAGAGAGAACTGAGACCCTAGAGTATAAAAGAGAGAGCGCGGAGACCTGAGAGTATAAAACAGAGAGAGCGGAGACCCGAGTGTATAAAACAGAGAGAGCAGGGACCCGAGAGTATAAAACAGAGAGAGCGGAGACCCGAGAGTATAAAACAGAGAGCGGAGACCCGAGAGTATAAAACAGAGAGAGTGGAGACCGTAGAGTATAAAACAGAGAGAGCGGAGACCCGAGAGTATAAAACAGAGAGAATGGAGACCCTGGAGTATAAAACAGAGAGCGCGGAGACCCGAGAGTATAAAACAGAGAGAGCGGAGACCCGAGAGAATAAAACAGAGAGAGCGGAGACCCGAGAGTATAAAACAGAGAGAGCGGAGACCCGAGAGTATAAAACAGAGAGAGCGGAGACCCTAGAGTATAAAACAGAGAGAGCGGAGACCCTAGAGTATAAAACAGAGAGAGCGGAGACCCGAGAGTATAAAACAGAGAGAGCGGAGACCCGAGAGTATAAAACAGAGAGAGCGGAGAGCGGAGAGTATAAAACAGAGAGAGCGGAGACCTGAGAGTATAAAACAGAGAGAGCGGAGACCCGAGAGTATAAAACAGAGAGAGCGGAGACCCTAGCGTATAAAACAGAGAGAGCGGAGACCTGAGAGTATAAAACAGAGAGAGCGGAGACCCTAGAGTATAAAACAGAGAGAGCGGAGACCTGAGAGAATAAAAGAGAGAGAGCGGAGACCCGAGAGTATAAAACAGAGAGAGCAGAGACCCGAGAGTATAAAACAGAGAGAGCAGAGACCCCAGAGTATAAAACAGAGAGAGCGGAGACCCGAGAGTATAAAACAGATAGAGCAGAGACCCGAGAGTATAAAACAGAGAGAGCGGAGACCCGAGAGTATAAAACAGAGAGAGCGGAGACCCGAGAGCATAAAACAGAGAGAGCGGAGACCCGAGAGTATAAAACAGAGAGAGCGGAGTCCCGAGAGTGTAAAACAGAGAGAACGGAGACCCGAGAGTATAAAACAGAGAGAGCAGAGACCCAAGAGTATAAAACAGAGAGAGCTGAGACACGAGAGTATAAAACAGAGAGAGCGGAGACCCGAGAGTATAAAACAGGGAGAGCGGAGATCCTAGAGTATAAAACAGAGAGAGCAGAGACCTGAGAGTATAAAACAAAGAGAGCGGAGACCTGAGAGTATAAAACAGAGAGAGCGGAGACCCGAGAGTATAAAACAGAGAGAGCGGAGACCCGAGAGTATAAAATAGAGAGAGCGGAGACCCGAGAGTATAAAACAGAGAGAGCAGAGACCCCAGAGTATAAAACAGAGAGAGCGGAGACCCGAGAGTATAAAACAGAGAGAGCAGAGAACCCAGAGTATAAAACAGAGAGAGCGGAGACCCGAGAGTATAAAACAGAGAGAGCGGAGACCCGAGAGTATAAAACAGAGAGCGGAGACCCGAGAGTATAAAACAGAGAGAGCGGAGACCCGAGAGTATAAAACAGAGAGAGCAGAGACCCGAGAGTATCAAACGGAGAGAGCGGAGACCTGAGAGTATAAAACAGAGAGAGCGGAGACCCGAGAGTATAAAACAGTGGCAGCGGAGACCTGAGAGTATAAAACAGAGAGAGCGGAGACCCGAGAGTATAAAACAGAGGGAGCGGAGACCCGAGAGTATAAAACAGAGAGAGCAGAGACCCGAGAGTATAAAACAGAGAGAGCAGAGACCTGAGAGTATAAAACAGAGAGCACGGAGACCCAAGAGTATAAAACAGAGAGAGCGGAGACCCTAGAGTATAAAACAGAGAGAGCGGAGACCCTAGAGTATAAAACAGAGAGAGCGGAGACCCTCGAGTATAAAACAGAGAGAGCGGAGACATGAGAGAATAAAACAGAGAGAGCGGAGACCCGAGAGTATAAAACAGAGAGAGCGGAGTCCCGAGAGTATAAAACAGAGAGAGCGGAGTCCCGAGAGTATAAAACAGAGACCGCGGAGACCTGAGAGTATAAAACAGAGAGAGCGGAGACCCGAGAGTATAAAACAGGGAGAGCGGAGACCCAAGAGTATAAAACAGAGAGAGCGGAGACCCGAGAGTATAAAACAGAGAGAGCGGAGACCCGAGAGTATAAAACAGAGAGAGCGGAGACCCTAGAGTATAAAACAGAGAGAGCAGAGATCTGAGAGTATAAAACAAAGAGAGCGGAGACCTGAGAGTATAAAACAGAGAGAGCGGAGACCCGAGAGTATAAAACAGAGAGAGTGGAGACCCGAGAGTATAAAACAGAGAGAACAGAGACCTGAGAGTATAAAACAGAGAGAGCGGAGACCCGAGAGTATGAAACAGAGAGAGCAGAGACCCTAGAGTATAAAACAGAGAGAGCGGAGACCCGAGAGTATAAAACAGAGAGAGCGGAGACCCGAGAGTATAAAACAGAGAGAGCGGAGACCGTTGAGTATAAAACAGAGAGAGCGGAGACCCGAGAGTATAAAACAGAGAGTACGGAGACCCTGGAGTATAAAACAGAGAGAGCGGAGACGCTAGAGTATAAAACAGAGAGAGCGGAGACCCAAGAGTATAAAACAGAGAAAGCGGAGACCCGAGAGAATAAAACAGAGAGAGCGGAGACCCGAGAGTATAAAACAGAGAGAGCGGAGACCCTAGAGTATAAAACAGAGAGAGCGGAGATGCGAGAGTATAAAACAGAGAGAGCGGAGACCCGAGAGTATCAAACAGAGAGAGCGGAGACCCTAGAGTATAAAACAGAGAGAGCGGAGACCTGAGAGAATAAAATAGAGAGAGCGGAGACCCGAGAGTATAAAACAGAGAGAGCGGAGACCCGAGAGTACAAAACAGAGAGAGCGGAGACCCAAGAGTATAAAACAGAGAGAGCAGAGACCCTAGAGTATAAAACAGAGAGAGCGCAGACCCTAGAGTATAAAACAGAGAGAGCGGAGACCTGAGAGAATAAAACAGAGAGAGCGGAGACCCGAGAGTATAAAACAGAGAGAACTGAGACCCTAGAGTATAAAAGAGAGAGCGCGGAGACCTGAGAGTATAAAACAGAGAGAGCGGAGACCCGAGTGTATAAAACAGAGAGAGCAGGGACCCGAGAGTATAAAACAGAGAGAGCGGAGACCCGAGAGTATAAAACAGAGAGCGGAGACCCGAGAGTATAAAACAGAGAGAGTGGAGACCGTAGAGTATAAAACAGAGAGAGCGGAGACCCGAGAGTATAAAACAGAGAGAATGGAGACCCTGGAGTATAAAACAGAGAGAGCGGAGACCCGAGAGTATAAAACAGAGAGAGCGGAGACCCGAGAGAATAAAACAGAGAGAGCGGAGACCCGAGAGTATAAAACAGAG
This sequence comes from Somniosus microcephalus, assembly GCF_052327205.1. Taxonomy (NCBI): domain Eukaryota; kingdom Metazoa; phylum Chordata; class Chondrichthyes; order Squaliformes; family Somniosidae; genus Somniosus; species Somniosus microcephalus. The sequence continues at coordinate 65,389,041 of NC_140994.1, forward strand.
AGAGCGGAGACCCGAGAGTATAAAACAGAGAGAGCGGAGACCCTAGAGTATAAAACAGAGAGAGCGGAGACCCTAGAGTATAAAACAGAGAGAGCGGAGACCCGAGAGTATAAAACAGAGAGAGCGGAGACCCGAGAGTATAAAACAGAGAGAGCGGAGACCGGAGAGTATAAAACAGAGAGAGCGGAGACCTGAGAGTATAAAACAGAGAGAGCGGAGACCCGAGAGTATAAAACAGAGAGAGCGGAGACCCTAGCGTATAAAACAGAGAGAGCGGAGACCTGAGAGTATAAAACAGAGAGAGCGGAGACCCTAGAGTATAAAACAGAGAGAGCGGAGACCTGAGAGAATAAAAGAGAGAGAGCGGAGACCCGAGAGTATAAAACAGAGAGAGCAGAGACCCGAGAGTATAAAACAGAGAGAGCAGAGACCCCAGAGTATAAAACAGAGAGAGCGGAGACCCGAGAGTATAAAACAGATAGAGCAGAGACCCCAGAGTATAAAACAGAGAGAGCGGAGACCCGAGAGTATAAAACAGAGAGAGCGGAGACCCGAGAGCATAAAACAGAGAGAGCGGAGACCCGAGAGTATAAAACAGAGAGAGCGGAGACCCGAGAGTATAAAACAGAGAGAACAGAGACCCGAGAGTATAAAACGGAGAGAGCGGAGTCCTGAGATTATAAAACAGAGAGAGCGGAGACCCGAGAGTATAAAACAGAGAGAGCAGAGACCTGAGAGTATAAAACAGAGAGCACGGAGACCCAAGAGTATAAAACAGAGAGAGCGGAGACCCTAGAGTATAAAACAGAGAGAGCGGAGACCCTAGAGTATAAAACAGAGAGAGCGGAGACCCTCGAGTATAAAACAGAGAGAGCGGAGACATGAGAGAATAAAACAGAGAGAGCGGAGACCCGAGAGTATAAAACAGAGAGAGCGGAGTCCCGAGAGTATAAAACAGAGAGAGCGGAGTCCCGAGAGTATAAAACAGAGACCGCGGAGACCTGAGAGTATAAAACAGAGAGAGCGGAGACCCGAGAGTATAAAACAGGGAGAGCGGAGACCCAAGAGTATAAAACAGAGAGAGCGGAGACCCGAGAGTATAAAACAGAGAGAGCGGAGACCCGAGAGTATAAAACAGAGAGAGCGGAGACCCTAGAGTATAAAACAGAGAGAGCAGAGATCTGAGAGTATAAAACAAAGAGAGCGGAGACCTGAGAGTATAAAACAGAGAGAGCGGAGACCCGAGAGTATAAAACAGAGAGAGTGGAGACCCGAGAGTATAAAACAGAGAGAACAGAGACCTGAGAGTATAAAACAGAGAGAGCGGAGACCCGAGAGTATGAAACAGAGAGAGCAGAGACCCTAGAGTATAAAACAGAGAGAGCGGAGACCCGAGAGTATAAAACAGAGAGAGCGGAGACCCGAGAGTATAAAACAGAGAGAGCGGAGACCGTTGAGTATAAAACAGAGAGAGCGGAGACCCGAGAGTATAAAACAGAGAGTACGGAGACCCTGGAGTATAAAACAGAGAGAGCGGAGACGCTAGAGTATAAAACAGAGAGAGCGGAGACCCAAGAGTATAAAACAGAGAAAGCGGAGACCCGAGAGAATAAAACAGAGAGAGCGGAGACCCGAGAGTATAAAACAGAGAGAGCGGAGACCCTAGAGTATAAAACAGAGAGAGCGGAGATGCGAGAGTATAAAACAGAGAGAGCGGAGACCCGAGAGTATCAAACAGAGAGAGCGGAGACCCTAGAGTATAAAACAGAGAGAGCGGAGACCTGAGAGAATAAAATAGAGAGAGCGGAGACCCGAGAGTATAAAACAGAGAGAGCGGAGACCCGAGAGTACAAAACAGAGAGAGCGGAGACCCAAGAGTATAAAACAGAGAGAGCAGAGACCCTAGAGTATAAAACAGAGAGAGCGCAGACCCTAGAGTATAAAACAGAGAGAGCGGAGACCTGAGAGAATAAAACAGAGAGAGCGGAGACCCGAGAGTATAAAACAGAGAGAACTGAGACCCTAGAGTATAAAAGAGAGAGCGCGGAGACCTGAGAGTATAAAACAGAGAGAGCGGAGACCCGAGTGTATAAAACAGAGAGAGCAGGGACCCGAGAGTATAAAACAGAGAGAGCGGAGACCCGAGAGTATAAAACAGAGAGCGGAGACCCGAGAGTATAAAACAGAGAGAGTGGAGACCGTAGAGTATAAAACAGAGAGAGCGGAGACCCGAGAGTATAAAACAGAGAGAATGGAGACCCTGGAGTATAAAACAGAGAGAGCGGAGACCCGAGAGTATAAAACAGAGAGAGCGGAGACCCGAGAGAATAAAACAGAGAGAGCGGAGACCCGAGAGTATAAAACAGAGAGAGCGGAGACCCGAGAGTATAAAACAGAGAGAGCGGAGACCCTAGAGTATAAAACAGAGAGAGCGGAGACCCTAGAGTATAAAACAGAGAGAGCGGAGACCCGAGAGTATAAAACAGAGAGAGCGGAGACCCGAGAGTATAAAACAGAGAGAGCGGAGACCGGAGAGTATAAAACAGAGAGAGCGGAGACCTGAGAGTATAAAACAGAGAGAGCGGAGACCCGAGAGTATAAAACAGAGAGAGCGGAGACCCTAGCGTATAAAACAGAGAGAGCGGAGACCTGAGAGTATAAAACAGAGAGAGCGGAGACCCTAGAGTATAAAACAGAGAGAGCGGAGACCTGAGAGAATAAAAGAGAGAGAGCGGAGACCCGAGAGTATAAAACAGAGAGAGCAGAGACCCGAGAGTATAAAACAGAGAGAGCAGAGACCCCAGAGTATAAAACAGAGAGAGCGGAGACCCGAGAGTATAAAACAGATAGAGCAGAGACCCCAGAGTATAAAACAGAGAGAGCGGAGACCCGAGAGTATAAAACAGAGAGAGCGGAGACCCGAGAGCATAAAACAGAGAGAGCGGAGACCCGAGAGTATAAAACAGAGAGAGCGGAGACCCGAGAGTATAAAACAGAGAGAACAGAGACCCGAGAGTATAAAACGGAGAGAGCGGAGTCCTGAGATTATAAAACAGAGAGAGCGGAGACCCGAGAGTATAAAACAGAGAGAGCGGAGACCCGAGATTATAAAACAGAGAGAGCAGAGACCCGAGAGTATAAAACAGAGAGAGCGGAGACCCGAGAGTATAAAATAGAGTGAGCGGAGACCCGAGAGTATAAAACAGAGGGAGCGGAGACCCGAGAGTATAAAACAGAGAGAGCAGAGACCCGAGAGTATAAAACAGTGAGAGCGGAGACCCGAGAGTATAAAACAGAGAGAGCGGAGTCCCGAGAGTATAAAACAGAGAGAACGGAAACCCTTGAGTATAAAACAGAGACCGCGGAGACCTGAGAGTATAAATCAGAGAGAGCGGAGACCCGAGAGTATAAAACAGAGAGAGCAGAGACCCGAGAGTATAAAACAGAGAGAGCGGAGACCCGAGAGTATAAAACAGAGTGAGCGGAGACCCGAGAGTATAAAACAGAGAGAGAGGAGACCCTAGAGTATAAAACAGAGAGAGCAGAGAACTGAGAGTATAAAACAAAGAGAGCGGAGAACCGAGAGTATGAAACAGAGAGAGCGGAGACCCTAGAGTATAAAACAGAGAGAGCGGAGACCCGAGAGTATAAAACAGAGAGAGCGGAGACCCGAGAGTATAAAACAGAGAGAGCGGAGACCGTAGAGTATAAAACAGAGAGAGCGGAGACCTGAGATTATAAAACAGAGAGAACGGAGACCCTGGAGTATAAAACAGAGAGAGCGGAGACCCGAGAGTATAAAACAGAGAGAGCGGAGACCCGAGAGTATAAAACAGAGAGAGCGGAGACCCGAGAGTATGAAACAGAGAGAGCGGAGACCCTAGAGTATAAAACAGAGAGAGCGGAGACCCTAGAGAATAAAACAGAGAGAGCGGAGACCCGAGAGTATCAAACAGAGAGAGCGGAGACCCTAGAGTATAAAACAGACAGAGCGGAGACCTGAGAGAATAAAATAGAGAGAGCGGAGACCCGAGAGTATAAAACAGAGAGAGCGGAGACCCTAGAGTATAAAACAGAGAGAGCGGAGACCCAAGAGTATAAAACAGAGAGAGCAGAGACCTTAGAGTATAAAACAGAGAGAGCGGAGACCCTAGATTATAAAACAGAGAGAGCGGAGACCTGAGAGAATAAAAGAGAGAGAGCGGAGACCCGAGAGTATAAAACCGAGAGAACTGAGACCCTAGAGTATAAAACAGAGAGCGCGGAGACCTGAGAGTATAAAACAGAGAGAGCGGAGACCCGAGTGTATAAAACAGAGAGAGCAGGGACCCGAGAGTATAAAACAGAGAGAGCGGAGACCCGAGAGTATAAAACAGAGAGCGGAGACCCGAGAGTATAAAACAGAGAGAGCGGAGACCCGAGAGAATAAAACAGAGAGAGCGGAGACCCGAGAGTATAAAACAGAGAGAGCGGAGACCCGAGAGTATAAAACAGAGAGAGCGGAGACCCTAGAGTATAAAACAGAGAGAGCGGAGACCCTAGAGTATAAAACAGAGAGAGCGGAGACCCGAGAGTATAAAACAGAGAGAGCAGAGACCTGAGAGTATAAAACAGAGAGAGCGGAGACCCTAGAGTATAAAACAAAGAGAGCGGAGACCTGAGAGTATAAAACAGAGAGAGCGGAGACCCGAGAGTATAAAACAGAGAGAGCGGAGACCCGAGAGTATAAAATAGAGAGAGCGGAGACCCGAGAGTATAAAACAGAGAGAGCAGAGACCCCAGAGTATAAAACAGAGAGAGCGGAGACCCGAGAGTATAAAACAGAGAGAGCAGAGAACCCAGAGTATAAAACAGAGAGAGCGGAGACCCGAGAGTATAAAACAGAGAGAGCGGAGACCCGAGAGTATAAAACAGAGAGCGGAGACCCGAGAGTATAAAACAAAGAGAGCGGAGACCCAAGAGTATAAAACAGAGAGAGCAGAGACCCGAGAGTATCAAACGGAGAGAGCGGAGACCTGAGAGTATAAAACAGAGAGAGCGGAGACCCGAGAGTATAAAACAGTGGCAGCGGAGACCTGAGAGTATAAAACAGAGAGAGCGGAGACCCGAGAGTATAAAACAGAGGGAGCGGAGACCCGAGAGGATAAAACAGAGAGAGCAGAGACCCGAGAGTATAAAACAGAGAGAGCAGAGACCTGAGAGTATAAAACAGAGAGCACGGAGACCCAAGAGTATAAAACAGAGAGAGCGGAGACCCTAGAGTATAAAACAGAGAGAGCGGAGACCCTAGAGTATAAAACAGAGAGAGCGGAGACCCAAGAGTATAAAACAGAGAGAGCAGAGACCTTAGAGTATAAAACAGAGAGAGCGGAGACCCTAGATTATAAAACAGAGAGAGCGGAGACCTGAGAGAATAAAAGAGAGAGAGCGGAGACCCGAGAGTATAAAACCGAGAGAACTGAGACCCTAGAGTATAAAACAGAGAGCGCGGAGACCTGAGAGTATAAAACAGAGAGAGCGGAGACCCGAGTGTATAAAACAGAGAGAGCAGGGACCCGAGAGTATAAAACAGAGAGAGCGGAGACCCGAGAGTATAAAACAGAGAGCGGAGACCCGAGAGTATAAAACAGAGAGAGCGGAGACCATAGAGTATAAAACAGAGAGAGCGGAGACCCGAGAGTATTAAACAGAGAGAACGGAGACCCTGGAGTATAAAACAGAGAGAGCGGAGACCCGAGAGTATAAAACAGAGAGAGCGGAGACCCGAGAGAATAAAACAGAGAGAGCGGAGACCCGAGAGTATAAAACAGAGAGAGCGGAGACCCGAGAGTATAAAACAGAGAGAGCGGAGACCCTAGAGTATAAAACAGAGAGAGCGGAGACCCTAGAGTATAAAACAGAGAGAGCGGAGACCCGAGAGTATAAAACAGAGAGAGCAGAGACCTGAGAGTATAAAACAGAGAGAGCGGAGACCCTAGAGTATAAAACAAAGAGAGCGGAGACCTGAGAGTATAAAACAGAGAGAGCGGAGACCCGAGAGTATAAAACAGAGAGAGCGGAGACCCGAGAGTATAAAATAGAGAGAGCGGAGACCCGAGAGTATAAAACAGAGAGAGCAGAGACCCCAGAGTATAAAACAGAGAGAGCGGAGACCCGAGAGTATAAAACAGAGAGAGCAGAGAACCCAGAGTATAAAACAGAGAGAGCGGAGACCCGAGAGTATAAAACAGAGAGAGCGGAGACCCGAGAGTATAAAACAGAGAGCGGAGACCCGAGAGTATAAAACAAAGAGAGCGGAGACCCAAGAGTATAAAACAGAGAGAGCAGAGACCCGAGAGTATCAAACGGAGAGAGCGGAGACCTGAGAGTATAAAACAGAGAGAGCGGAGACCCGAGAGTATAAAACAGTGGCAGCGGAGACCTGAGAGTATAAAACAGAGAGAGCGGAGACCCGAGAGTATAAAACAGAGGGAGCGGAGACCCGAGAGGATAAAACAGAGAGAGCAGAGACCCGAGAGTATAAAACAGAGAGAGCAGAGACCTGAGAGTATAAAACAGAGAGCACGGAGACCCAAGAGTATAAAACAGAGAGAGCGGAGACCCTAGAGTATAAAACAGAGAGAGCGGAGACCCTAGAGTATAAAACAGAGAGAGCGGAGACCCTCGAGTATAAAACAGAGAGAGCGGAGACATGAGAGAATAAAACAGAGAGAGCGGAGACCCGAGAGTATAAAACAGAGAGAGCGGAGTCCCGAGAGTATAAAACAGAGAGAACGGAGACCCTAGAGAATAAAAGAGAGACCGCGGAGACCTGAGAGTATAAAACAGAGAGAGCGGAGACCCGAGAGTATAAAACAGAGAGAGCGGAGACCCAAGAGTATAAAACAGAGAGAGCGGAGACCCGAGAGTATAAAACAGAGAGAGCGGAGACCCGAGAGTATAAAACAGAGAGAGCGGAGACCCTAGAGTATAAAACAGAGAGAGCAGAGATCTGAGAGTATAAAACAAAGAGAGCGGAGACCTGAGAGTATAAAACAGAGAGAGCGGAGACCCGAGAGTATAAAACAGAGAGAGTGGAGACCCGAGAGTATAAAACAGAGAGAACAGAGACCTGAGAGTATAAAACAGAGAGAGCGGAGACCCGAGAGTATGAAACAGAGAGAGCAGAGACCCTAGAGTATAAAACAGAGAGAGCGGAGACCCGAGAGTATAAAACAGAGAGAGCGGAGCCCCGAGAGTATAAAACAGAGAGAGCGGAGACCGTTGAGTATAAAACAGAGAGAGCGGAGACCCGAGAGTATAAAACAGAGAGTACGGAGACCCTGGAGTATAAAACAGAGAGAGCGGAGACGCTAGAGTATAAAACAGAGAGAGCGGAGACCCGAGAGTATAAAACAGAGAAAGCGGAGACCCGAGAGAATAAAACAGAGAGAGCGGAGACCCGAGAGTATAAAACAGAGAGAGCGGAGACCCTAGAGTATAAAACAGAGAGAGCGGAGATGCGAGAGTATAAAACAGAGAGAGCGGAGACCCGAGAGTATCAAACAGAGAGAGCGGAGACCCTAGAGTATAAAACAGAGAGAGCGGAGACCTGAGAGAATAAAATAGAGAGAGCGGAGACCCGAGAGTATAAAACAGAGAGAGCGGAGACCCGAGAGTATAAAACAGAGAGAGCGGAGACCCAAGAGTATAAAACAGAGAGAGCAGAGATCCTAGAGTATAAAACAGAGAGAGCGGAGACCCTAGAGTATAAAACAGAGAGAGCGGAGACCTGAGAGAATAAAACAGAGAGAGCGGAGACCCGAGAGTATAAAACAGAGAGAACTGAGACCCTAGAGTATAAAACAGAGAGCGCGGAGACCTGAGAGTATAAAACAGAGAGAGCGGAGACCCGAGAGTATAAAACAGAGAGAGCGGAGACCCTAGAGTATAAAACAGAGAGAGCGGAGATGCGAGAGTATAAAACAGAGAGAGCGGAGACCCGAGAGTATCAAACAGAGAGAGCGGAGACCCTAGAGTATAAAACAGAGAGAGCGGAGACCTGAGAGAATAAAATAGAGAGAGCGGAGACCCGAGAGTATAAAACAGAGAGAGCGGAGACCCGAGAGTATAAAACAGAGAGAGCGGAGACCCAAGAGTATAAAACAGAGAGAGCAGAGACCCTAGAGTATAAAACAGAGAGAGCGGAGACCCTAGAGTATAAAACAGAGAGAGCGGAGACCTGAGAGAATAAAACAGGGAGAGCGGAGACCCGAGAGTATAAAACAGAGAGAACTGAGACCCTAGAGTATAAAACAGAGAGCGCGGAGACCTGAGAGTATAAAACAGAGAGAGCGGAGACCCGAGTGTATAAAACAGAGAGAGCAGGGACCCGAGAGTATAAAACAGAGAGAGCGGAGACCCGAGAGTATAAAACAGAGAGCGGAGACCCGAGAGTATAAAACAGAGAGAGCGGAGACCGTAGAGTATAAAACAGAGAGAGCGGAGACCCGAGAGTATAAAACAGAGAGAACGGAGACCCTGGAGTATAAAACAGAGAGAGCGGAGACCCGAGAGTATAAAACAGAGAGAGCGGAGACCCGAGAGAATAAAACAGAGAGAGCGGAGACCCGAGAGTATAAAACAGAGAGAGCGGAGACCCGAGAGTATAAAACAGAGAGAGCGGAGACCCTAGAGTATAAAACAGAGAGAGCGGAGACCCTAGAGTATAAAACAGAGAGAGCGGAGACCCGAGAGTATAAAACAGAGAGAGCGGAGACCCGAGAGTATAAAACAGAGAGAGCGGAGACCGGAGAGTATAAAACAGAGAGAGCGGAGACCTGAGAGTATAAAACAGAGAGAGCGGAGACCCGAGAGTATAAAACAGAGAGAGCGGAGACCCTAGCGTATAAAACAGAGAGAGCGGAGACCTGAGAGTATAAAACAGAGAGAGCGGAGACCCTAGAGTATAAAACAGAGAGAGCGGAGACCTGAGAGAATAAAAGAGAGAGAGCGGAGACCCGAGAGTATAAAAATGAGAGAGCAGAGAACCGAGAGTATAAAACAGAGAGAGCAGAGACCCCAGTGTATAAAACAGAGAGAGCGGAGACCCGAGAGTATAAAACAGATAGAGCAGAGACCCCAGAGTATAAAACAGAGAGAGCGGAGACCCGAGAGTATAAAACAGAGAGAGCGGAGACCCGAGAGCATAAAAAAGAGAGAGCGGAGACCCGAGAGTATAAAACAGAGAGAGCGGAGACCCGAGAGTATAAAACAGAGAGAACAGAGACCCGAGAGCATAAAACGGAGAGAGCGGAGTCCTGAGATTATAAAACAGAGAGAGCGGAGACCCGAGAGTATAAAACAGAGAGAGCGGAGACCCGAGATTATAAAACAGAGAGAGCAGAGACCCGAGAGTATAAAACAGAGAGAGCGGAGACCCGAGAGTATAAAATAGAGAGAGCGGAGACCCGAGAGTATAAAACAGAGGGAGCGGAGACCCGAGAGTATAAAACAGAGAGAGCAGAGACCCGAGAGTATAAAACAGAGAGAGCAGAGACCTGAGAGTATAAAACAGAGAGCGTGGAGACCCGAGAGTATAAAACAGAGTGAGCGGAGACCCTAGAGTATAAAACAGAGAGAGCGGAGACCCTAGAGTATAAAACAGAGAGAGCGGAGACCCGAGAGTATAAAACAGAGAGAGCGGAGACCTGAGAGAATAAAACAGTGAGAGCGGAGACCCGAGAGTATAAAACAGAGAGAGCGGAGTCCCGAGAGTATAAAACAGAGAGAACGGAGACCCTTGAGTATAAAACAGAGACCGCGGAGACCTGAGAGTATAAATCAGAGAGAGCAGAGACCCGAGAGTATAAAACAGAGAGAGCAGAGACCCGAGAGTATAAAACAGAGAGAGCGGAGACCCGAGAGTATAAAACAGAGTGAGCGGAGACCCGAGAGTATAAAACAGAGAGAGAGGAGACCCTAGAGTATAAAACAGAGAGAGCAGAGACCTGAGAGTATAAAACAAAGAGAGCGGAGAACCGAGAGTATGAAACAGAGAGAGCGGAGACCCTAGAGTATAAAACAGAGAGAGCGGAGACCCGAGAGTATAAAACAGAGAGAGCGGAGACCCGAGAGTATAAAACAGAGAGAGCGGAGACCGTAGAGTATAAAACAGAGAGAGCGGAGACCTGAGAGTATAAAACAGAGAGAACGGAGACCCTGGAGTATAAAACAGAGAGAGCGGAGACCCGAGAGTATAAAACAGAGAGAGCGGAGACCCGAGAGTATAAAACAGAGAGAGCGGAGACCCGAGAGTATGAAACAGAGAGAGCGGAGACCCTAGAGTATAAAACAGAGAGAGCGGAGACCCTAGAGAATAAAACAGAGAGAGCGGAGACCCGAGAGTATCAAACAGAGAGAGCGGAGACCCTAGAGTATAAAACTGACAGAGCGGAGACCTGAGAGAATAAAATAGAGAGAGCGGAGACCCGAGAGTATAAAACAGAGAGAGCGGAGACCCGAGAGTATAAAACAGAGAGAGCGGAGACCCAAGAGTATAAAACAGAGAGAGCAGAGACCCTAGAGTATAAAACAGAGAGAGCGGAGACCCTAGAGTATAAAACAGAGAGAGCGGAGACCTGAGAGAATAAAACAGAGAGAGCGGAGACCCGAGAGTATAAAACAGAGAGAACTGAGACCCTAGAGTATAAAACAGAGAGCGCGGAGACCTGAGAGTATAAAACAGAGAGAGCGGAGACCCGAGTGTATAAAACAGAGAGAGCAGGGACCCGAGAGTATAAAACAGAGAGAGCGGAGACCCGAGAGTATAAAACAGAGAGCGGAGACCCGAGAGTATAAAACAGAGAGAGCGGAGACCGTAGAGTATAAAACAGAGAGAGCGGAGACCCGAGAGTATAAAACAGAGAGAACGGAGACCCTGGAGTATAAAACAGAGAGAGCGGAGACCCGAGAGTATAAAACAGAGAGAGCGGAGACCCGAGAGAATAAAACAGAGAGAGCGGAGACCCGAGAGTATAAAACAGAGAGAGCGGAGACCCGAGAGTATAAAACAGAGAGAGCGGAGACCCTAGAGTATAAAACAGAGAGAGCGGAGACCCTAGAGTATAAAACAGAGAGAGCGGAGACCCGAGAGTATAAAACAGAGAGAGCGGAGACCCGAGAGTATAAAACAGAGAGAGCGGAGACCGGAGAGTATAAAACAGAGAGAGCGGAGACCTGAGAGTATAAAACAGAGAGAGCGGAGACCCGAGAGTATAAAACAGAGAGAGCGGAGACCCTAGCGTATAAAACAGAGAGAGCGGAGACCTGAGAGTATAAAACAGAGAGAGCGGAGACCCTAGAGTATAAAACAGAGAGAGCGGAGACCTGAGAGAATAAAAGAGAGAGAGCGGAGACCCGAGAGTATAAAAATGAGAGAGCAGAGAACCGAGAGTATAAAACAGAGAGAGCAGAGACCCCAGTGTATAAAACAGAGAGAGCGGAGACCCGAGAGTATAAAACAGATAGAGCAGAGACCCCAGAGTATAAAACAGAGAGAGCGGAGACCCGAGAGTATAAAACAGAGAGAGCGGAGACCCGAGAGCATAAAAAAGAGAGAGCGGAGACCCGAGAGTATAAAACAGAGAGAGCGGAGACCCGAGAGTATAAAACAGAGAGAACAGAGACCCGAGAGCATAAAACGGAGAGAGCGGAGTCCTGAGATTATAAAACAGAGAGAGCGGAGACCCGAGAGTATAAAACAGAGAGAGCGGAGACCCGAGATTATAAAACAGAGAGAGCAGAGACCCGAGAGTATAAAACAGAGAGAGCGGAGACCCGAGAGTATAAAATAGAGAGAGCGGAGACCCGAGAGTATAAAACAGAGGGAGCGGAGACCCGAGAGTATAAAACAGAGAGAGCAGAGACCCGAGAGTATAAAACAGAGAGAGCAGAGACCTGAGAGTATAAAACAGAGAGCGTGGAGACCCGAGAGTATAAAACAGAGTGAGCGGAGACCCTAGAGTATAAAACAGAGAGAGCGGAGACCCTAGAGTATAAAACAGAGAGAGCGGAGACCCGAGAGTATAAAACAGAGAGAGCGGAGACCTGAGAGAATAAAACAGTGAGAGCGGAGACCCGAGAGTATAAAACAGAGAGAGCGGAGTCCCGAGAGTATAAAACAGAGAGAACGGAGACCCTTGAGTATAAAACAGAGACCGCGGAGACCTGAGAGTATAAATCAGAGAGAGCAGAGACCCGAGAGTATAAAACAGAGAGAGCAGAGACCCGAGAGTATAAAACAGAGAGAGCGGAGACCCGAGAGTATAAAACAGAGTGAGCGGAGACCCGAGAGTATAAAACAGAGAGAGAGGAGACCCTAGAGTATAAAACAGAGAGAGCAGAGACCTGAGAGTATAAAACAAAGAGAGCGGAGAACCGAGAATATGAAACAGAGAGAGCGGAGACCCTAGAGTATAAAACAGAGAGAGCGGAGACCCGAGAGTATAAAACAGAGAGAGCGGAGACCCGAGAGTATAAAACAGAGAGAGCGGAGACCGTAGAGTATAAAACAGAGAGAGCGGAGACCTGAGAGTATAAAACAGAGAGAACGGAGACCCTGGAGTATAAAACAGAGAGAGCGGAGACCCGAGAGTATAAAACAGAGAGAGCGGAGACCCGAGAGTATAAAACAGAGAGAGCGGAGACCCGAGAGTATGAAACAGAGAGAGCGGAGACCCTAGAGTATAAAACAGAGAGAGCGGAGACCCTAGAGAATAAAACAGAGAGAGCGGAGACCCGAGAGTATCAAACAGAGAGAGCGGAGACCCTAGAGTATAAAACTGACAGAGCGGAGACCTGAGAGAATAAAATAGAGAGAGCGGAGACCCGAGAGTATAAAACAGAGAGAGCGGAGACCCGAGAGTATAAAACAGAGAGAGCGGAGACCCAAGAGTATAAAACAGAGAGAGCAGAGACCCTAGAGTATAAAACAGAGAGAGCGGAGACCCTAGAGTATAAAACAGAGAGAGCGGAGACCTGAGAGAATAAAACAGAGAGAGCGGAGACCCGAGAGTATAAAACAGAGAGAACTGAGACCCTAGAGTATAAAACAGAGAGCGCGGAGACCTGAGAGTATAAAACAGAGAGAGCGGAGACCCGAGTGTATAAAACAGAGAGAGCAGGGACCCGAGAGTATAAAACAGAGAGAGCGGAGACCCGAGAGTATAAAACAGAGAGCGGAGACCCGAGAGTATAAAACAGAGAGAGCGGAGACCGTAGAGTATAAAACAGAGAGAGCGGAGACCCGAGAGTATAAAACAGAGAGAACGGAGACCCTGGAGTATAAAACAGAGAGAGCGGAGACCCGAGAGTATAAAACAGAGAGAGCGGAGACCCGAGAGAATAAAACAGAGAGAGCGGAGACGCGAGAGTTTAAAACAGAGAGAGCGGAGACCCGAGAGTATAAAACAGAGAGAGCGGAGACCCTAGAGTATAAAACAGAGAGAGCGGAGACCCTAGAGTATAAAACAGAGAGAGCGGAGACCCGAGAGTATAAAACAGAGAGAGCGGAGACCCGAGAGTATAAAACAGAGAGAGCGGAGACCGGAGAGTATAAATCAGAGAGAGCGGAGACCTGAGAGTATAAAACAGAGAGAGCGGAGACCCGAGAGTATAAAACAGAGAGAGCGGAGACCCTAGCATATAAAACAGAGAGAGCGGAGACCTGAGAGTATAAAACAGAGAGAGCGGAGACCCTAGAGTATAAAACAGAGAGAGCGGAGACCTGAGAGAATAAAAGAGAGAGAGCGGAGACCCGAGAGTATAAAACAGAGAGAGCAGAGACCCGAGAGTATAAAACAGAGAGAGCAGAGACCCCAGAGTATAAAACAGAGAGAGCGGAGACCCGAGAGTATAAAACAGATAGAGCAGAGACCCCAGAGTATAAAACAGAGAGAGCGGAGACCCGAGAGTATAACACAGAGAGAGCGGAGACCCGAGAGCATAAAACAGAGAGAGCGGAGACCCGAGAGTATAAAACAGAGAGAGCGGAGACCCGAGAGTATAAAACAGAGAGAACAGAGACCCGAGAGTATAAAACGGAGAGAGCGGAGACCTGAGATTATAAAACAGAGAGAGCGGAGACCCGAGAGTATAAAACAGAGAGAGCGGAGACCCGAGATTATAAAACAGAGAGAGCAGAGACCCGAGAGTATAAAACAGAGAGAGCGGAGACCCGAGAGTATAAAATAGAGAGAGCGGAGACCCGAGAGTATAAAACAGAGGGAGCGGAGACCCAAGAGTATAAAACAGAGAGAGCAGAGACCTGAGAGTATAAAACAGAGAGAGCAGAGACCTCAGAGTATAAAACAGAGAGCGCGGAGACCCGAGAGTATAAAACAGAGAGAGCGGAGACCCTAGAGTATAAAACAGAGAGAGCGGAGACCCGAGAGTATAAAACAGAGAGAACGGAGACCCTGGAGTATAAAACAGAGAGAGCGGAGACCCGAGAGTATAAAACAGAGAGAGCGGAGACCCGAGAGAATAAAACAGAGAGAGCGGAGACCCGAGAGTATAAAACAGAGAGAGCGGAGACCCGAGAGTATAAAACAGAGAGAGCGGAGACCCTAGAGTATAAAACAGAGAGAGCGGAGACCCTATAGTATAAAACAGAGAGAGCGGAGACCCGAGAGTATAAAACAGAGAGAGCGGAGACCCGAGAGTATAAAACAGAGAGAGCGGAGACCGGAGAGTATAAATCAGAGAGAGCGGAGACCTGAGAGTATAAAACAGAGAGAGCGGAGACCCGAGAGTATAAAACAGAGAGAGCGGAGACCCTAGCGTATAAAACAGAGAGAGCGGAGACCTGAGAGTATAAAACAGAGAGAGCGGAGACCCTAGAGTATAAAACAGAGAGAGCGGAGACCTGAGAGAATAAAAGAGAGAGAGCGGAGACCCGAGAGTATAAAACAGAGAGAGCAGAGACCCGAGAGTATAAAACAGAGAGAGCAGAGACCCCAGAGTATAAAACAGAGAGAGCGGAGACCCGAGAGTATAAAACAGATAGAGCAGAGACCCCAGAGTATAAAACAGAGAGAGCGGAGACCCGAGAGTATAAAACAGAGAGAGCGGAGACCCGAGAGCATAAAACAGAGAGAGCGGAGACCCGAGAGTATAAAACAGAGAGAGCGGAGACCCGAGAGTATAAAACAGAGAGAACAGAGACCCGAGAGTATAAAACGGAGAGAGCGGAGACCTGAGATTATAAAACAGAGAGAGCGGAGACCCGAGAGTATAAAACAGAGAGAGCGGAGACCCGAGATTATAAAACAGAGAGAGCAGAGACCCGAGAGTATAAAACAGAGAGAGCGGAGACCCGAGAGTATAAAATAGAGAGAGCGGAGACCCGAGAGTATAAAACAGAGGGAGCGGAGACCCGAGAGTATAAAACAGAGAGAGCGGAGACCCTAGAGTATAAAACAGAGAGAGCGGAGACCCTAGAGTATAAAACAGAGAGAGCGGAGACCCGAGAGTATAAAACAGAGAGAGCGGAGACCTGAGAGAATAAAACAGTGAGAGCGGAGACCCGAGAGTATAAAACAGAGAGAGCGGAGTCCCGAGAGTATAAAACAGAGAGAACGGAGACCCTTGAGTATAAAACAGAGACCGCGGAGACCTGAGAGTATAAATCAGAGAGAGCAGAGACCCGAGAGTATAAAACAGAGAGAGCAGAGACCCGAGAGTATAAAACAGAGAGAGCGGAGACCCGAGAGTATAAAACAGAGTGAGCGGAGACCCGAGAGTATAAAACAGAGAGAGAGGAGACCCTAGAGTATAAAACAGAGAGAGCAGAGACCTGAGAGTATAAAACAAAGAGAGCGGAGAACCGAGAGTATGAAACAGAGAGAGCGGAGACCCTAGAGTATAAAACAGAGAGAGCGGAGACCCGAGAGTATAAAACAGAGAGAGCGGAGACCCGAGAGTATAAAACAGAGAGAGCGGAGACCGTAGAGTATAAAACAGAGAGAGCGGAGACCTGAGAGTATAAAACAGAGAGAACGGAGACCCTGGAGTATAAAACAGAGAGAGCGGAGACCCGAGAGTATAAAACAGAGAGAGCGGAGACCCGAGAGTATAAAACAGAGAGAGCGGAGACCCGAGAGTATGAAACAGAGAGAGCGGAGACCCTAGAGTATAAAACAGAGAGAGCGGAGACCATAGAGAATAAAACAGAGAGAGCGGAGACCCGAGAGTATCAAACAGAGAGAGCGGAGACCCTAGAGTATAAAACTGACAGAGCGGAGACCTGAGAGAATAAAATAGAGAGAGCGGAGACCCGAGAGTATAAAACAGAGAGAGCGGAGACCCGAGAGTATAAAACAGAGAGAGCGGAGACCCAAGAGTATAAAACAGAGAGAGCAGAGACCCTAGAGTATAAAACAGAGAGAGCGGAGACCCTAGAGTATAAAACAGAGAGAGCGGAGACCTGAGAGAATAAAACAGAGAGAGCGGAGACCCGAGAGTATAAAACAGAGAGAACTGAGACCCTAGAGTATAAAACAGAGAGCGCGGAGACCTGAGAGTATAAAACAGAGAGAGCGGAGACCCGAGTGTATAAAACAGAGAGAGCAGGGACCCGAGAGTATAAAACAGAGAGAGCGGAGACCCGAGAGTATAAAACAGAGAGCGGAGACCCGAGAGTATAAAACAGAGAGAGCGGAGACCGTAGAGTATAAAACAGAGAGAGCGGAGACCCGAGAGTATAAAACAGAGAGAACGGAGACCCTGGAGTATAAAACAGAGAGAGCGGAGACCCGAGAGTATAAAACAGAGAGAGCGGAGACCCGAGAGAATAAAACAGAGAGAGCGGAGACCCGAGAGTATAAAACAGAGAGAGCGGAGACCCGAGAGTATAAAACAGAGAGAGCGGAGACCCTAGAGTATAAAACAGAGAGAGCGGAGACCCTAGAGTATAAAACAGAGAGAGCGGAGACCCGAGAGTATAAAACAGAGAGAGCGGAGACCCGAGAGTATAAAACAGAGAGAGCGGAGACCGGAGAGTATAAAACAGAGAGAGCGGAGACCTGAGAGTATAAAACAGAGAGAGCGGAGACCCGAGAGTATAAAACAGAGAGAGCGGAGACCCTAGCGTATAAAACAGAGAGAGCGGAGACCTGAGAGTATAAAACAGAGAGAGCGGAGACCCTAGAGTATAAAACAGAGAGAGCGGAGACCTGAGAGAATAAAAGAGAGAGAGCGGAGACCCGAGAGTATAAAAATGAGAGAGCAGAGAACCGAGAGTATAAAACAGAGAGAGCAGAGACCCCAGTGTATAAAACAGAGAGAGCGGAGACCCGAGAGTATAAAACAGATAGAGCAGAGACCCCAGAGTATAAAACAGAGAGAGCGGAGACCCGAGAGTATAAAACAGAGAGAGCGGAGACCCGAGAGCATAAAAAAGAGAGAGCGGAGACCCGAGAGTATAAAACAGAGAGAGCGGAGACCCGAGAGTATAAAACAGAGAGAACAGAGACCCGAGAGCATAAAACGGAGAGAGCGGAGTCCTGAGATTATAAAACAGAGAGAGCGGAGACCCGAGAGTATAAAACAGAGAGAGCGGAGACCCGAGATTATAAAACAGAGAGAGCAGAGACCCGAGAGTATAAAACAGAGAGAGCGGAGACCCGAGAGTATAAAATAGAGAGAGCGGAGACCCGAGAGTATAAAACAGAGGGAGCGGAGACCCGAGAGTATAAAACAGAGAGAGCAGAGACCCGAGAGTATAAAACAGAGAGAGCAGAGACCTGAGAGTATAAAACAGAGAGCGTGGAGACCCGAGAGTATAAAACAGAGTGAGCGGAGACCCTAGAGTATAAAACAGAGAGAGCGGAGACCCTAGAGTATAAAACAGAGAGAGCGGAGACCCGAGAGTATAAAACAGAGAGAGCGGAGACCTGAGAGAATAAAACAGTGAGAGCGGAGACCCGAGAGTATAAAACAGAGAGAGCGGAGTCCCGAGAGTATAAAACAGAGAGAACGGAGACCCTTGAGTATAAAACAGAGACCGCGGAGACCTGAGAGTATAAATCAGAGAGAGCAGAGACCCGAGAGTATAAAACAGAGAGAGCAGAGACCCGAGAGTATAAAACAGAGAGAGCGGAGACCCGAGAGTATAAAACAGAGTGAGCGGAGACCCGAGAGTATAAAACAGAGAGAGAGGAGACCCTAGAGTATAAAACAGAGAGAGCAGAGACCTGAGAGTATAAAACAAAGAGAGCGGAGAACCGAGAATATGAAACAGAGAGAGCGGAGACCCTAGAGTATAAAACAGAGAGAGCGGAGACCCGAGAGTATAAAACAGAGAGAGCGGAGACCCGAGAGTATAAAACAGAGAGAGCGGAGACCATAGAGTATAAAACAGAGAGAGCGGAGACCTGAGAGTATAAAACAGAGAGAACGGAGACCCTGGAGTATAAAACAGAGAGAGCGGAGACCCGAGAGTATAAAACAGAGAGAGCGGAGACCCGAGAGTATAAAACAGAGAGAGCGGAGACCCGAGAGTATGAAACAGAGAGAGCGGAGACCCTAGAGTATAAAACAGAGAGAGCGGAGACCCTAGAGAATAAAACAGAGAGAGCGGAGACCCGAGAGTATCAAACAGAGAGAGCGGAGACCCTAGAGTATAAAACTGACAGAGCGGAGACCTGAGAGAATAAAATAGAGAGAGCGGAGACCCGAGAGTATAAAACAGAGAGAGCGGAGACCCGAGAGTATAAAACAGAGAGAGCGGAGACCCAAGAGTATAAAACAGAGAGAGCAGAGACCCTAGAGTATAAAACAGAGAGAGCGGAGACCCTAGAGTATAAAACAGAGAGAGCGGAGACCTGAGAGAATAAAACAGAGAGAGCGGAGACCCGAGAGTATAAAACAGAGAGAACTGAGACCCTAGAGTATAAAACAGAGAGCGCGGAGACCTGAGAGTATAAAACAGAGAGAGCGGAGACCCGAGTGTATAAAACAGAGAGAGCAGGGACCCGAGAGTATAAAACAGAGAGAGCGGAGACCCGAGAGTATAAAACAGAGAGCGGAGACCCGAGAGTATAAAACAGAGAGAGCGGAGACCGTAGAGTATAAAACAGAGAGAGCGGAGACCCGAGAGTATAAAACAGAGAGAACGGAGACCCTGGAGTATAAAACAGAGAGAGCGGAGACCCGAGAGTATAAAACAGAGAGAGCGGAGACCCGAGAGAATAAAACAGAGAGAGCGGAGACGCGAGAGTTTAAAACAGAGAGAGCGGAGACCCGAGAGTATAAAACAGAGAGAGCGGAGACCCTAGAGTATAAAACAGAGAGAGCGGAGACCCTAGAGTATAAAACAGAGAGAGCGGAGACCCGAGAGTATAAAACAGAGAGAGCGGAGACCCGAGAGTATAAAACAGAGAGAGCGGAGACCGGAGAGTATAAATCAGAGAGAGCGGAGACCTGAGAGTATAAAACAGAGAGAGCGGAGACCCGAGAGTATAAAACAGAGAGAGCGGAGACCCTAGCATATAAAACAGAGAGAGCGGAGACCTGAGAGTATAAAACAGAGAGAGCGGAGACCCTAGAGTATAAAACAGAGAGAGCGGAGACCTGAGAGAATAAAAGAGAGAGAGCGGAGACCCGAGAGTATAAAACAGAGAGAGCAGAGACCCGAGAGTATAAAACAGAGAGAGCAGAGACCCCAGAGTATAAAACAGAGAGAGCGGAGACCCGAGAGTATAAAACAGATAGAGCAGAGACCCCAGAGTATAAAACAGAGAGAGCGGAGACCCGAGAGTATAACACAGAGAGAGCGGAGACCCGAGAGCATAAAACAGAGAGAGCGGAGACCCGAGAGTATAAAACAGAGAGAGCGGAGACCCGAGAGTATAAAACAGAGAGAACAGAGACCCGAGAGTATAAAACGGAGAGAGCGGAGACCTGAGATTATAAAACAGAGAGAGCGGAGACCCGAGAGTATAAAACAGAGAGAGCGGAGACCCGAGATTATAAAACAGAGAGAGCAGAGACCCGAGAGTATAAAACAGAGAGAGCGGAGACCCGAGAGTATAAAATAGAGAGAGCGGAGACCCGAGAGTATAAAACAGAGGGAGCGGAGACCCAAGAGTATAAAACAGAGAGAGCAGAGACCTGAGAGTATAAAACAGAGAGAGCAGAGACCTCAGAGTATAAAACAGAGAGCGCGGAGACCCGAGAGTATAAAACAGAGAGAGCGGAGACCCTAGAGTATAAAACAGAGAGAGCGGAGACCCGAGAGTATAAAACAGAGAGAACGGAGACCCTGGAGTATAAAACAGAGAGAGCGGAGACCCGAGAGTATAAAACAGAGAGAGCGGAGACCCGAGAGAATAAAACAGAGAGAGCGGAGACCCGAGAGTATAAAACAGAGAGAGCGGAGACCCGAGAGTATAAAACAGAGAGAGCGGAGACCCTAGAGTATAAAACAGAGAGAGCGGAGACCCTATAGTATAAAACAGAGAGAGCGGAGACCCGAGAGTATAAAACAGAGAGAGCGGAGACCCGAGAGTATAAAACAGAGAGAGCGGAGACCGGAGAGTATAAATCAGAGAGAGCGGAGACCTGAGAGTATAAAACAGAGAGAGCGGAGACCCGAGAGTATAAAACAGAGAGAGCGGAGACCCTAGCGTATAAAACAGAGAGAGCGGAGACCTGAGAGTATAAAACAGAGAGAGCGGAGACCCTAGAGTATAAAACAGAGAGAGCGGAGACCTGAGAGAATAAAAGAGAGAGAGCGGAGACCCGAGAGTATAAAACAGAGAGAGCAGAGACCCGAGAGTATAAAACAGAGAGAGCAGAGACCCCAGAGTATAAAACAGAGAGAGCGGAGACCCGAGAGTATAAAACAGATAGAGCAGAGACCCCAGAGTATAAAACAGAGAGAGCGGAGACCCGAGAGTATAAAACAGAGAGAGCGGAGACCCGAGAGCATAAAACAGAGAGAGCGGAGACCCGAGAGTATAAAACAGAGAGAGCGGAGACCCGAGAGTATAAAACAGAGAGAACAGAGACCCGAGAGTATAAAACGGAGAGAGCGGAGACCTGAGATTATAAAACAGAGAGAGCGGAGACCCGAGAGTATAAAACAGAGAGAGCGGAGACCCGAGATTATAAAACAGAGAGAGCAGAGACCCGAGAGTATAAAACAGAGAGAGCGGAGACCCGAGAGTATAAAATAGAGAGAGCGGAGACCCGAGAGTATAAAACAGAGGGAGCGGAGACCCGAGAGTATAAAACAGAGAGAGCAGAGACCCGAGAGTATAAAACAGAGAGAGCAGAGACCTCAGAGTATAAAACAGAGAGCGCGGAGACCCGAGAGTATAAAACAGAGAGAGCGGAGACCCTAGAGTATAAAACAGAGAGAGCGGAGACCCTAGAGTATAAAACAGAGAGAGCGGAGACCCTAGAGTATAAAACAGAGAGAGCGGAGACCTGAGAGAATAAAACAGTGAGAGCGGAGACCCGAGAGTATAAAACAGAGAGAGCGGAGTCCCGAGAGTATAAAACAGAGAGAACGGAGACCCTTGAGTATAAAACAGAGACCGCGGAGACCTGAGAGTATAAATCAGAGAGAGCGGAGACCCGAGAGTATAAAACAGAGAGAGCAGAAACCCAAGAGTATAAAACAGAGAGAGCGGAGACCCGAGAGTATAAAACAGAGAGAGCGGAGACCCGAGAGTATAAAACAGAGAGAGAGGAGACCCTAGAGTATAAAACAGAGAGAGCAGAGACCTGAGAGTATAAAACAAAGAGAGCGGAGAACCGAGAGTATGAAACAGAGAGAGCGGAGACCCTAGAGTATAAAACAGAGAGAGCAGAGACCCGAGAGTATAAAACAGAGAGAGCGGAGACCCGAGAGTATAAAACAGAGAGAGCGGAGACCGTAGAGTATAAAACAGAGAGAGCGGAGACCTGAGAGTATAAAACAGAGAGAACGGAGACCCTGGAGTATAAAACAGAGAGAGTGGAGACCCTAGAGTATAAAACAGAGAGAGCGGAGACCCGAGAGTATAAAACAGAGAGAGCGGAGACCTGAGAGTATAAAACAGAGAGAACGGAGACCCTGGAGTATAAAACAGAGAGAGCGGAGACCCTAGAGTATAAAACAGAGAGAGCGGAGACCCAAGAGTATAAAACAGAGAGAGCAGAGACCTTAGAGTATAAAACAGAGAGAGCGGAGACCCTAGATTATAAAACAGAGAGAGCGGAGACCTGAGAGAATAAAAGAGAGAGAGCGGAGACCCGAGAGTATAAAACCGAGAGAACTGAGACCCTAGAGTATAAAACAGAGAGCGCGGAGACCTGAGAGTATAAAACAGAGAGAGCGGAGACCCGAGTGTATAAAACAGAGAGAGCAGGGACCCGAGAGTATAAAACAGAGAGAGCGGAGACCCGAGAGTATAAAACAGAGAGCGGAGACCCGAGAGTATAAAACAGAGAGAGCGGAGACCATAGAGTATAAAACAGAGAGAGCGGAGACCCGAGAGTATTAAACAGAGAGAACGGAGACCCTGGAGTATAAAACAGAGAGAGCGGAGACCCGAGAGTATAAAACAGAGAGAGCGGAGACCCGAGAGAATAAAACAGAGAGAGCGGAGACCCGAGAGTATAAAACAGAGAGAGCGGAGACCCGAGAGTATAAAACAGAGAGAGCGGAGACCCTAGAGTATAAAACAGAGAGAGCGGAGACCCTAGAGTATAAAACAGAGAGAGCGGAGACCCGAGAGTATAAAACAGAGAGAGCAGAGACCTGAGAGTATAAAACAGAGAGAGCGGAGACCCTAGAGTATAAAACAAAGAGAGCGGAGACCTGAGAGTATAAAACAGAGAGAGCGGAGACCCGAGAGTATAAAACAGAGAGAGCAGGAGACCCGAGAGTATAAAATAGAGAGAGCGGAGACCCGAGAGTATAAAACAGAGAGAGCAGAGACCCCAGAGAATAAAACAGAGAGAGCGGAGACCCGAGAGTATAAAACAGAGAGAGCAGAGAACCCAGAGTATAAAACAGAGAGAGCGGAGACCCGAGAGTATAAAACAGAGAGAGCGGAGACCCGAGAGTATAAAACAGAGAGCGGAGACCCGAGAGTATAAAACAGAGAGAGCGGAGACCCAAGAGTATAAAACAGAGAGAGCAGAGACCCGAGAGTATCAAACGGAGAGAGCGGAGACCTGAGAGTATAAAACAGAGAGAGCGGAGACCCGAGAGTATAAAACAGTGGCAGCGGAGACCTGAGAGTATAAAACAGAGAGAGCGGAGACCCGAGAGTATAAAACAGAGGGAGCGGAGACCCGAGAGGATAAAACAGAGAGAGCAGAGACCCGAGAGTATAAAACAGAGAGAGCAGAGACCTGAGAGTATAAAACAGAGAGCACGGAGACCCAAGAGTATAAAACAGAGAGAGCGGAGACCCTAGAGTATAAAACAGAGAGAGCGGAGACCCTAGAGTATAAAACAGAGAGAGCGGAGACCCTCGAGTATAAAACAGAGAGAGCGGAGACATGAGAGAATAAAACAGAGAGAGCGGAGACCCGAGAGTATTAAACAGAGAGAGCGGAGTCCCGAGAGTATAAAACAGAGAGAACGGAGACCCTAGAGAATAAAAGAGAGACCGCGGAGACCTGAGAGTATAAAACAGAGAGAGCGGAGACCCGAGAGTATAAAACAGAGAGAGCGGAGACCCAAGAGTATAAAACAGAGAGAGCGGAGACCCGAGAGTATAAAACAGAGAGAGCGGAGACCTGAGAGTATAAAACAGAGAGAGCGG
Organism: Somniosus microcephalus; assembly: GCF_052327205.1. Lineage (NCBI taxonomy): Eukaryota > Metazoa > Chordata > Chondrichthyes > Squaliformes > Somniosidae > Somniosus > Somniosus microcephalus. The sequence goes on from NC_140994.1 coordinate 65,412,845, forward strand.
AGACCCGAGAGTATAAAACAGAGAGAGTGGAGACCCAAGAGTATAAAACAGAGAGAACAGAGACCTGAGAGTATAAAACAGAGAGAGCGGAGACCCGAGAGTATGAAACAGAGAGAGCAGAGACCCTAGAGTATAAAACAGAGAGAGCGGAGACCCGAGAGTATAAAACAGAGAGAGCGGAGCCCCGAGAGTATAAAACAGAGAGAGCGGAGACCGTTGAGTATAAAACAGAGAGAGCGGAGACCCGAGAGTATAAAACAGAGAGTACGGAGACCCTGGAGTATAAAACAGAGAGAGCGGAGACGCTAGAGTATAAAACAGAGAGAGCGGAGACCCGAGAGTATAAAACAGAGAAAGCGGAGACCCGAGAGAATAAAACAGAGAGAGCGGAGACCCGAGAGTATAAAACAGAGAGAGCGGAGACCCTAGAGTATAAAACAGAGAGAGCGGAGATGCGAGAGTATAAAACAGAGAGAGCGGAGACCTGAGAGAATAAAATAGAGAGAGCGGAGACCCGAGAGTATCAAACAGAGAGAGCGGAGACCCTAGAGTATAAAACAGAGAGAGCGGAGACCTGAGAGAATAAAATAGAGAGAGCGGAGACCCGAGAGTATAAAACAGAGAGAGCGGAGACCCGAGAGTATAAAACAGAGAGAGCGGAGACCCAAGAGTATAAAACAGAGAGAGCAGAGACCCTAGAGTATAAAACAGAGAGAGCGGAGACCCTAGAGTATAAAACAGAGAGAGCGGAGACCTGAGAGAATAAAACAGAGAGAGCGGAGACCCGAGAGTATAAAACAGAGAGAACTGAGACCCTAGAGTATAAAACAGAGAGCGCGGAGACCTGAGAGTATAAAACAGAGAGAGCGGAGACCCGAGTGTATAAAACAGAGAGAGCGGAGACCCTAGAGTATAAAACAGAGAGAGTGGAGACCCTAGAGTATAAAACAGAGAGAGCGGAGACCCTAGAGTATGAAACAGAGAGAGCGGAGACCTGAGAGAATAAAACAGTGAGAGCGGAGACCCGAGAGTATAAAACAGAGAGAGCGGAGTCCCGAGAGTATAAAACAGAGAGAACGGAGACCCTTGAGTATAAAACAGAGACCGCGGAGACCTGAGAGTATAAATCAGAGAGAGCGGAGACCCGAGAGTATAAAACAGAGAGAGCAGAAACCCGAGAGTATAAAACAGAGAGAGCGGAGACCCGAGAGTATAAAACAGAGAGAGCGGAGACCCGAGAGTATAAAACAGAGAGAGAGGAGACCCTAGAGTATAAAACAGAGAGAGCAGAGACCTGAGAGTATAAAACAAAGAGAGCGGAGAACCGAGAGTATGAAACAGAGAGAGCGGAGACCCTAGAGTATAAAACAGAGAGAGCAGAGACCCGAGAGTATAAAACAGAGAGAGCGGAGACCCGAGAGTATAAAACAGAGAGAGCGGAGACCGTAGAGTATAAAACAGAGAGAGCAGAGACCTGAGAGTATAAAACAGAGAGAACGGAGACCCTGGAGTATAAAACAGAGAGAGCGGAGACCCTAGAGTATAAAACAGAGAGAGCGGAGACCCGAGAGTATAAAACAGAGAGAGCGGAGACCTGAGAGTATAAAACAGAGAGAACGGAGACCCTGGAGTATAAAACAGAGAGAGCGGAGACCCTAGAGTATAAAACAGAGAGAGCGGAGACCCAAGAGTATAAAACAGAGAGAGCAGAGACCTTAGAGTATAAAACAGAGAGAGCGGAGACCCTAGATTATAAAACAGAGAGAGCGGAGACCTGAGAGAATAAAAGAGAGAGAGCGGAGACCCGAGAGTATAAAACCGAGAGAACTGAGACCCTAGAGTATAAAACAGAGAGCGCGAGACCTGAGAGTATAAAACAGAGAGAGCGGAGACCCGAGTGTATAAAACAGAGAGAGCAGGGACCCGAGAGTATAAAACAGAGAGAGCGGAGACCCGAGAGTATAAAACAGAGAGCGGAGACCCGAGAGTATAAAACAGAGAGAGCGGAGACCATAGAGTATAAAACAGAGAGAGCGGAGACCCGAGAGTATTAAACAGAGAGAACGGAGAACCTGGAGTATAAAACAGAGAGAGCGGAGACCCGAGAGTATAAAACAGAGAGAGCGGAGACCCGAGAGAATAAAACAGAGAGAGCGGAGACCCGAGAGTATAAAACAGAGAGAGCGGAGACCCGAGAGTATAAAACAGAGAGAGCGGAGACCCTAGAGTATAAAACAGAGAGAGCGGAGACCCTAGAGTATAAAACAGAGAGAGCGGAGACCCGAGAGTATAAAACAGAGAGAGCAGAGACCTGAGAGTATAAAACAGAGAGAGCGGAGACCCTAGAGTATAAAACAAAGAGAGCGGAGACCTGAGAGTATAAAACAGAGAGAGCGGAGACCCGAGAGTATAAAACAGAGAGAGCGGAGACCCGAGAGTATAAAATAGAGAGAGCGGAGACCCGAGAGTATAAAACAGAGAGAGCAGAGACCCCAGAGTATAAAACAGAGAGAGCGGAGACCCGAGAGTATAAAACAGAGAGAGCAGAGAACCCAGAGTATAAAACAGAGAGAGCGGAGACCCGAGAGTATAAAACAGAGAGAGCGGAGACCCGAGAGTATAAAACAGAGAGCGGAGACCCGAGAGTATAAAACAGAGAGAGCGGAGACCCAAGAGTATAAAACAGAGAGAGCAGAGACCCGAGAGTATCAAACGGAGAGAGCGGAGACCTGAGAGTATAAAACAGAGAGAGCGGAGACCCGAGAGTATAAAACAGTGGCAGCGGAGACCTGAGAGTATAAAACAGAGAGAGCGGAGACCCGAGAGTATAAAACAGAGGGAGCGGAGACCCGAGAGGATAAAACAGAGAGAGCAGAGACCCGAGAGTATAAAACAGAGAGAGCAGAGACCTGAGAGTATAAAACAGAGAGCACGGAGACCCAAGAGTATAAAACAGAGAGAGCGGAGACCCTAGAGTATAAAACAGAGAGAGCGGAGACCCTAGAGTATATAACAGAGAGAGCGGAGACCCTCGAGTATAAAACAGAGAGAGCGGAGACATGAGAGAATAAAACAGAGAGAGCGGAGACCCGAGAGTATTAAACAGAGAGAGCGGAGTCCCGAGAGTATAAAACAGAGAGAACGGAGACCCTAGAGAATAAAAGAGAGACCGCGGAGACCTGAGAGTATAAAACAGAGAGAGCGGAGACCCGAGAGTATAAAACAGAGAGAGCGGAGACCCAAGAGTATAAAACAGAGAGAGCGGAGACCCGAGAGTATAAAACAGAGAGAGCGGAGACCTGAGAGTATAAAACAGAGAGAGCGGAGACCCGAGAGTATAAAACAGAGAGAGTGGAGACCCGAGAGTATAAAACAGAGAGAACAGAGACCTGAGAGTATAAAACAGAGAGAGCGGAGACCCGAGAGTATGAAACAGAGAGAGCAGAGACCCTAGAGTATAAAACAGAGAGAGCGGAGACCCGAGAGTATAAAACAGAGAGAGCGGAGCCCCGAGAGTATAAAACAGAGAGAGCGGAGACCGTTGAGTATAAAACAGAGAGAGCGGAGACCCGAGAGTATAAAACAGAGAGTACGGAGACCCTGGAGTATAAAACAGAGAGAGCGGAGACGCTAGAGTATAAAACAGAGAGAGCGGAGACCCGAGAGTATAAAACAGAGAAAGCAGAGACCCGAGAGAATAAAACAGAGAGAGCGGAGACCCGAGAGTATAAAACAGAGAGAGCGGAGACCCTAGAGTATAAAACAGAGAGAGCGGAGATGCGAGAGTATAAAACAGAGAGAGCGGAGACCCGAGAGTATCAAACAGAGAGAGCGGAGACCCTAGAGTATAAAACAGAGAGAGCGGAGACCTGAGAAAATAAAATAGAGAGAGCGGAGACCCGAGAGTATAAAACAGAGAGAGCGGAGACCCGAGAGTATAAAACAGAGAGAGCGGAGACCCAAGAGTATAAAACAGAGAGAGCAGAGACCCTAGAGTATAAAACAGAGAGAGCGGAGACCCTAGAGTATAAAACAGAGAGAGCGGAGGCCTGAGAGAATAAAACAGAGAGAGCGGAGACCCGAGAGTATAAAACAGAGAGAACTGAGACCCTAGAGTATAAAACAGAGAGCGCGGAGACCTGAGAGTATAAAACAGAGAGAGCGGAGACCCGAGTGTATAAAACAGAGAGAGCAGGGACCCGAGAGTATAAAACAGAGAGAGCGGAGACCCGAGAGTATAAAACAGAGAGCGGAGACCCGAGAGTATAAAACAGAGAGAGCGGAGACCGTAGAGTATAAAACAGAGAGAGCGGAGACCCGAGAGTATAAAACAGAGAGAACGGAGACCCTGGAGTATAAAACAGAGAGAGCGGAGACCCGAGAGTATAAAAGAGAGAGAGCGGAGACCCGAGAGTATAAAACAGAGAGAGCGGAGACCATAGAGTATAAAACAGAGAGAGCGGAGACCCGAGAGTATTAAACAGAGAGAACGGAGAACCTGGAGTATAAAACAGAGAGAGCGGAGACCCGAGAGTATAAAACAGAGAGAGCGGAGACCCGAGAGAATAAAACAGAGAGAGCGGAGACCCGAGAGTATAAAACAGAGAGAGCGGAGACCCGAGAGTATAAAACAGAGAGAGCGGAGACCCTAGAGTATAAAACAGAGAGAGCGGAGACCCTAGAGTATAAAACAGAGAGAGCGGAGACCCGAGAGTATAAAACAGAGAGAGCAGAGACCTGAGAGTATAAAACAGAGAGAGCGGAGACCCTAGAGTATAAAACAAAGAGAGCGGAGACCTGAGAGTATAAAACAGAGAGAGCGGAGACCCGAGAGTATAAAACAGAGAGAGCGGAGACCCGAGAGTATAAAATAGAGAGAGCGGAGACCCGAGAGTATAAAACAGAGAGAGCAGAGACCCCAGAGTATAAAACAGAGAGAGCGGAGACCCGAGAGTATAAAACAGAGAGAGCAGAGAACCCAGAGTATAAAACAGAGAGAGCGGAGACCCGAGAGTATAAAACAGAGAGAGCGGAGACCCGAGAGTATAAAACAGAGAGCGGAGACCCGAGAGTATAAAACAGAGAGAGCGGAGACCCAAGAGTATAAAACAGAGAGAGCAGAGACCCGAGAGTATCAAACGGAGAGAGCGGAGACCTGAGAGTATAAAACAGAGAGAGCGGAGACCCGAGAGTATAAAACAGTGGCAGCGGAGACCTGAGAGTATAAAACAGAGAGAGCGGAGACCCGAGAGTATAAAACAGAGGGAGCGGAGACCCGAGAGGATAAAACAGAGAGAGCAGAGACCCGAGAGTATAAAACAGAGAGAGCAGAGACCTGAGAGTATAAAACAGAGAGCACGGAGACCCAAGAGTATAAAACAGAGAGAGCGGAGACCCTAGAGTATAAAACAGAGAGAGCGGAGACCCTAGAGTATATAACAGAGAGAGCGGAGACCCTCGAGTATAAAACAGAGAGAGCGGAGACATGAGAGAATAAAACAGAGAGAGCGGAGACCCGAGAGTATTAAACAGAGAGAGCGGAGTCCCGAGAGTATAAAACAGAGAGAACGGAGACCCTAGAGAATAAAAGAGAGACCGCGGAGACCTGAGAGTATAAAACAGAGAGAGCGGAGACCCGAGAGTATAAAACAGAGAGAGCGGAGACCCAAGAGTATAAAACAGAGAGAGCGGAGACCCGAGAGTATAAAACAGAGAGAGCGGAGACCTGAGAGTATAAAACAGAGAGAGCGGAGACCCGAGAGTATAAAACAGAGAGAGTGGAGACCCGAGAGTATAAAACAGAGAGAACAGAGACCTGAGAGTATAAAACAGAGAGAGCGGAGACCCGAGAGTATGAAACAGAGAGAGCAGAGACCCTAGAGTATAAAACAGAGAGAGCGGAGACCCGAGAGTATAAAACAGAGAGAGCGGAGCCCCGAGAGTATAAAACAGAGAGAGCGGAGACCGTTGAGTATAAAACAGAGAGAGCGGAGACCCGAGAGTATAAAACAGAGAGTACGGAGACCCTGGAGTATAAAACAGAGAGAGCGGAGACGCTAGAGTATAAAACAGAGAGAGCGGAGACCCGAGAGTATAAAACAGAGAAAGCAGAGACCCGAGAGAATAAAACAGAGAGAGCGGAGACCCGAGAGTATAAAACAGAGAGAGCGGAGACCCTAGAGTATAAAACAGAGAGAGCGGAGATGCGAGAGTATAAAACAGAGAGAGCGGAGACCCGAGAGTATCAAACAGAGAGAGCGGAGACCCTAGAGTATAAAACAGAGAGAGCGGAGACCTGAGAAAATAAAATAGAGAGAGCGGAGACCCGAGAGTATAAAACAGAGAGAGCGGAGACCCGAGAGTATAAAACAGAGAGAGCGGAGACCCAAGAGTATAAAACAGAGAGAGCAGAGACCCTAGAGTATAAAACAGAGAGAGCGGAGACCCTAGAGTATAAAACAGAGAGAGCGGAGGCCTGAGAGAATAAAACAGAGAGAGCGGAGACCCGAGAGTATAAAACAGAGAGAACTGAGACCCTAGAGTATAAAACAGAGAGCGCGGAGACCTGAGAGTATAAAACAGAGAGAGCGGAGACCCGAGTGTATAAAACAGAGAGAGCAGGGACCCGAGAGTATAAAACAGAGAGAGCGGAGACCCGAGAGTATAAAACAGAGAGCGGAGACCCGAGAGTATAAAACAGAGAGAGCGGAGACCGTAGAGTATAAAACAGAGAGAGCGGAGACCCGAGAGTATAAAACAGAGAGAACGGAGACCCTGGAGTATAAAACAGAGAGAGCGGAGACCCGAGAGTATAAAAGAGAGAGAGCGGAGACCCGAGAGAATAAAACAGAGAGAGCGGAGACCCGAGAGTATAAAACAGAGAGAGCGGAGACCCGAGAGTATAAAACAGAGAGAGCGGAGACCCTAGAGTATAAAACAGAGAGAGCGGAGACCCTAGAGTATGAAACAGAGAGAGCGGAGACCCGAGAGTATAAAACAGAGAGAGCGGAGACCCGAGAGTATAAAACAGAGAGAGCGGAGACCGGAGAGTATAAAACAGAGAGAGCGGAGACCTGAGAGTATAAAACAGAGAGAGCGGAGACCCGAGAGTATAAAACAGAGAGAGCGGAGACCCTAGCGTATAAAACAGAGAGAGCGGAGACCTGAGAGTATAAAACAGAGAGAGCGGAGACCCTAGAGTATAAAACAGAGAGAGCGGAGACCTGAGAGAATAAAAGAGAGAGAGCGGAGACCCGAGAGTATAAAACAGAGAGAGCAGAGACCCGAGAGCATAAAACAGAGAGAGCAGAGACCCCAGTGTATAAAACAGAGAGAGCGGAGACCCGAGAGTATAAAACAGATAGAGCAGAGACCCCAGAGTATAAAACAGAGAGAGCGGAGACCCGAGAGTATAAAACAGAGAGAGCGGAGACCCGAAAGCATAAAACAGAGAGAGCGGAGACCCGAGAGTATAAAACAGAGAGAGCGGAGACCCGAGAGTATAAAACAGAGAGAACAGAGATCCGAGAGTATAAAACGGAGAGAGCGGAGTCCTGAGATTATAAAACAGAGAGCGCGGAGACCCGAGAGTATAAAACAGAGAGAGCGGAGACCCGAGATTATAAAACAGAGAGAGCAGAGACCCGAGAGTATAAAACAGAGAGAGCGGAGACCCGAGAGTATAAAATAGAGAGAGCGGAGACCCGAGAGTATAAAACAGAGGGAGCGGAGACCCGAGAGTATAAAACAGAGAGAGCAGAGACCCGAGAGTATAAAACAGAGAGAGCAGAGACCTGAGAGTATAAAACAGAGAGCGCGGAGACCCGAGAGTATAAAACAGAGTGAGCGGAGACCCTAGAGTATAAAACAGAGAGAGCGGAGACCCTAGAGTATAAAACAGAGAGAGCGGAGACCCGAGAGTATAAAACAGAGAGAGCGGAGACCTGAGAGAATAAAACAGTGAGAGCGGAGACCCGAGAGTATAAAACAGAGAGAGCGGAGTCCCGAGAGTATAAAACAGAGAGAACGGAGACCCTTGAGTATAAAACAGAGACCGCGGAGACCTGAGAGTATAAATCAGAGAGAGCAGAGACCCGAGAGTATAAAACAGAGAGAGCAGAGACCCGAGAGTATAAAACAGAGAGAGCGGAGACCCGAGAGTATAAAACAGAGTGAGCGGAGACCCGAGAGTATAAAACAGAGAGAGAGGAGACCCTAGAGTATAAAACAGAGAGAGCAGAGACCTGAGAGTATAAAACAAAGAGAGCGGAGAACTGAGAGTATGAAACAGAGAGAGCGGAGACCCTAGAGTATAAAACAGAGAGAGCGGAGACCCGAGAGTATAAAACAGAGAGAGCGGAGACCCGAGAGTATAAAACAGAGAGAGCGGAGACCGTAGAGTATAAAACAGAGAGAGCGGAGACCTGAGAGTATAAAACAGAGAGAACGGAGACCCTGGAGTATAAAACAGAGAGAGCGGAGACCCGAGAGTATAAAACAGAGAGAGCGGAGACCCGAGAGTATAAAACAGAGAGAGCGGAGACCCGAGAGTATGAAACAGAGAGAGCGGAGACCCTAGAGTATAAAACAGGGAGAGCGGAGACCCTAGAGAATAAAACAGAGAGAGCGGAGACCCGAGAGTATCAAACAGAGAGAGCGGAGACCCTAGAGTATAAAACAGACAGAGCGGAGACCTGAGAGAATAAAATAGAGAGAGCGGAGACCCGAGAGTATAAAACAGAGAGAGCGGAGACCCGAGAGTATAAAACAGAGAGAGCGGAGACCCAAGAGTATAAAACAGAGAGAGCAGAGACCCTAGAGTATAAAACAGAGAGAGCGGAGACCCTAGAGTATAAAACAGAGAGAGCGGAGACCTGAGAGAATAAAACAGAGAGAGCGGAGACCCGAGAGTATAAAACAGAGAGAACTGAGACCCTAGAGTATAAAACAGAGAGCGCGGAGACCTGAGAGTATAAAACAGAGAGAGCGGAGACCCGAGTGTATAAAACAGAGAGAGCAGGGACCCGAGAGTATAAAACAGAGAGAGCGGAGACCCGAGAGTATAAAACAGAGAGCGGAGACCCGAGAGTATAAAACAGAGAGAGCGGAGACCGTAGAGTATAAAACAGAGAGAGCGGAGACCCGAGAGTATAAAACAGAGAGAACGGAGACCCTGGAGTATAAAACAGAGAGAGCGGAGACCCGAGAGTATAAAACAGAGAGAGCGGAGACCCGAGAGAATAAAACAGAGAGAGCGGAGACCCGAGAGTATAAAACAGAGAGAGCGGAGACCCGAGAGTATAAAACAGAGAGAGCGGAGACCCTAGAGTATAAAACAGAGAGAGCGGAGACCCTAGAGTATAAAACAGAGAGAGCGGAGACCCGAGAGTATAAAACAGAGAGAGCGGAGACCCGAGAGTATAAAACAGAGAGAGCGGAGACCGGAGAGTATAAATCAGAGAGAGCGGAGACCTGAGAGTATAAAACAGAGAGAGCGGAGACCCGAGAGTATAAAACAGAGAGAGCGGAGACCCTAGCGTATAAAACAGAGAGAGCGGAGACCTGAGAGTATAAAACAGAGAGAGCGGAGACCCTAGAGTATAAAACAGAGAGAGCGGAGACCTGAGAGAATAAAAGAGAGAGAGCGGAGACCCGAGAGTATAAAACAGAGAGAGCAGAGACCCGAGAGTATAAAACAGAGAGAGCAGAGACCCCAGAGTATAAAACAGAGAGAGCGGAGACCCGAGAGTATAAAACAGATAGAGCAGAGACCCCAGAGTATAAAACAGAGAGAGCGGAGACCCGAGAGTATAACACAGAGAGAGCGGAGACCCGAGAGCATAAAACAGAGAGAGCGGAGACCCGAGAGTATAAAACAGAGAGAGCGGAGACCCGAGAGTATAAAACAGAGAGAACAGAGACCCGAGAGTATAAAACGGAGAGAGCGGAGACCTGAGATTATAAAACAGAGAGAGCGGAGACCCGAGAGTATAAAACAGAGAGAGCGGAGACCCGAGATTATAAAACAGAGAGAGCAGAGACCCGAGAGTATAAAACAGAGAGAGCGGAGACCCGAGAGTATAAAATAGAGAGAGCGGAGACCCGAGAGTATAAAACAGAGGGAGCGGAGACCCAAGAGTATAAAACAGAGAGAGCAGAGACCCGAGAGTATAAAACAGAGAGAGCAGAGACCTCAGAGTATAAAACAGAGAGCGCGGAGACCCGAGAGTATAAAACAGAGAGAGCGGAGACCCTAGAGTATAAAACAGAGAGAGCGGAGACCCGAGAGTATAAAACAGAGAGAACGGACACCCTGGAGTATAAAACAGAGAGAGCGGAGACCCGAGAGTATAAAACAGAGAGAGCGGAGACCCGAGAGAATAAAACAGAGAGAGCGGAGACCCGAGAGTATAAAACAGAGAGAGCGGAGACCCGAGAGTATAAAACAGAGAGAGCGGAGACCCTAGAGTATAAAACAGAGAGAGCGGAGACCCTAGAGTATAAAACAGAGAGAGCGGAGACCCGAGAGTATAAAACAGAGAGAGCGGAGACCCGAGAGTATAAAACAGAGAGAGCGGAGACCGGAGAGTATAAATCAGAGAGAGCGGAGACCTGAGAGTATAAAACAGAGAGAGCGGAGACCCGAGAGTATAAAACAGAGAGAGCGGAGACCCTAGCGTATAAAACAGAGAGAGCGGAGACCTGAGAGTATAAAACAGAGAGAGCGGAGACCCTAGAGTATAAAACAGAGAGAGCGGAGACCTGAGAGAATAAAAGAGAGAGAGCGGAGACCCGAGAGTATAAAACAGAGAGAGCAGAGACCCGAGAGTATAAAACAGAGAGAGCAGAGACCCCAGAGTATAAAACAGAGAGAGCGGAGACCCGAGAGTATAAAACAGATAGAGCAGAGACCCCAGAGTATAAAACAGAGAGAGCGGAGACCCGAGAGTATAAAACAGAGAGAGCGGAGACCCGAGAGCATAAAACAGAGAGAGCGGAGACCCGAGAGTATAAAACAGAGAGAGCGGAGACCCGAGAGTATAAAACAGAGAGAACAGAGACCCGAGAGTATAAAACGGAGAGAGCGGAGACCTGAGATTATAAAACAGAGAGAGCGGAGACCCGAGAGTATAAAACAGAGAGAGCGGAGACCCGAGATTATAAAACAGAGAGAGCAGAGACCCGAGAGTATAAAACAGAGAGAGCGGAGACCCGAGAGTATAAAATAGAGAGAGCGGAGACCCGAGAGTATAAAACAGAGGGAGCGGAGACCCGAGAGTATAAAACAGAGAGAGCAGAGACCCGAGAGTATAAAACAGAGAGAGCAGAGACCTCAGAGTATAAAACAGAGAGCGCGGAGACCCGAGAGTATAAAACAGAGAGAGCGGAGACCCTAGAGTATAAAACAGAGAGAGCGGAGACCCTAGAGTATAAAACAGAGAGAGCGGAGACCCTAGAGTATAAAACAGAGAGAGCGGAGACCTGAGAGAATAAAACAGTGAGAGCGGAGACCCGAGAGTATAAAACAGAGAGAGCGGAGTCCCGAGAGTATAAAACAGAGAGAACGGAGACCCTTGAGTATAAAACAGAGACCTCGGAGACCTGAGAGTATAAATCAGAGAGAGCGGAGACCCGAGAGTATAAAACAGAGAGAGCAGAAACCCGAGAGTATAAAACAGAGAGAGCGGAGACCCGAGAGTATAAAACAGAGAGAGCGGAGACCCGAGAGTATAAAACAGAGAGAGAGGAGACCCTAGAGTATAAAACAGAGAGAGCAGAGACCTGAGAGTATAAAACAAAGAGAGCGGAGAACCGAGAGTATGAAACAGAGAGAGCGGAGACCCTAGAGTATAAAACAGAGAGAGCAGAGACCCGAGAGTATAAAACAGAGAGAGCGGAGACCCGAGAGTATAAAACAGAGAGAGCGGAGACCGTAGAGTATAAAACAGAGAGAGCGGAGACCTGAGAGTATAAAACAGAGAGAACGGAGACCCTGGAGTATAAAACAGAGAGAGCGGAGACCCTAGAGTATAAAACAGAGAGAGCGGAGACCCGAGAGTATAAAACAGAGAGAGCGGAGACCCGAGAGTATGAAACAGAGAGAGCGGAGACCCTAGAGTATAAAACAGAGAGAGCGGAGACCCTAGAGTATGAAACAGAGAGAGCGGAGACCCTAGAGTATAAAACAGAGAGAGCGGAGATGCGAGAGTATAAAACAGAGAGAGCGGAGACCCGAGAGTATCAAACAGAGAGAGCGGTGCCCCGAGAGTAAAAAAGAGAGAGAACGGAGACCCGAGAGAATAAAACAGAGAGAGCGGAGACCCGAGAGTATAAAACGGAGAGAGCGGAGACCTGAGAGTATAAAACAGAGAGAGCGGAGACCGGAGAGTATAAAACAGAGAGAGCGGAGACCCGAGAGTATAAAACAGAGAGAGCGGAGACCCGAGAGTATAAAACAGAGAGAGCGGAGACCCGAGAGTATAAAACAGAGAGAACAGAGACCCGAGAGTATAAAACGGAGAGAGCGGAGACCTGAGAGTATAAAACAGAGAGAGCGGAGACCCGAGAGTATAAAACAGAGAGAGCAGAGACCCAAGAGTGTAAAACAGAGAGAGCGGAGACCCGAGAGTATAAAACAGAGAGAGCGGAGACCCGAGAGTATAAAACAGAGGGAGCGGAGACCCGAGAGTATAAAACAGAGAGAGCAGAGACCCGAGAGTATAAAACGGAGAGAGCAGAGACCTGAGAGTATAAAACAGAGAGCGCAGAGACCCGAGAGTATAAATCAGAGAGAGCGGAAACCTTGAGTATAAAACAGAGAGAGCGGAGACCCTCGAGTATAAAACAGAGAGAGCGGAGACCCGAGAGTATAAAAAAGAGAGAGCGGAGACCTCAGAGAATAAAACAGAGAGAGCGGAGACCCGAGAGTATAAAACAGAGAGAGCGGACTCCCGAGAGTACAAAACAGAGAGAACGGAGACCCTTGAGTATAAAACAGAGACCGCGGAGACCTGAGAGTATAAAACAGAGAGAGCGGATACCCGAGAGTATAAAACAGAGAGAGCAGAGACCCGAGAGTATAAAACAGAGAGAGCGGAGACCCGAGAGTATAAAACAGAGAGAGCGGAGACCCTAGAGTATAAAACAGAGAGAGCAGAGACCTGAGAGTATAAAACAAAGAGAGCGGAGACCCGAGAGTATGAATCAGAGAGAGCGGAGACCCTAGAGTATAAAACAGAGAGAGCGGAGACCCGAGAGTATAAAACAGAGAGCGGAGACCCGAGAGTATAAAACAGAGAGAGCGGAGACCGTAGAGTATAAAACAGAGAGAGCGGAGACCCGAGAGTATAAAACAGAGAGAACGGAGATCCTGGAGTATAAAACAGAGAGAGCGGAGACCCGAGAGTATAAAACAGAGAGAGCGGAGACCCGAGGGAATAAAACAGAGAGAGCGGAGATCCGAGAGTATAAAACAGAGAGAGCGGAGACCCGAGAGCATAAAACAGAGAGAGCGGAGACCCGAGAGTATAAAACAGAGAGAGCGGAGACCCGAGAGTATAAAACAGAGAGAACAGAGACCCGAGAGTATAAAACGGAGAGAGCGGAGACCTGAGATTATAAAACAGAGAGAGCGGAGACCCGAGAGTATAAAACAGAGAGAGCGGAGACCCGAGATTATAAAACAGAGAGAGCAGAGACCCGAGAGTATAAAACAGAGAGAGCGGAGACCCGAGAGTATAAAATAGAGAGAGCGGAGACCCGAGAGTATAAAACAGAGGGAGCGGAGACCCGAGAGTATAAAACAGAGAGAGCAGAGACCCGAGAGTATAAAACAGAGAGAGCAGAGACCTGAGAGTATAAAACAGAGAGCGCGGAGACCCGAGAGTATAAAACAGAGAGAGCGGAGACCCTAGAGTATAAAACAGAGAGAGCGGAGACACTAGAGTATAAAACAGAGAGAGCGGAGACCCTGGAGTATAAAACAGAGAGAGCGGAGACCTGAGAGAATAAAACAGTGAGAGGGGAGACCCGAGAGTATAAAACAGAGAGAGCGGAGTCCCGAGAGTATAAAACAGAGAGAACGGAGACCCTTGAGTATAAAACAGAGAGAGCAGAGACCCGAGAGAATAAAACAGAGAGAGCGGAGACCCGAGAGTATAAAACAGAGAGAGCAGAGACCCGAGAGTATAAAACAGAGAGAGAGGAGACCCTAGAGTATAAAACAGAGAGAGCAGAGACCTGAGAGTATAAAACAAAGAGAGCGGAGAACCGAGAGTATGAAACAGAGAGAGCGGAGACCCTAGAGTATAAAACAGAGAGAGCGGAGACCCGAGAGTATAAAACAGAGAGAGCGGAGACCGTAGAGTATAAAACAGAGAGAGCGGAGACCTGAGAGTATAAAACAGAGAGAACGGAGACCCTGGAGTATAAAACAGAGAGAGCGGAGACCCTAGAGTATAAAACAGAGAGAGCGGAGACCCGAGAGTATAAAACAGAGAGAGCGGAGACCCGAGAGTATGAAACAGAGAGAGCGGAGACCCTAGAGTATAAAACAGAGAGAGCGGAGACCCTAGAGTATAAAACAGAGAGAGCGGAGACCCTAGAGTATAAAACAGAGAGAGCGGAGATGCGAGAGTATAAAACAGAGAGAGCGGAGACCCGAGAGTATCAAACAGAGAGAGCGGAGCCCCGAGAGTAAAAAAGAGAGAGAACGGAGACCCGAGAGAATAAAACAGAGAGAGCGGAGACCCGAGAGTATAAAACGGAGAGAGCGGAGACCTGAGAGTATAAAACAGAGAGAGCGGAGACCGGAGAGTATAAAACAGAGAGAGCGGAGACCCGAGAGTATAAAACAGAGAGAGCGGAGACCCGAGAGTATAAAACAGAGAGAGCGGAGACCCGAGAGTATAAAACAGAGAGAACAGAGACCCGAGAGTATAAAACAGAGAGAGCGGAGACCCGAGAGTATAAAACAGAGAGAGCAGAGACCCAAGAGTGTAAAACAGAGAGAACGGAGACCCGAGAGTATAAAACAGAGAGAGCGGAGACCCGAGAGTATAAAACAGAGGGAGCGGAGACCCGAGAGTATAAAACAGAGAGAGCAGAGACCCGAGAGTATAAAACGGAGAGAGAAGAGACCTGAGAGTATAAAACAGAGAGCGCAGCGACCCGAGAGTATAAATCAGAGAGAGCGGAGACCCTAGAGTATAAAACAGAGAGAGCGGAGACCCTAGAGTATAAAACAGAGAGAGCGGAGACCCGAGACTATAAAAAAGAGAGAGCGGAGACCTCAGAGAATAAAACAGAGAGAGCGGAGACCCGAGAGTATAAAACAGAGAGAGCGGAGTCCCGAGAGTACAAAACAGAGAGAACGGAGACCCTTGAGTATAAAACAGAGACCGCGGAGACCTGAGAGTATAAAACAGAGAGAGCGGAGACCCGAGAGTATAAAACAGAGAGAGCAGAGACCCGAGAGTATAAAACAGAGAGAGCGGAGACCCGAGAGTATAAAACAGAGAGAGCGGAGACCCTAGAGTATAAAACAGAGAGAGCAGAGACCTGAGAGTATAAAACAAAGAGAGCGGAGACCCGAGAGTATGAAACAGAGAGAGCGGAGACCCTAGAGTATAAAACAGAGAGAGCGGAGACCCGAGAGTATAAAACAGAGAGCGGAGACCCGAGAGTATAAAACAGAGAGAGCGGAGACCGTAGAGTATAAAACAGAGAGAGCGGAGACCCGAGAGTATAAAACAGAGAGAACGGAGACCCTGGAGTATAAAACAGAGAGAGCAGAGACCCGAGAGTATAAAACAGAGAGAGCGGAGACCCGAGGGAATAAAACAGAGAGAGCGGAGATCCGAGAGTATAAAACAGAGAGAGCGGAGACCGGAGAGTATAAAACAGAGAGAGCGGAGACCTGAGAGTATAAAACAGAGAGAGCGGAGACCCGAGAGAATAAAACAGAGAGAGCGGAGACCCTAGCGTATAAAACAGAGAGAGCGGAGACCTGAGAGTATAAAACAGAGAGAGCGGAGACCCTAGAGTATAAAACAGAGAGAGCGGAGACCTGAGAGAATAAAAGAGAGAGAGCGGAGACCCGAGAGTATAAAACAGAGAGAGCGGAGACCCGAGAGTATAAAACAGAGAGAGCGGAGAACCGAGAGTATAAAACAGAGAGAGCAGAGTCCCCAGAGTATAAAACAGAGAGAGCGGAGATCCGAGAGTATAAAACAGAGAGAGCAGAGGCCCGAGAGTATAAAACAGATCGAGCGGAGACCCGAGAGTATAAAACAGAGAGAGCGGAGTCCTGAGAGTATAAAACAGAGAGAGCGGAGACCCGAGAGTATAAAACGGAGAGAGCGGAGACCTGAGAGTATAAAACAGAGAGAGCGGAGACCGGAGAGTATAAAACAGAGAGAGCAGAGACCCGAGAGAATAAAACAGAGAGAGCGGAGACCTGAGAGTAAAAAACAGAGAGAGCGGAGACCCGATAGCATAAAACAGAGAGAGCGGAAACCCGAGAGTATAAAACAGAGGGAGCGGAGACCCGAGAGTATAAACCAGAGAGAGCGGAGACCCGAGAGTATAAAACAGAGAGAGCAGAGACCTGAGAGTATAAAACAGAGAGAGCGGAGGCCCGAGAGTATAAAACAGAGAGAGCGGAGACCCTAGAGTATAAAACAGAGAGAGCGGAGACCCTAGAGTATAAAACAGAGAGAGCGCAGACTCCAGAGTATAAAACAGAGAGAGCGGAGACCCGAGAGTATAAAACAGAGAGAGCGGAGACCCGAGGGAAAAAAACAGAGAGAGCGGAGATCCGAGAGTATAAAACAGAGAGAGCGGAGACCCGAGAGCATAAAACAGAGAGAGCGGAGACCCGAGAGTATAAAACAGAGAGAGCGGAGACCCGAGAGTATAAAACAGAGAGAACAGAGACCCGAGAGTATAAAACGGAGAGAGCGGAGACCTGAGATTATAAAACAGAGAGAGCGGAGACCTGAGAGTATAAAACAGAGAGAGCGGAGACCCGAGATTATAAAACAGAGAGAGCAGAGACCCGAGAGTATAAAACAGAGAGAGCGGAGACCCGAGAGTATAAAATAGAGAGAGCGGAGACCCGAGAGTATAAAACAGAGGGAGCGGAGACCCGAGAGTATAAAACAGAGAGAGCAGAGACCCGAGAGTATAAAACAGAGAGAGCAGAGACCTGAGAGTATAAAACAGAGAGCGCGGAGACCCGAGAGTATAAAACAGAGAGAGCGGAGACCCTAGAGTATAAAACAGAGAGAGCGGAGACACTAGAGTATAAAACAGAGAGAGCGGAGACCCTGGAGTATAAAACAGAGAGAGCGGAGACCTGAGAGAATAAAACAGTGAGAGCGGAGACCCGAGAGTATAAAACAGAGAGAGCGGAGTCCCGAGAGTATAAAACAGAGAGAACGGAGACCCTTGAGTATAAAACAGAGAGAGCAGAGACCCGAGAGTATAAAACAGAGAGAGCGGAGACCCGAGAGTATAAAACAGAGAGAGCAGAGACCCGAGAGTATAAAACAGAGAGAGAGGAGACCCTAGAGTATAAAACAGAGAGAGCAGAGACCTGAGAGTATAAAACAAAGAGAGCGGAGAACCGAGAGTATGAAACAGAGAGAGCGGAGACCCTAGAGTATAAAACAGAGAGAGCGGAGACCCGAGAGTATAAAACAGAGAGAGCGGAGACCGTAGAGTATAAAACAGAGAGAGCGGAGACCTGAGAGTATAAAACAGAGAGAACGGAGACCCTGGAGTATAAAACAGAGAGAGCGGAGACCCTAGAGTATAAAACAGAGAGAGCGGAGACCCGAGAGTATAAAACAGAGAGAGCGGAGACCCGAGAGTATGAAACAGAGAGAGCGGAGACCCTAGAGTATAAAACAGAGAGAGCGGAGACCCTAGAGTATAATCAGAGAGAGCGGAGACCCTAGAGTATAAAACAGAGAGAGCGGAGATGCGAGAGTATAAAACAGAGAGAGCGGAGACCCGAGAGTATCAAACAGAGAGAGCGGAGCCCCGAGAGTAAAAAAGAGAGAGAACGGAGACCCGAGAGAATAAAACAGAGAAAGCGGAGACCCGAGAGTATAAAACGGAGAGAGCGGAGACCTGAGAGTATAAAACAGAGAGAGCGGAGACCGGAGAGTATAAAACAGAGAGAGCGGAGACCCGAGAGTATAAAACAGAGAGAGCGGAGACCCGAGAGTATAAAACAGAGAGAGCGGAGACCCGAGAGTATAAAACAGAGAGAACAGAGACCCGAGAGTATAAAACAGAGAGAGCGGAGACCCGAGAGTATAAAACAGAGAGAGCAGAGACCCAAGAGTGTAAAACAGAGAGAGCGGAGACCCGAGAGTATAAAACAGAGAGAGCGGAGACCCGAGAGTATAAAACAGAGGGAGCGGAGACCCGAGAGTATAAAACAGAGAGAGCAGAGACCCGAGAGTATAAAACGGAGAGAGAAGAGACCTGAGAGTATAAAACAGAGAGCGCAGAGACCCGAGAGTATAAATCAGAGAGAGCGGAGACCCTAGAGTATAAAACAGAGAGAGCGGAGACCCTAGAGTATAAAACAGAGAGAGCGGAGACCCGAGAGTATAAAAAAGAGAGAGCGGAGACCTCAGAGAATAAAACAGAGAGAGCGGAGACCCGAGAGTATAAAACAGAGAGAGCGGAGTCCCGAGAGTACAAAACAGAGAGAACGGAGACCCTTGAGTATAAAACAGAGACCGCGGAGACCTGAGAGTATAAAACAGAGAGAGCGGAGACCCGAGAGTATAAAACAGAGAGAGCAGAGACCCGAGAGTATAAAACAGAGAGAGCGGAGACCCTAGAGTATAAAACAGAGAGAGCAGAGACCTGAGAGTATAAAACAAAGAGAGCGGAGACCCGAGAGTATGAAACAGGGAGAGCGGAGACCCTAGAGTATAAAACAGAGAGAGCGGAGACCCGAGAGTATAAAACAGAGAGCGGAGACCCGAGAGTATAAAACAGAGAGAGCGGAGACCGTAGAGTATAAAACAGAGAGAGCGGAGACCCGAGAGTATAAAACAGAGAGAACGGAGACCCTGGAGTATAAAACAGAGAGAGCAGAGACCCGAGAGTATAAAACAGAGAGAGCGGAGACCCGAGGGAATAAAACAGAGAGAGCGGAGATCCGAGAGTATAAAACAGAGAGAGCGGAGACCGGAGAGTATAAAACAGAGAGAGCGGAGACCTGAGAGTATAAAACAGAGAGAGCAGAGACCCGAGAGAATAAAACAGAGAGAGCGGAGACCCTAGCGTATAAAACAGAGAGAGCGGAGACCTGAGAGTATAAAACAGAGAGAGCGGAGACCCTAGAGTATAAAACAGAGAGAGCGGAGACCTGAGAGAATAAAAGAGAGAGAGCGGAGACCCGAGAGTATAAAACAGAGAGAGCGGAGACCCGAGAGTATAAAACAGAGAGAGCGGAGAACCGAGAGTATAAAACAGAGAGAGCAGAGTCCCCAGAGTATAAAACAGAGAGAGCGGAGATCCGAGAGTATAAAACAGAGAGAGCAGAGTCCCCAGAGTATAAAACAGAGAGAGCGGAGATCCGAGAGTATAAAACAGAGAGAGCAGAGGCCCGAGAGTATAAAACAGATCGAGCGGAGACCCGAGAGTATAAAACAGAGAGAGCGGAGTCCTGAGAGTAAAAAACAGAGAGAGCGGAGACCCGATAGCATAAAACAGAGAGAGCGGAAACCCGAGAGTATAAAACAGAGGGAGCGGAGACCCGACAGTATAAACCAGAGAGAGCGGAGACCCGAGAGTATAAAACAGAGAGAGCAGAGACCTGAGAGTATAAAACAGAGAGAGCGGAGGCCCGAGAGTATAAAACAGAGAGAGCGGAGACCCTAGAGTATAAAACAGAGAGAGCGGAGACCCTAGAGTATAAAACAGAGAGAGCGCAGACTCCAGAGTATAAAACAGAGAGAGCGGAGAACTGAGAAAATAAAACAGAGAAAGCGGAGACCCGAGAGTATAAAACAGAGAGAGCGGTGTCCCGAGAGTATAAAACAGAGAGAACGGAGACCCTAGAGTATAAAACAGAGACCGCGGAGACCTGAGAGTATAAAACAGAGAGAGCGGAGACCCGAGAGTATAAAACAGAGAGAGCAGAGACCCGAGAGTATAAAACAGAGAGAGCTGAGACCCGAGAGTATAAAACAGAGAGAGCGGAGACCCGAGAGTATAAAACAGAGAGAGCGGAGATCCTGGAGTATAAAACAGAGAGAGCAGAGACCTGAGAGTATAAAACAAAGAGAGCGGAGACCTGAGAGTATAAAACAGAGAGAGCGGAGACCCGAGAGTATAAAACAGAGAGAGCGGAGACCCGAGAGTATAAAATAGAGAGAGCGGAGACCCGAGTGTATAAAACAGAGAGAGCAGAGACCCCAGAGTATAAAACAGAGAGAGCGGAGACCCGAGAGTATAAAACAGAGAGAGCAGAGAACCCAGAGTATAAAACAGAGAGAGCGGAGACCCGAGAGTATAAAACAGAGAGAGCGCAGACCCGAGAGTATAAAACAGAGAGAGCGGAGACCCGAGAGTATAAAACAGAGAGAGCGGAGACCCGATAGTATAAAACTGAGAGTGCAGAGACCCGAGAGTATAAAACGGAGAGAGCGGAGACCTGAGAGTATAAAACAGAGAGAGCAGAGACCCGAGAGTATAAAACAGTGGGAGCGGAGACCCGAGAGTATAAAACAGAAAGAGCGGAGACCCGAGAGTATAAAACAGAGGGAGCGGAGACCCGAGAGTATAAAACAGAGAGAGCAGAGACCCGAGAGTATAAAACAGAGAGAGCAGAGACCTGAGAGTATAAAACAGAGAGCACGGAGACCCAAGAGTATAAAACAGAGAGAGCGGAGACCCTAGAGTACAAAACAGAGAGAGCGGAGACCCTAGAGTGTAAAACAGAGAGAGCGGAGACCTGAGAGAATAAAACAGTGAGAGCGGAGACCCGAGTGTATAAAACAGAGAGAGCGGAGTCCCGAGAGTATAAAACAGAGAGAACGGAGACCCTTGAGTATAAAACAGAGACCGCGGAGACCTGAGAGTATAAATCAGAGAGAGCGGAGACCCGAGAGTATAAAACAGAGAGAGCAGAGACCCGAGAGTATAAAACAGAGAGAGCGGAGACCCGAGAGTATAAAACAGAGAGAACAGAGACCCGAGAGTATAAAACAGAGAGAGCGGAGACCCGAGAGTATGAAACAGAGAGAGCGGAGACCCTAGAGAATAAAACAGAGAGAGCGGAGACCCTAGAGTATAAAACAGAGAGAGCGGAGACCCTAGAGTATAAAACAGAGAGAGCGGAGATGCGAGAGTATAAAACAGAGAGAGCGGAGACCCGAGAGTATCAAACAGAGAGAGCGGAGCCCCGAGAGTAAAAAAGAGAGAGCACGGAGACCCGAGAGAATAAAACAGAGAGAGCGGAGACCCGAGAGTATAAAACGGAGAGAGCGGAGACCTCAGAGTATAAAACAGAGAGAGTGGAGACCGGAGAGTATAAAACAGAGAGAGCGGAGACCCGAGAGTATAAAACAGAGAGAGCGGAGACCCGAGAGTATAAAACAGAGAGAGCGGAGACCCGAGAGTATAAAACAGAGAGAACAGAGACCCGAGAGTATAAAACGGAGAGCGCGGAGACCTGAGAGTATAAAACAGAGAGAGCGGAGACCCGAGAGTATAAAACAGAGAGAGCAGAGACCCAAGAGTGTAAAACAGAGAGAGCGGAGACGTGAGAGTATAAAACAGAGAGAGCGGAGACCCGAGAGTATAAAACAGAGGGAGCGGAGACCCGAGAGTATAAAACAGAGAGAGCAGAGACCCGAGAGTATAGAACGGAGAGAGCAGAGACCTGAGAGTATAAAACAGAGAGCGCAGAGACCCGAGAGTATAAATCAGAGAGAGCGGAGACCCTAGAGTATAAAACAGATAGAGCGGAGACCCTAGAGTATAAAACAGAGAGAGCGGAGACCCGAGAGTATAAAAAAGAGAGAGCGGAGACCTCAGAGAATAAAACAGAGAGAGCGGAGACCCGAGAGTATAAAACAGAGAGAGCGGAGTCCCGAGATTACAAAACAGAGAGAACGGAGACCCTTGAGTATAAAACAGAGACCGCGGAGACCTGAGAGTATAAAACAGAGAGAGCGGAGACCCGAGAGTATAAAACAGGGAGAGCAGAGACCCGAGAGTATAAAACAGAGAGAGCGGAGACCCGAGAGTATAAAACAGAGAGAGCGGAGACCCTAGAGTATAAAACAGAGAGAGCAGAGACCTGAGAGTATAAAACAAAGAGAGCGGAGACCCGAGAGTATGAAACAGAGAGAGCGGAGACCCTAGAGTATAAAACAGAGAGAGCGGAGACCCGAGAGTATAAAACAGAGAGCGGAGACCCGAGAGTATAAAACAGAGAGAGCGGAGACCGTAGAGTATAAAACAGAAGGAGCGGAGACCCGAGAGTATAAAACAGAGAGAACGGAGACCCTGGAGTATAAAACAGAGAGAGCGGAGACCCGAGAGTATAAAACAGAGAGAGCGGAGACCCGAGGGAATAAAACAGAGAGAGCAGAGATCCGAGAGTATAAAACAGAGAGAGCGGAGACCCGAGAGCATAAAACAGAGAGAGCGGAGACCCGAGAGTATAAAACAGAGAGAGCGGAAACCCGAGGGTATAAAACAGAGAGAACAGAGACCCGAGAGTATAAAACGGAGAGAGCGGAGACCTGAGATTATAAAACAGAGAGAGCGGCGACCCGAGAGTATAAAACAGAGAGAGCGGAGACCCGAGATTATAAAACAGAGAGAGCAGAGACCCGAGAGTATAAAACAGAGAGAGCGGAGACCCGAGAGTATAAAATAGAGAGAGCGGAGACCCGAGAGTATAAAACAGAGGGAGCGGAGACCCGAGAGTATAAAACAGAGAGAGCAGAGACCCGAGAGTATAAAACAGAGAGAGCAGAGACCTGAGAGTATAAAACAGAGAGCGCGGAGACCCGAGAGTATAAAACAGAGAGAGCGGAGACCCTAGAGTATAAAACAGAGAGAGCGGAGACCCTAGAGTATAAAACAGAGAGAGCGGAGACCCGAGAGTATAAAACAGAGAGAGCAGAGACCTGAGAGTATAAAACAAAGAGAGCGGAGACCCGAGAGTATGAAACGGAGAGAGCGGAGACCTGAGAGTATAAAACAGAGAGAGCGGAGACCGGAGAGTATAAAACAGAGAGAGCGGAGACCCGAGAGTATAAAACAGAGAGAGCGGAGACCCGAGAGTATAAAACAGAGAGAGCGGAGACCCGAGAGTATAAAACAGAGAGAACAGAGACCCGAGAGTATAAAACAGAGAGAGCGGAGACCCGAGAGTATAAAACAGAGAGAGCAGAGACCCAAGAGTGTAAAACAGAGAGAGCGGAGACCCGAGAGTATAAAACAGAGAGAGCGGAGACCCGAGAGTATAAAACAGAGGGAGCGGAGACCCGAGAGTATAAAACAGAGAGAGCAGAGACCCGAGAGTATAAAACGGAGAGAGAAGAGACCTGAGAGTATAAAACAGAGAGCGCAGAGACCCGAGAGTATAAATCAGAGAGAGCGGAGACCCTAGAGTATAAAACAGAGAGAGCGGAGACCCTAGAGTATAAAACAGAGAGAGCGGAGACCCGAGAGTATAAAAAAGAGAGAGCGGAGACCTCAGAGAATAAAACAGAGAGAGCGGAGACCCGAGAGTATAAAACAGAGAGAGCGGAGTCCCGAGAGTACAAAACAGAGAGAACGGAGACCCTTGAGTATAAAACAGAGACCGCGGAGACCTGAGAGTATAAAACAGAGAGAGCGGAGACCCGAGAGTATAAAACAGAGACAGCAGAGACCCGTGAGTATAAAACAGAGAGAGCGGAGACCCGAGAGTATAAAACAGAGAGAGCGGAGACCCTAGAGTATAAAACAGAGAGAGCAGAGACCTGAGAGTATAAAACAAAGAGAGTGGAGACCCGAGAGTATGAAACAGAGAGAGCGGAGACCCTAGAGTATAAAACAGAGAGAGCGGAGACCCGAGAGTATAAAACAGAGAGCGGAGACCCGAGAGTATAAAACAGAGAGAGCGGAGACCGTAGAGTATAAAACAGAGAGAGCGGAGACCCGAGAGTATAAAACAGAGAGAACGGAGACCCTGGAGTATAAAACAGAGAGAGCAGAGACCCGAGAGTATAAAACAGAGAGAGCGGAGACCCGAGGGAATAAAACAGAGAGAGCGGAGATCCGAGAGTATAAAACAGAGAGAGCGGAGACCGGAGAGTATAAAACAGAGAGAGCGGAGACCTGAGAGTATAAAACAGAGAGAGCGGAGACCCGAGAGAATAAAACAGAGAGAGCGGAGACCCTAGCGTATAAAACAGAGAGAGCGGAGACCTGAGAGTATAAAACAGAGAGAGCGGAGACCCTAGAGTATAAAACAGAGAGAGCGGAGACCTGAGAGAATAAAAGAGAGAGAGCGGAGACCCGAGAGTATAAAACAGAGAGAGCGGAGACCCGAGAGTATAAAACAGAGAGAGCGGAGAACCGAGAGTATAAAACAGAGAGAGCAGAGTCCCCAGAGTATAAAACAGAGAGAGCGGAGATCCGAGAGTATAAAACAGAGATAGCAGAGGCCCGAGAGTATAAAACAGATCGAGCGGAGACCCGAGAGTATAAAACAGAGAGAGCGGAGTCCTGAGAGTATAAAACAGAGAGAGCGGAGACCCGAGAGTATAAAACGGAGAGAGCGGAGACCTGAGAGTATAAAACAGAGAGAGCGGAGACCGGAGAGTATAAAACAGAGAGAGCAGAGACCCGAGAGTATAAAACAGAGAGAGCGGAGGCCTGAGAGTAAAAAACAGAGAGAGCGGAGACCCGATAGCATAAAACAGAGAGAGCGGAAACCCGAGAGTATAAAACAGAGGGAGCGGAGACCCGAGAGTATAAACCAGAGAGAGCGGAGACCCGAGAGTATAAAACAGAGAGCAGAGACCTGAGAGTATAAAACAGAGAGAGCGGAGGCCCGAGAGTATAAAACAGAGAGAGCGGAGACCCTAGAGTATAAAACAGAGAGAGCGGAGACCCTAGAGTATAAAACAGAGAGAGCGCAGACTCCAGAGTATAAAACAGAGAGAGCGGAGACCTGAGAAAATAAAACAGATAAGCGGAGACCCGAGAGTATAAAACAGAGAGAGCGGTGTCCCGAGAGTATAAAACAGAGAGAACGGAGAACCTAGAGTATAAAACAGAGACCGCGGAGACCTGAGAGTATAAAACAGAGAGAGCGGAGACCCGAGAGTATAAAACAGAGAGAGCAGAGACCCGAGAGTATAAAACAGAGAGAGCTGAGACCCGAGAGTATAAAACAGAGAGAGCGGAGACCCGAGAGTATAAAACAGAGAGAGCGGAGATCCTGGAGTATAAAACAGAGAGAGCAGAGACCTGAGAGTATAAAACAAAGAGAGCGGAGACCTGAGAGTATAAAACAGAGAGAGCGGAGACCCGAGAGTATAAAACAGAGAGAGCGGAGACCCGAGAGTATAAAATAGAGAGAGCGGAGACCCAAGAGTATAAAACAGAGAGAGCAGAGACCCCAGAGTATAAAACAGAGAGAGCGGAGACCCGAGAGTATAAAACAGAGAGAGCGGAGACCCGAGAGTATAAAACAGAGAGAGCGGAGACCCGAGAGTGTAAAACTGAGAGTGCAGAGACCCGAGAGTATAAAACGGAGAGAGCGGAGACCTGAGAGTATAAAACAGAGAGAACGGAGACCCGAGAGTATAAAACAGTGGGAGCGGAGACCCGAGAGTATAAAACAGAGAGAGCGGAGACCCGAGAGTATAAAACAGAGGGAGCGGAGACCCGAGAGTATAAAACAGAGAGAGCAGAGACCTGAGAGTATCAAACAGAGAGCACGGGGACCCAAGAGTATAAAACAGAGAGAGCGGAGACCCTAGAGTACAAAACAGAGAGAGCGGAGACCCTAGAGTATAAAACAGAGAGAGCGGAGACCTGAGAGAATAAAACAGTGAGAGCGGAGACCCGAGAGTATAAAACAGAGAGAGCGGAGACCCGAGAGTATAAAACAGAGAGAGCAGAGACCCGAGAGTATAAAACAGAGAGAGCAGAGACCTGAGAGTATAAAACAGAGAGCACGGAGACCCAAGAGTATAAAACAGAGAGAGCGGAGACCCTAGAGTACAAAACAGAGAGAGCGGAGACCCTAGAGTATAAAACAGAGAGAGCGGAGACCTGAGAGAATAAAACAGTGAGAGCGGAGACCCGAGAGTATAAAACAGAGAAAGCGGAGTCCCGAGAGTATAAAACAGAGAGAACGGAGACACTTGAGTATAAAACAGAGACCGCGGAGACCTGAGAGTATAAATCAGAGAGAGCGGAGACCCGAGAGTATAAAACAGAGAGAGCAGAGACCCGAGAGTATAAAACAGAGAGAGTGGAGACCGGAGAGTATAAAACAGAGAGAGCGGAGACCCGAGAGTATAAAACAGAGAGAGCGGAGACCCGAGAGTATAAAACAGAGAGAGCGGAGACCCGAGAGTATAAAACAGAGAGAACAGAGACCCGAGAGTATAAAACGGAGAGCGCGGAGACCTGAGAGTATAAAACAGAGAGAGCGGAGACCCGAGAGTATAAAACAGAGAGAGCAGAGACCCAAGAGTGTAAAACAGAGAGAGCGGAGACGTGAGAGTATAAAACAGAGAGAGCGGAGACCCGAGAGTATAAAACAGAGGGAGCGGAGACCCGAGAGTATAAAACAGAGAGAGCAGAGACCCGAGAGTATAGAACGGAGAGAGCAGAGACCTGAGAGTATAAAACAGAGAGCGCAGAGACCCGAGAGTATAAATCAGAGAGAGCGGAGACCCTAGAGTATAAAACAGATAGAGCGGAGACCCTAGAGTATAAAACAGAGAGAGCGGAGACCCGAGAGTATAAAAAAGAGAGAGCGGAGACCTCAGAGAATAAAACAGAGAGAGCGGAGACCCGAGAGTATAAAACAGAGAGAGCGGAGTCCCGAGATTACAAAACAGAGAGAACGGAGACCCTTGAGTATAAAACAGAGACCGCGGAGACCTGAGAGTATAAAACAGAGAGAGCGGAGACCCGAGAGTATAAAACAGGGAGAGCAGAGACCCGAGAGTATAAAACAGAGAGAGCGGAGACCCGAGAGTATAAAACAGAGAGAGCGGAGACCCTAGAGTATAAAACAGAGAGAGCAGAGACCTGAGAGTATAAAACAAAGAGAGCGGAGACCCGAGAGTATGAAACAGAGAGAGCGGAGATCCTAGAGTATAAAACAGAGAGAGCGGAGACCCGAGAGTATAAAACAGAGAGCG
Source organism: Somniosus microcephalus (assembly GCF_052327205.1). NCBI lineage: Eukaryota > Metazoa > Chordata > Chondrichthyes > Squaliformes > Somniosidae > Somniosus > Somniosus microcephalus. The sequence continues at coordinate 65,440,264 of NC_140994.1, forward strand.
GAGACCCGAGAGTATAAAACAGAGAGAGCGGAGACCGTAGAGTATAAAACAGAAAGAGCGGAGACCCGAGAGTATAAAACAGAGAGAACGGAGACCCTGGAGTATAAAACAGAGAGAGCGGAGACCCGAGAGTATAAAACAGAGAGAGCGGAGACCCGAGGGAATAAAACAGAGAGAGCAGAGATCCGAGAGTATAAAACAGAGAGAGCGGAGACCCGAGAGCATAAAACAGAGAGAGCGGAGACCCGAGAGTATAAAACAGAGAGAGCGGAAACCCGAGGGTATAAAACAGAGAGAACAGAGACCCGAGAGTATAAAACGGAGAGAGCGGAGACCTGAGATTATAAAACAGAGAGAGCGGCGACCCGAGAGTATAAAACAGAGAGAGCGGAGACCCGAGATTATAAAACAGAGAGAGCAGAGACCCGAGAGTATAAAACAGAGAGAGCGGAGACCCGAGAGTATAAAATAGAGAGAGCGGAGACCCGAGAGTATAAAACAGAGGGAGCGGAGACCCGAGAGTATAAAACAGAGAGAGCAGAGACCCGAGAGTATAAAACAGAGAGAGCAGAGACCTGAGAGTATAAAACAGAGAGCGCGGAGACCCGAGAGTATAAAACAGAGAGAGCGGAGACCCTAGAGTATAAAACAGAGAGAGCGGAGACCCTAGAGTATAAAACAGAGAGAGCGGAGACCCGAGAGTATAAAACAGAGAGAGCAGAGACCTGAGAGTATAAAACAAAGAGAGCGGAGACCCGAGAGTATGAAACGGAGAGAGCGGAGACCTGAGAGTATAAAACAGAGAGAGCGGAGACCGGAGAGTATAAAACAGAGAGAGCGGAGACCCGAGAGTATAAAACAGAGAGAGCGGAGACCCGAGAGTATAAAACAGAGAGAGCGGAGACCCGAGAGTATAAAACAGAGAGAACAGAGACCCGAGAGTATAAAACAGAGAGAGCGGAGACCCGAGAGTATAAAACAGAGAGAGCAGAGACCCAAGAGTGTAAAACAGAGAGAGCGGAGACCCGAGAGTATAAAACAGAGAGAGCGGAGACCCGAGAGTATAAAACAGAGGGAGCGGAGACCCGAGAGTATAAAACAGAGAGAGCAGAGACCCGAGAGTATAAAACGGAGAGAGAAGAGACCTGAGAGTATAAAACAGAGAGCGCAGAGACCCGAGAGTATAAATCAGAGAGAGCGGAGACCCTAGAGTATAAAACAGAGAGAGCGGAGACCCTAGAGTATAAAACAGAGAGAGCGGAGACCCGAGAGTATAAAAAAGAGAGAGCGGAGACCTCAGAGAATAAAACAGAGAGAGCGGAGACCCGAGAGTATAAAACAGAGAGAGCGGAGTCCCGAGAGTACAAAACAGAGAGAACGGAGACCCTTGAGTATAAAACAGAGACCGCGGAGACCTGAGAGTATAAAACAGAGAGAGCGGAGACCCGAGAGTATAAAACAGAGACAGCAGAGACCCGTGAGTATAAAACAGAGAGAGCGGAGACCCGAGAGTATAAAACAGAGAGAGCGGAGACCCTAGAGTATAAAACAGAGAGAGCAGAGACCTGAGAGTATAAAACAAAGAGAGTGGAGACCCGAGAGTATGAAACAGAGAGAGCGGAGACCCTAGAGTATAAAACAGAGAGAGCGGAGACCCGAGAGTATAAAACAGAGAGCGGAGACCCGAGAGTATAAAACAGAGAGAGCGGAGACCGTAGAGTATAAAACAGAGAGAGCGGAGACCCGAGAGTATAAAACAGAGAGAACGGAGACCCTGGAGTATAAAACAGAGAGAGCAGAGACCCGAGAGTATAAAACAGAGAGAGCGGAGACCCGAGGGAATAAAACAGAGAGAGCGGAGATCCGAGAGTATAAAACAGAGAGAGCGGAGACCGGAGAGTATAAAACAGAGAGAGCGGAGACCTGAGAGTATAAAACAGAGAGAGCGGAGACCCGAGAGAATAAAACAGAGAGAGCGGAGACCCTAGCGTATAAAACAGAGAGAGCGGAGACCTGAGAGTATAAAACAGAGAGAGCGGAGACCCTAGAGTATAAAACAGAGAGAGCGGAGACCTGAGAGAATAAAAGAGAGAGAGCGGAGACCCGAGAGTATAAAACAGAGAGAGCGGAGACCCGAGAGTATAAAACAGAGAGAGCGGAGAACCGAGAGTATAAAACAGAGAGAGCAGAGTCCCCAGAGTATAAAACAGAGAGAGCGGAGATCCGAGAGTATAAAACAGAGAGAGCAGAGGCCCGAGAGTATAAAACAGATCGAGCGGAGACCCGAGAGTATAAAACAGAGAGAGCGGAGTCCTGAGAGTATAAAACAGAGAGAGCGGAGACCCGAGAGTATAAAACGGAGAGAGCGGAGACCTGAGAGTATAAAACAGAGAGAGCGGAGACCGGAGAGTATAAAACAGAGAGAGCAGAGACCCGAGAGTATAAAACAGAGAGAGCGGAGGCCTGAGAGTAAAAAACAGAGAGAGCGGAGACCCGATAGCATAAAACAGAGAGAGCGGAAACCCGAGAGTATAAAACAGAGGGAGCGGAGACCCGAGAGTATAAACCAGAGAGAGCGGAGACCCGAGAGTATAAAACAGAGAGCAGAGACCTGAGAGTATAAAACAGAGAGAGCGGAGGCCCGAGAGTATAAAACAGAGAGAGCGGAGACCCTAGAGTATAAAACAGAGAGAGCGGAGACCCTAGAGTATAAAACAGAGAGAGCGCAGACTCCAGAGTATAAAACAGAGAGAGCGGAGACCTGAGAAAATAAAACAGATAAGCGGAGACCCGAGAGTATAAAACAGAGAGAGCGGTGTCCCGAGAGTATAAAACAGAGAGAACGGAGAACCTAGAGTATAAAACAGAGACCGCGGAGACCTGAGAGTATAAAACAGAGAGAGCGGAGACCCGAGAGTATAAAACAGAGAGAGCAGAGACCCGAGAGTATAAAACAGAGAGAGCTGAGACCCGAGAGTATAAAACAGAGAGAGCGGAGACCCGAGAGTATAAAACAGAGAGAGCGGAGATCCTGGAGTATAAAACAGAGAGAGCAGAGACCTGAGAGTATAAAACAAAGAGAGCGGAGACCTGAGAGTATAAAACAGAGAGAGCGGAGACCCGAGAATATAAAACAGAGAGAGCGGAGACCCGAGAGTATAAAATAGAGAGAGCGGAGACCCAAGAGTATAAAACAGAGAGAGCAGAGACCCCAGAGTATAAAACAGAGAGAGCGGAGACCCGAGAGTATAAAACAGAGAGAGCGGAGACCCGAGAGTATAAAACAGAGAGAGCGGAGACCCGAGAGTATAAAACTGAGAGTGCAGAGACCCGAGAGTATAAAACGGAGAGAGCGGAGACCTGAGAGTATAAAACAGAGAGAACGGAGACCCGAGAGTATAAAACAGTGGGAGCGGAGACCCGAGAGTATAAAACAGAGAGAGCGGAGACCCGAGAGTATAAAACAGAGGGAGCGGAGACCCGAGAGTATAAAACAGAGAGAGCAGAGACCTGAGAGTATCAAACAGAGAGCACGGGGACCCAAGAGTATAAAACAGAGAGAGCGGAGACCCTAGAGTACAAAACAGAGAGAGCGGAGACCCTAGAGTATAAAACAGAGAGAGCGGAGACCTGAGAGAATAAAACAGTGAGAGCGGAGACCCGAGAGTATAAAACAGAGAGAGCGGAGACCCGAGAGTATAAAACAGAGAGAGCAGAGACCCGAGAGTATAAAACAGAGAGAGCAGAGACCTGAGAGTATAAAACAGAGAGCACGGAGACCCAAGAGTATAAAACAGAGAGAGCGGAGACCCTAGAGTACAAAACAGAGAGAGCGGAGACCCTAGAGTATAAAACAGAGAGAGCGGAGACCTGAGAGAATAAAACAGTGAGAGCGGAGACCCGAGAGTATAAAACAGAGAAAGCGGAGTCCCGAGAGTATAAAACAGAGAGAACGGAGACACTTGAGTATAAAACAGAGACCGCGGAGACCTGAGAGTATAAATCAGAGAGAGCGGAGACCCGAGAGTATAAAACAGAGAGAGCAGAGACCCGAGAGTATAAAACAGAGAGAGTGGAGACCCGAGAGTATAAAACAGAGAGAACAGAGACCCGAGAGTATAAAACAGAGAGAGCGGAGACCCGAGAGTATGAAACAGAGAGAGCGGAGACCCTAGAGAATAAAACAGAGAGAGCGGAGACCCTAGAGTATAAAACAGAGAGAGCGGAGACCCTAGAGTATAAAACAGAGAGAGCGGAGATGCGAGAGTATAAAACAGAGAGAGCGGAGACCCGAGAGTATCAAACAGAGAGAGCGGAGCCCCGAGAGTAAAAAAGAGAGAGAACGGAGACCCGAGAGAATAAAACAGAGAGAGCGGAGACCCGAGAGTATAAAACGGAGAGAGCGGAGACCTCAGAGTATAAAACAGAGAGAGTGGAGACCGGAGAGTATAAAACAGAGAGAGCGGAGACCCGAGAGTATAAAACAGAGAGAGCGGAGACCCGAGAGTATAAAACAGAGAGAGCGGAGACCCGAGAGTATAAAACAGAGAGAACAGAGACCCGAGAGTATAAAACGGAGAGAGCGGAGACCTGAGAGTATAAAACAGAGAGAGCGGAGACCCGAGAGTATAAAACAGAGAGAGCAGAGACCCAAGAGTGTAAAACAGAGAGAGCGGAGACGTGAGAGTATAAAACAGAGAGAGCGGAGACCCGAGAGTATAAAACAGAGGGAGCGGAGACCCGAGAGTATAAAACAGAGAGAGCAGAGACCCGAGAGTATAGAACGGAGAGAGCAGAGACCTGAGAGTATAAAACAGAGAGCGCAGAGACCCGAGAGTATAAATCAGAGAGAGCGGAGACCCTAGAGTATAAAACAGAGAGAGCGGAGACCCTAGAGTATAAAACAGAGAGAGCGGAGACCCAAGAGTATAAAAAGGAGAGAGCGGAGACCTCAGAGAATAAAACAGAGAGAGCGGAGACCCGAGAGTATAAAACAGTGAGAGCGGAGTCCCGAGAGTACAAAACAGAGAGAACGGAGACCCTTGAGTATAAAACAGAGACCGCGGAGACCTGAGAGTATAAAACAGAGAGAGCGGAGACCCGAGAGTATAAAACAGAGAGAGCGGAGTCCCGAGAGTACAAAACAGAGAGAACGGAGACCCTGGAGTATAAAACAGAGAGAGCGGAGACCCGAGAGTATAAAACAGAGAGAGCGGAGACCCGAGGGAATAAAACAGAGAGAGCAGAGATCCGAGAGTATAAAACAGAGAGAGCGGAGACCCGAGAGTATAAAACAGAGAGAGCGGCGACCCGAGTGTATAAAACAGAGAGAGGGGAGTCCCGAGAGTACAAAACAGAGAGAACGGAGACCCTTGAGTATAAAACAGAGACCGCGGAGACCTGAGAGCATAAAACAGGGAGAGCAGAGACCCGAGAGTATAAAACAGAGAGAGCGGAGACCCGAGAGTATAAAACAGAGAGAGCGGAGACCCTAGAGTATAAAACAGAGAGAGCAGAGACCTGAGAGTATAAAACAAAGAGAGCGGAGACCCGAGAGTATGAAACAGAGAGAGCGGAGACCCTAGAGTATAAAACAGAGAGAGCGGAGACCCGAGAGTATAAAACAGAGAGCGGAGACCCGAGAGTATAAAACAGAGAGAGCGGAGACCGTAGAGTATAAAACAGAGAGAGCGGAGACCCGAGAGTATAAAACAGAGAGAACGGAGACCCTGGAGTATAAAACAGAGAGAGCGGAGACCCGAGAGTATAAAACAGAGAGAGCGGAGACCCGAGGGAATAAAACAGAGAGAGCAGAGATCCGAGAGTATAAAACAGAGAGAGCGGAGACCCGAGAGCATAAAACAGAGAGAGCGGAGACCCGAGAGTATAAAACAGAGAGAGCGGAGACCCGAGAGTATAAAACAGAGAGAACAGAGACCCGAGAGTATAAAACGGAGAGAGCGGAGACCTGAGATTATAAAACAGAGAGAGCGGCGACCCGAGAGTATAAAACAGAGAGAGCGGAGACCCGAGATTATAAAACAGAGAGAGCAGAGACCCGAGAGTATAAAACAGAGAGAGCGGAGACCCGAGAGTATAAAATAGAGAGAGCGGAGACCCGAGAGTATAAAACAGAGGGAGCGGAGACCCGAGAGTATAAAACAGAGAGAGCAGAGACCCGAGAGTATAAAACAGAGAGAGCAGAGACCTGAGAGTATAAAACAGAGAGCGCGGAGACCCGAGAGTATAAAACAGAGAGAGCGGAGACCCTAGAGTATGAAACAGAGAGAGCGGAGACCTGAGAGAATAAAACAGTGAGAGCGGAGACCCGAGAGTATAAAACAGAGAGAGCGGTGTCCCGAGAGTATAAAACAGAGAGAACGGAGACCCTTGAGTATAAAACAGAGACCGCGGAGACCTGAGAGTATAAATTAGAGAGAGCGGAGACCCGAGAGTATAAAACAGAGAGAGCAGAGACCCGAGAGTATAAAACAGAGAGAGCGGAGACCCGAGAGTATAAAACAGAGAGAGCGGAGACCCGAGAGTATAAAACAGAGAGAGAGGAGACCCTAGAGTATAAAACAGAGAGAGCAGAGACCTGAGAGTATAAAACAAAGAGAGCGGAGAACCGAGAGTATGAAACAGAGAGAGCGGAGACCCTAGAGTATAAAACAGAGAGAGCGGAGACCCGAGAGTATAAAACAGAGAGAGCGGAGTCCCGAGAGTATAAAACAGAGAGAGCGGAGACCGTAGAGTATAAAACAGAGAGAGCGGAGACCTGAGAGTATAAAACAGAGAGAATGGAGACCCTGGAGTATAAAACAGAGAGAGCGGAGACCCTAGAGTATAAAACAGAGAGAGCGGAGACCCGAGAGTATAAAACAGAGAGCGCGGAGACCCGAGAGTATGAAACAGAGAGAGCGGAGTCCCTAGAGTATAAAACAGAGAGAGCGGAGATCCTAGAGTATAAAACAGAGAGAGCGGAGACCCTAGAGTATAAAACAGAGAGAGCGGAGATGCGAGAGTATAAAACAGAGAGAGCGGAGACCCGAGAGTATCAAACAGAGAGAGCGGAGCCCCGAGAGTAAAAAAGAGAGAGAACGGAGACCCGAGAGAATAAAACAGAGAAAGCGGAGACCCGAGAGTATAAAACGGAGAGAGCGGAGACCTGAGAGTATAAAACAGAGAGAGCGGAGACCGGAGAGTATAAAACAGAGAGAGCGGAGACCCGAGAGTATAAAACAGATGGAGCGGAGACCCGAGAATATAAAACAGAGAGAGCGGAGACCCGAGAGTATAAAACAGAGAGAACAGAGACCCGAGAGTATAAAACGGAGAGAGCGGAGACCTGAGAGTATAAAACAGAGAGAGCGGAGACCCGAGAGTATAAAACAGAGAGAGCAGAGACCCAAGAGTGTAAAACAGAGAGAGCGGAGACCCGAGAGTATAAAACAGAGAGAGCGGAGACCCGAGAGTATAAAACAGAGGGAGCGGAGACCCGAGAGTATAAAACAGAGAGAGCAGAGACCCGAGAGTATAAAACGGAGAGAGCAGAGACCTGAGAGTATAAAACAGAGAGCGCAGAGACCCGAGAGTATAAATCAGAGAGAGCGGAGACCCTAGAGTATAAAACAGAGAGAGCGGAAACCCTAGAGTATAAAACAGAGAGAGCGGAGACCCGAGAGTATAAAAAAGAGAGAGCGGAGACCTCAGAGAATAAAACAGAGAGAGCGGAGACCCGAGAGTATAAAACAGAGAGAGCGGAGTCCCGAGAGTACAAAACAGAGAGAACGGAGACCCTTGAGTATAAAACAGAGACCGCGGAGACCTGAGAGTATAAAACAGAGAGAGCGGAGACCCGAGAGTATAAAACAGAGAGAGCAGAGACCCGAGAGTATAAAACAGAGAGAGCGGAGACCCGAGAGTATAAAACAGAGAGAGCGGAGACCCTAGAGTATAAAACAGAGAGAGCAGAGACCTGAGAGTATAAAACAAAGAGAGCGGAGACCCGAGAGTATGAAACAGAGAGAGCGGAGACCATAGAGTATAAAACAGAGAGAGCGGAGACCCGAGAGTATAAAACAGAGAGCGGAGACCCGAGAGTATAAAACAGAGAGAGCGGAGACCGTAGAGTATAAAACAGAGAGAGTGGAGACCCGAGAGTATAAAACAGAGAGAACTGAGACCCTGGAGTATAAAACAGAGAGAGCGGAGACCCGAGAGTATAAAACAGAGAGAGCGGAGACCCGAGGGAATAAAACAGAGAGAGCGGAGACCTGAGAGTATAAAACAGAGAGAGCGGAGACCCTAGAGCATAAAACAGAGAGAGCGGAGACCTGAGAGAATAAAAGAGAGAGAGCGGAGATCCGAGAGTATAAAACAGAGAGAGCGGAGACCCGAGAGTATAAAACAGAGAGAGCGGAGAACCGAGAGTATAAAACAGAGAGAGCAGAGTCCCCAGAGTATAAAACAGAGAGAGCGGAGACCCGAGAGTATAAAACAGAGAGAGCAGAGGCCCGAGAGTATAAAACAGATCGAGCGGCGACCCGAGAGTATAAAACGGAGAGAGCGGAGACCTGAGAGTATAAAACAGATAGAGCGGAGACCGGAGAGTATACAACAGAGAGAGCAGAGACCCGAGAGTATAAAACAGAGAGAGCGGAGACCTGAGAGTAAAAAACAGAGAGAGCGGAGACCCGATAGCATAAAACAGAGAGAGCGGAAACCCGAGAGTATAAAACAGAGGGAGCGGAGACCCGAGAGTATAAAACAGAGAGAGCGGAGACCCGAGAGTATAAAACAGAGAGAGCAGAGACCTGAGAGTATAAAACAGAGAGAGCGGAGGCCCGAGAGTATAAAACAGAGAGAGCGGAGACCCTAGAGTATAAAACAGAGAGAGCGGAGACCCGAGAGTATAAAACAGAGAGAGCGGCGACCCGAGTGTATAAAACAGAGAGAGCGGAGACCCGAGAGTATAAAACAGAGAGAGCGGAGACCCGAGAGTATAAAACAGAGAGAGCGGAGACCCGAGAATATAAAACAGAGAGAGCGGAGACCCGAGAGTATAAAACAGAGAGAACAGAGACCCGAGAGTATAAAACGGAGAGAGCGGAGACCTGAGAGTATAAAACAGAGAGAGCGGAGACCCGAGAGTATAAAACAGAGAGAGCAGAGACCCAAGAGTGTAAAACAGAGAGAGCGGAGACCCGAGAGTATAAAACAGAGAGAGCGGAGACCCGAGAGTATAAAACAGAGGGAGCGGAGACCCGAGAGTATAAAACAGAGAGAGCAGAGACCCGAGAGTATAAAACGGAGAGAGAAGAGACCTGAGAGTATAAAACAGAGAGCGCAGAGACCCGAGAGTATAAATCAGAGAGAGCGGAGACCCTAGAGTATAAAACAGAGAGAGCGGAGACCCTAGAGTATAAAACAGAGAGAGCGGAGACCCGAGAGTATAAAAAAGAGAGAGCGGAGACCTCAGAGGATAAAACAGAGAGAGCGGAGACCCGAGAGTATAAAACAGAGAGAGCGGAGTCCCGAGAGTACAAAACAGAGAGAACGGAGACCCTTGAGTATAAAACAGAGACCGCGGAGACCTGAGAGTATAAAACAGAGAGAGCGGAGACCCGAGAGTATAAAACAGAGAGAGCAGAGACCCGAGAGTATAAAACAGAGAGAGCGGAGACCCGAGAGTATAAAACAGAGAGAGCGGAGACCCTAGAGTATAAAACAGAGAGAGCAGAGACCTGAGAGTATAAAACAAAGAGAGCGGAGACCCGAGAGTATGAAACAGAGAGAGCGGAGACCCTAGAGTATAAAACAGAGAGAACGGAGACCCTGGAGTATAAAACAGAGAGAGCGGAGACCCAAGAGTATAAAACAGAGAGAGCGGAGACCCGAGGGAATAAAACAGAGAGAGCGGAGATCCGAGAGTATAAAACAGAGAGAGCGGAGACCGGAGAGTATAAAACAGAGAGAGCGGAGACCTGAGAGTATAAAACAGAGAGAGCGGAGACCCGAGAGAATAAAACAGAGAGAGCGGAGACCCTAGCGTATAAAACAGAGAGAGCGGAGACCTGAGAGTATAAAACAGAGAGAGCGGAGACCCTAGAGTATAAAACAGAGAGAGCAGAGACCTGAGAGAATAAAAGAGAGAGAGCGGACACCCGAGAGTATAAAACAGAGAGAGCGGAGACCCGAGAGTATAAAACAGAGAGAGCGGAGAACCGAGAGTATAAAACAGAGAGAGCAGAGTCCCCAGAGTATAAAACAGAGAGAGCGGAGAACCGAGAGTATAAAACAGAGAGAGCAGAGGCCCGAGAGTATAAAACAGATCGAGCGGAGACCCGAGAGTATAAAACAGAGAGAGCGGAGTCCTGAGAGTATAAAACAGAGAGAGCGGAGACCCGAGAGTATAAAACGGAGAGAGCGGAGACCTGAGAGTATAAAACAGAGAGAGCGGAGACCGGAGAGTATAAAACAGAGAGAGCAGAGACCCGAGAGTATAAAACAGAGAGAGCGGAGACCTGAGAGTAAAAACAGAGAGAGCGGAGACCCGATAGCATAAAACAGAGAGAGCGGAAACCCGAGAGTATAAAACAGAGGGAGCGGATACCCGAGAGTATAAAACAGAGAGAGCGGAGACCCGAGAGTAAAAAACAGAGAGAGCAGAGACCTGAGAGTATAAAACAGAGAGAGCGGAGGCCCGAGAGTATAAAACAGAGAGAGCGGAGACCCTAGAGTATAAAACAGAGAGAGCGGAGACCCGAGAGTATAAAACAGAGAGAGCGGCGACCCGAGTGTATAAAACAGAGAGAGCGGAGACCCGAGAGTATAAAACAGAGAGAACAGAGACCCGAGAGTATAAAACGGAGGGAGCGGAGACCTGAGAGTATAAAACAGAGAGAGCAGACAACCGAGAGTATAAAACAGAGAGAGCGGAGACCCGAGAGAATAAAACAGAGAGAGCGGAGACCCGAGAGTATAAAACAGAGAGAGCGGAGACCCGAGAGTATAAAACAGAGGGAGCGGAGACCCGAGAGTATAAAACAGAGACAGCGGAGACCCGAGAGTATAAAACAGAGAGAGCAGAGACCTGAGAGTATAAAACAGAGAGCGCGGAGACCCGAGAGTGTAAAACAGAGAGAGCGGAGACCCTAGAGTATAAAACAGAGAGAGCGGAGGCCCTAGAGTATAAAACAGAGAGAGCGGAGACCCTAGAGTATAAAACAAAGAGAGCGGAGACCTGAGAGAATAAAACAGAGAGAGCGGAGGCCCGAGAGTATAAAACAGAGAGAGCGGAGTCCCGAGAGTATAAAACAGAGAGAACGGAGACCCTAGAGTATAAAACAGAGGCCGCGGAGACCTGAGAGTATAAAACAGAGAGAGCGGAGACCCGAGAGTATAAAACAGAGAGAGCGGAGACCCAAGACTTTAAAACAGAGAGAGCGGAGACCCGAGAGTATAAAACAGAGAGAGCGGAGACACTAGAGTATAAAACAGAGAGAGCAGAGACCTGAGAGTATAAAACAAAGAGAGCGGAGACACGAGAGTATGAAACAGAGAGAGCGGAGACCCTAGAGTATAAAACAGAGAGAGCGGAGACCCGAGAGTATAAAACAGAGAGAGCGGAGACCCGAGAGTATAAAACAGAGAGGGCGGAGACCATAGAGTATAAAACAGAGAGAGCGGAGACCCTAGAGTATAAAACAGAGAGAGCGTAGATGCGAGAGTATAAAACAGAGAGAGCGGAGACCCGAGAGTGTCAAACAGAGAGAGCGGAGCCCTGAGAGTATAAAAGAGAGAGAACGGAGACCCGAGAGAATAAAACAGAGAGAGCGGAGACCCGAGAGTATAAAACAGAGAGAGCGGAGACCCTAGAATATAAAACTGAGAGAGCGGAGACCTGAGAGTATAAAGGAAAGAGAGCGGAGAAACTGGAGTATAAAAAAGGGAGAGCGGAGACCTGAGAGAATAAAACAGAGAGAGCGGAGACCCGAGAGTATAAAACAGAGAGAGCGGAGACCCGAGAGTATAAAACAGAGGGAGCGGAGACCCGAGAGTATAAAACAGAGAGAGCGGAGACCCGAGAGTATAAAACAGAGAGAGCAGAGACCTGAGAGTATAAAACAGAGAGCGCGGAGACCCGAGAGTGTAAAACAGAGAGAGCGGAGACCCTAGAGTATAAAACAGAGAGAGCGGAGACCCGAGAGTATAAAACAGAGAGAGCGGAGACCCGAGAATATAAAACAGAGAGAACGGAGACCCTGGAGTATAAAACAGAGAGAGCGGAGACCCTAGAGTATAAAACAGAGAGAGCGGAGACCCGAGAGTATAAAACAGAGAGAGCGGAGACCCGAGAGTATAAAACAGAGAGAGCGGAGACCCGAGAGTATAAAACAGAGAGAGCGGAGACACTAGAGTATAAAACAGAGAGAGCGGAGACCCTAGAGAATAAAACAGAGAGAGCGGAGACCCTAGAGTATAAAACAGAGAGAGCGGAGATGCGAGAGTATAAAACAGAGAGAGCGGAGACCCGAGAGTGTCAAACAGAGAGAGCGGAGCCCTGAGAGGAGAAAGAGAGAGAACGGAGACCCGAGAAAATAAAACAGAGAGAGCGGAGACCCGAGAGTATAAAACAGAGAGAGCGGAGACCCTAGAATATAAAACTGAGAGAGCGGAGACCTGAGAGTATAAAACAAAGAGAGCGGAGACCCGAGAGTATGAAACAGAGAGAGCGGAGACCCTAGAGTATAAAACAGAGAGAGCGGAGACCCGAGAGTATAAAACAGAGAGAGCGGAGACCCGAGAGTATAAAACAGAGAGAGCGGAGACCATAGAGTATAAAACAGAGAGAGCGGAGACCCGAGAATATAAAACAGAGAGAACGGAGACCCTGGAGTATAAAACAGAGAGAGCGGAGACCCGAGAGTATAAAACAGAGAGAACAGAGACCCGAGAATATAAAACGGAGGGAGCGGAAACCTGAGAGTATAAAACAGAGAGAGCGGACACCCGAGAGTATAAAACAGAGAGAGCGGAGACCCGAGAGAATAAAACAGAGAGAGCGGAGACCCGAGAGTATAAAACAGAGAGAGCGGAGAGCCGAGAGTATAAAACAGAGAGCGCGGAGACCCGAGAGTGTAAAACAGAGAGAGCGGAGATCCTAGAGTATAAAACAGAGAGAGCGGAGGCCCTAGAGTATAAAACAGAGAGAGCGGAAACCCTAGAGTATAAAACAGAGAGAGCGGAGCCCTGAGAGAATAAAACAGAGAGAGCGGAGGCCCGAGAGTATAAAACAGAGAGAGCGGAGTCCCGAGAGTATAAAACAGAGAGAACGGAGACACTAGAGTATAAAACAGACACCGCGGAGACCTGAGAGTATAAAACAGAGAGAGCGGAGACCCGAGAGTATAAAACAGAGAGAGCGGAGATCCAAGAGTATAAAACAGAGAGAGCGGAGACCCGAGAGTATAAAACAGAGAGAGCGGAGACCCTAGAGTATAAAACAGAGAGAGCAGAGACCTGAGAGTATAAAACAAAGAGAGCGGAGACCCGAGAGTATGAAACAGAGAGAGCGGAGACCCTAGAGTATAAAACAGAGAGAGCGGAGACCCGAGAGTATAATACAGAGAGAGCGGAGACCCGAGAGTATAAAACAGAGAGAGCGGAGACCATAGAGTATAAAACAGAGAGAGCGGAGACCCGAGAATATAAAACAGAGAGAACGGAGACCCTGGAGTATAAAACAGAGAGAGCGGAGACCCTAGACTATAAAACAGAGAGAGCGGAGACCCGAGAGTATAAAACAGAGAGAGCGGAGACCCGAGAGTATAAGACAGAGGGAGCGGAGACCCGAGAGTATAAAACAGAGAGAGCAGAGACACTAGAGTATAAAACAGAGAGAGCAGAGACCCTAGAGTATAAAACAGAGAGAGCGGAGACCCGAGAGTATAAAACAGAGAGAGCGGAGATGCGAGAGTATAAAACAGAGAGAGCGGAGACCCGAGAGTATCAAACAGAGAGAGCGGAGACCCTAGAGTATAAAACAGAGAGAGCGGAGATGCGAGAGTATAAAACAGAGAGAGCGGAGACCCTAGAGTATAAAACAGAGAGAGCGGAGACCTGAGAGAATAAAACAGAGAGAGCGGAGACCCGAGAGTATAAAACAGAGAGAACGGAGACCCAAGAGTATAAAACAGAGAGCGCGGAGACCTGAGAGTATAAAACAGAGAGAGCGGAGACCGAGTGTATAAAACAGAGAGAGCAGGGACCCGAGAGTATAAAACAGTGAGAGCGGACACGCGAGAGTATAAAACAGAGAGAGCAGAGACCTGAGAGTATAAAACAAAGAGAGCGCAGGCCTGAGAGTATAAAACAGAGAGAGCGGAGACCCGAGAGTATAAAACAGAGAGAGCGGAGACCTGAGAGAAAAAAATAGAGAGAGCGGAGACCCGAGAGTATAAAACAGAGAGAGCGGAGACCCGAGAGTATAAAACAGAGAGAGCGGAGACCCGAGAGTATAAAACAGAGAGAGCGGAGACCCGAGAGTATAAAACAGAGAGAGCGGAGACCCGAGAGTATAAAACAGAGAGAGCAGAGACCCCAGAGTATAAAACAGAGAGAGCGGAGACCCGAGAGTATAAAACAGAGAGAGCGGAGACCCGAGAGTATAAAACAGAGAGAGCGGCGACCCGAGAGTATAAAACAGAGAGAGCGGAGACCCGAGAGTATAAAACAGAGAGAACAGAGACCCGAGAGTATAAAACGGAGGGACCGGAGACCTGAGAGTATAAAACAGAGAGAGCGGACACCCGAGAGTATAAAACAGAGAGAGCGGAGACCCGAGAGAATAAAACAGGGAGAGCAGGGACCCGAGAGTATAAAACAGAGAGAGCGGAGACCCGAGAGTATAAAACAGAGAGAGCGGAGACCCGAGAGTATAAAACAGAGGGAGCGGAGACCCGAGAGTATAAAACAGAGACAGCGGAGACCCGAGAGTATAAAACAGAGAGAGCAGAGACCTGAGAGTATAAAACAGAGAGCGCGGAGACCCGAGAGTGTAAAACAGAGAGAGCGGAGACCCTAGAGTATAAAACACAGAGAGCGGAGGCCCTAGAGTATAAAACAGAGAGAGCGGAGACCGCAGAGTATAAAACAGAGAGAGCGGAGACCTGAGAGAATAAAACAGAGAGAGCGGAGGCCCAGAGTATAAAACAGAGAGAGCGGAGTCCCGAGAGTATAAAACAGAGAGAACCGAGACCCTAGAGTATAAAACAGAGGCCGCGGAGACCTGAGAGTATAAAACAGAGAGAGCGGAGACCCGAGAGTATAAAACAGAGAGCGCGGAGACCCGAGAGTGTAAAACAGAGAGAGCGGAGATCCTAGAGTATAAAACAGAGAGAGCGGAGGCCCTAGAGTATAAAACAGAGAGAGCGGAAACCCTAGAGTATAAAACAGAGAGAGCGGAGCCCTGAGAGAATAAAACAGAGAGAGCGGAGGCCCGAGAGTATAAAACAGAGAGAGCGGAGTCCCGAGAGTATAAAACAGAGAGAACGGAGACACTAGAGTATAAAACAGACACCGCGGAGACCTGAGAGTATAAAACAGAGAGAGCGGAGACCCGAGAGTATAAAACAGAGAGAGCGGAGATCCAAGAGTATAAAACAGAGAGAGCGGAGACCCGAGAGTATAAAACAGAGAGAGCGGAGACCCTAGAGTATAAAACAGAGAGAGCAGAGACCTGAGAGTATAAAACAAAGAGAGCGGAGACCCGAGAGTATGAAACAGAGAGAGCGGAGACCCTAGAGTATAAAACAGAGAGAGCGGAGACCCGAGAGTATAATACAGAGAGAGCGGA
The DNA here is from genome assembly GCF_052327205.1 of Somniosus microcephalus. Taxonomy (NCBI): domain Eukaryota; kingdom Metazoa; phylum Chordata; class Chondrichthyes; order Squaliformes; family Somniosidae; genus Somniosus; species Somniosus microcephalus. The sequence continues at coordinate 65,456,123 of NC_140994.1, forward strand.
GACCCGAGAGTATAAAACAGAGAGAGCGGAGACCATAGAGTATAAAACAGAGAGAGCGGAGACCCGAGAATATAAAACAGAGAGAACGGAGACCCTGGAGTATAAAACAGAGAGAGCGGAGACCCTAGACTATAAAACAGAGAGAGCGGAGACCCGAGAGTATAAAACAGAGAGAGCGGAGACCCGAGAGTATAAGACAGAGGGAGCGGAGACCCGAGAGTATAAAACAGAGAGAGCAGAGACACTAGAGTATAAAACAGAGAGAGCAGAGACCCTAGAGTATAAAACAGAGAGAGCGGAGACCCGAGAGTATAAAACAGAGAGAGCGGAGATGCGAGAGTATAAAACAGAGAGAGCGGAGACCCGAGAGTATCAAACAGAGAGAGCGGAGACCCTAGAGTATAAAACAGAGAGAGCGGAGATGCGAGAGTATAAAACAGAGAGAGCGGAGACCCTAGAGTATAAAACAGAGAGAGCGGAGACCTGAGAGAATAAAACAGAGAGAGCGGAGACCCGAGAGTATAAAACAGAGAGAACGGAGACCCAAGAGTATAAAACAGAGAGCGCGGAGACCTGAGAGTATAAAACAGAGAGAGCGGAGACCGAGTGTATAAAACAGAGAGAGCAGGGACCCGAGAGTATAAAACAGTGAGAGCGGACACGCGAGAGTATAAAACAGAGAGAGCAGAGACCTGAGAGTATAAAACAAAGAGAGCGCAGGCCTGAGAGTATAAAACAGAGAGAGCGGAGACCCGAGAGTATAAAACAGAGAGAGCGGAGACCTGAGAGAAAAAAATAGAGAGAGCGGAGACCCGAGAGTATAAAACAGAGAGAGCGGAGACCCGAGAGTATAAAACAGAGAGAGCGGAGACCCGAGAGTATAAAACAGAGAGAGCGGAGACCCGAGAGTATAAAACAGAGAGAGCGGAGACCCGAGAGTATAAAACAGAGAGAGCAGAGACCCCAGAGTATAAAACAGAGAGAGCGGAGACCCGAGAGTATAAAACAGAGAGAGCGGAGACCCGAGAGTATAAAACAGAGAGAGCGGCGACCCGAGAGTATAAAACAGAGAGAGCGGAGACCCGAGAGTATAAAACAGAGAGAACAGAGACCCGAGAGTATAAAACGGAGGGACCGGAGACCTGAGAGTATAAAACAGAGAGAGCGGACACCCGAGAGTATAAAACAGAGAGAGCGGAGACCCGAGAGAATAAAACAGGGAGAGCAGGGACCCGAGAGTATAAAACAGAGAGAGCGGAGACCCGAGAGTATAAAACAGAGAGAGCGGAGACCCGAGAGTATAAAACAGAGGGAGCGGAGACCCGAGAGTATAAAACAGAGACAGCGGAGACCCGAGAGTATAAAACAGAGAGAGCAGAGACCTGAGAGTATAAAACAGAGAGCGCGGAGACCCGAGAGTGTAAAACAGAGAGAGCGGAGACCCTAGAGTATAAAACACAGAGAGCGGAGGCCCTAGAGTATAAAACAGAGAGAGCGGAGACCGCAGAGTATAAAACAGAGAGAGCGGAGACCTGAGAGAATAAAACAGAGAGAGCGGAGGCCCAGAGTATAAAACAGAGAGAGCGGAGTCCCGAGAGTATAAAACAGAGAGAACCGAGACCCTAGAGTATAAAACAGAGGCCGCGGAGACCTGAGAGTATAAAACAGAGAGAGCGGAGACCCGAGTGTATAAAACAGAGAGAGCGGAGACCCAAGAGTATAAAACAGAGAGAGCGGAGACCCGAGAGTATAAAACAGAGAGAGCGGAGACCCTAGAGTATAAAACAGAGAGAGCAGAGACCTGAGAGTATAAAACAAAGAGAGCGGAGACCCGAGAGTATGAAACAGAGAGAGCGGAGACCCGAGAGTATAAAACAGAGAGAGCGGAGACCCGAGAGTATAAAACAGAGAGAGCGGAGACCCGAGAGTATAAAACAGAGAGAGCGGAGACCCGAGAGTATAAAACAGAGAGAGCAGAGACCCCAGAGTATAAAACAGAGAGAGCGGAGACCCGAGAGTATAAAACAGAGAGAGCGGAGACCCGAGAGTATAAAACAGAGAGAGCGGCGACCCGAGAGTATAAAACAGAGAGAGCGGAGACCCGAGAGTATATAACAGAGAGAACAGAGACCCGAGAGTATAAAACGGAGGGAGCGGAGACCTGAGAGTATAAAACAGAGAGAGCGGACACCCGAGAGTATAAAACAGAGAGAGCGGAGACCCGAGAGAATAAAACAGGGAGAGCAGAGACCTGAGAGTATAAAACAGAGAGCGCGGAGACCCGAGAGTGTAAAACAGAGAGAGCGGAGACCCTAGAGTATAAAACACAGAGAGCGGAGGCCCTAGAGTATAAAACGGAGAGAGCGGAGACCGTAGAGTATAAAACAGAGAGAGCGGAGACCTGAGAGAATAAAACAGAGAGAGCGAAGGCCCAGAGTATAAAACAGAGAGAGCGGAGTCCCGAGAGTATAAAACAGAGAGAACCGAGACCCTAGCGTATAAAACAGAGGCCGCGGAGACCTGAGAGTATAAAACAGAGAGAGCGGAGACCCGAGAGTATAAAACAGAGAGAGCGGAGACCCAAGAGTATAAAACAGAGAGAGCGGAGACCCGAGAGTATAAAACAGAGAGAGCGGAGACCCTAGAGTATAAAACAGAGAGAGCAGAGACCTGAGAGTATAAAACAAAGAGAGCGGAGACCCGAGAGTATGAAACAGAGAGAGCGGAGACCCTAGAGTATAAAACAGAGAGAGCGGAGACCCGAGAGTATAAAACAGAGAGAGCGGAGACCCGAGAGTATAAAACAGAGAGAGCGGAGACCATAGAGTATAAAACAGAGAGAGCGGAGACCCGAGAATATATAACAGAGAGAACGGAGTCCCTGGAGTATAAAACAGAGAGAGCGGAGACCCTAGAGTATAAAACAGAGAGAGCGGAGACCCGAGAGTATAAAACAGAGAGAGCGGAGACCCAAGAGTATAAAACAGAGAGAGCGGAGACCCTAGAATATAAAACAGAGAGAGCGGAGACCCTAGAGTATAAAACAGAGAGAGCGGAGACCCTAGTTTATAAAACAGAGAGAGCGGAGATGCGAGAGTATAAAACAGAGAGAGCGGAGACCCGAGAGTGTCAAACAGAGAGAGCGGAGCCCTGAGAGTATAAAAGAGAGAGAACGGAGACCCGAGAGAATAAAACAGAGAGAGCGGAGACCCGAGAGTATAAAACAGAGAGAGCGGAGACCCTAGAATATTAAACTGAGAGAGCGGAGACCTCAGAGTATAAAGCAAAGAGAGCGGAGACACTGGAGTATAAAAGAGGGAGAGCGGAGACCTGAGAGAATAAAACAGAGAGAGCGGGGACCCGAGAGTATAAAACAGAGAGAGCGGAGACCCGAGAGTATAAAACAGAGGGAGCGGAGACCCGAGAGTATAAAACAGAGACAGCGGAGACCCGAGAGTATAAAACAGAGAGAGCAGAGACCTGAGAGTATAAAACAGACAGCGCGGAGACCCGAGAGTGTAAAACAGAGAGAGCGGAGACCCTGGAGTATAAAACAGAGAGAGCGGAGGCCCTAGAGTATAAAACAGAGAGAGCGGAGACCCTAGAGTATAAAACAGAGACCGCGGAGACCTGAGAGTATAAAACAGAGAGAGCGGAGACCCGAGAGTATAAAACAGAGACAGCGGAGACCCGAGAGTATAAAACAGAGAGAGCAGAGACCTGAGAGTATAAAACAGAGAGCGCGGAGACCCGAGAGTGTAAAACAGAGAGAGCGGAGACCCTAGAGTATAAAACAGAGAGAGCGGAGGCCCTAGAGTATAAAACAGAGAGAGCGGACACCGTAGAGTATAAAACAGAGAGAGCGGAGACCTGAGAGAATAAAACAGAGAGAGCGGAGGCCCAGAGTATAAAACAGAGAGAGCGGAGTCCCGAGAGTATAAAACAGAGAGAACCGAGACCCTAGAGTATAAAACAGAGGCCGCGGAGACCTGAGAGAATAAAACAGAGAGAGCGGAGACCCGAGAGTATAAAACAGAGAGAGCGGAGACCCAAGAGTATAAAACAGAGAGAGCGGAGACCCGAGAGTATAAAACAGAGAGAGCGGAGACCCTAGAGTATAAAACAGAGAGAGCAGAGACCTGAGAGTATAAAACAAAGAGAGCGGAGACCCGAGAGTATGAAACAGAGAGAGCGGAGACCCTAGAGTATAAAACAGAGAGAGCGGAGACCCGAGAGTATAAAACAGAGAGAGCGGAGTCCCGAGAGAATAAAACAGAGAGAGCGGAGACCATAGAGTATAAAACAGAGAGAGCGGAGACCCGAGAATATAAAACAGAGAGAACGGAGTCCCTGGAGTATAAAACAGAGAGAGCGGAGACCCTAGAGTATAAAACAGAGAGAGCGGAGACCCGAGAGTATAAAACAGAGAGAGCGGAGACCCGAGAGTATAAAACAGAGAGAGCGGAGACCCTAGAATATAAAACAGAGAGAGCGGAGACCCTAGAGTATAAAACAGAGAGAGCGGAGACCCTAGAGTATAAAACAGAGAGAGCGGAGATGCGAGAGTATAAAACAGAGAGAGCGGAGACCCGAGAGTGTCAAACAGAGAGAGCGGAGCCCTGAGAGTATAAAAGAGAGAGAACGGAGACCCGAGAGAATAAAACAGAGAGAGCGGAGACCCGAGAGTATAAAACAGAGAGAGCGGAGACCCTAGAATATAAAACTGAGAGAGCGGAGACCTCAGAGTATAAAGCAAAGAGAGCGGAGACACTGGAGTATAAAAGAGGGAGAGCGGAGACCTGAGAGAATAAAACAGAGAGAGCGGAGACCCGAGAGTATAAAACAGAGAGAGCGGAGACCCGAGAGTATAAAACAGAGGGAGCGGAGACCCGAGAGTATAAAACAGAGACAGCGGAGACCCGAGAGTATAAAACAGAGAGAGCAGAGACCTGAGAGTATAAAACAGACAGCGCGGAGACCCGAGAGTGTAAAACAGAGAGAGCGGAGACCCTGGAGTATAAAACAGAGAGAGCGGAGGCCCGAGAGTATAAAACAGAGAGAGCGGAGACCCTAGAGTATAAAACAGAGAGAGCGGAGACCTGAGAGAATAAAACAGAGAGAGCGGAGGCCCGAGTGTATAAAACAGAGAGAGCGGAGTCCCGAGAGTATAAAACAGAGAGAACGGAGACCCTAGAGTATAAAACAGAGACCGCGGAGACCTGAGAGTATAAAACAGAGAGAGCGGAGACCCGAGAGTATAAAACAGAGAGAGCGGAGACCCAAGAGTATAAAACAGAGAGAGCGGAGACCCGAGAGTATAAAACAGAGAGAGCGGAGACCCTAGAGTATAAAACAGAGAGAGCAGAGACCTGAGAGTATAAAACAAAGAGAGCGGAGACCCGAGAGTATGAAACAGAGAGCGGAGACACTAGAGTATAAAACAGAGAGAGCGGAGACCCGAGAGTATAAAACAGAGAGAGCGGAGACCTGAGAATATAAAACAGAGAGAACGGAGACCCTGGAGTATAAAACAGAGAGAGCGGAGACCCTAGAGTATAAAACAGAGAGAGCGGAGACCCGAGAGTATAAAACAGAGAGAGCGGAGACCCGAGAGTATAAAACAGAGAGAGCGGAGACCCGAGAGTATAAAACAGAGAGAGCGGAGACACTAGAGTATAAAACAGAGAGAGCGGAGACCCTAGAGTATAAAACAGAGAGAGCGGAGATGCGAGAGTATAAAACAGAGAGAGCGGAGACCCGAGAGTGTCAAACAGAGAGAGCGGAGCCCTGAGAGTATAAAAGAGAGAGAACGGAGACCCGAGAGTATAAAACAGAGAGAGCGGAGACCCTAGAATATAAAACTGAGAGAGCGGAGACCTGAGAGTATAAAACAGAGAGAGCGGAGACCCGAGAGTATCAAACAGAGAGAGCGGAGACCCTAGAGTATAAAACAGAGAGAGCGGAGATGCGAGAGTATAAAACAGAGAGAGCGGAGACCCTAGAGTATAAAACAGAGAGAGCGGAGACCTGAGAGAATAAAACAGAGAGAGCGGAGACCCGAGAGTATAAAACAGAGAGAACGGAGACCCTAGAGTATAAAACAGAGAGCGCGGAGACCTGAGAGTATAAAACAGAGAGAGCGGAGACCGAGTGTATAAAACAGAGAGAGCAGGGACCCGAGAGTATAAAACAGTGAGAGCGGACACGCGAGAGTATAAAACAGAGAGAGCAGAGACCTGAGAGTATAAAACAAAGAGAGCGCAGGCCTGAGAGTATAAAACAGAGAGAGCGGAGACCCGAGAGTATAAAACAGAGAGAGCGGAGACCTGAGAGAAAAAAATAGAGAGAGCGGAGACCCGAGAGTATAAAACAGAGAGAGCGGAGACCCGAGAGTATAAAACAGAGAGAGCGGAGACCCGAGAGTATAAAACAGAGAGAGCGGAGACCCGAGAGTATAAAACAGAGAGAGCGGAGACCCGAGAGTATAAAACAGAGAGAGCAGAGACCCCAGAGTATAAAACAGAGAGAGCGGAGACCCGAGAGTATAAAACAGAGAGAGCGGAGACCCGAGAGTATAAAACAGAGAGAGCGGCGACCCGAGAGTATAAAACAGAGAGAGCGGAGACCCGAGAGTATAAAACAGAGAGAACAGAGACCCGAGAGTATAAAACGGAGGGACCGGAGACCTGAGAGTATAAAACAGAGAGAGCGGACACCCGAGAGTATAAAACAGAGAGAGCGGAGACCCGAGAGAATAAAACAGGGAGAGCAGGGACCCGAGAGTATAAAACAGAGAGAGCGGAGACCCGAGAGTATAAAACAGAGAGAGCGGAGACCCGAGAGTATAAAACAGAGGGAGCGGAGACCCGAGAGTATAAAACAGAGACAGCGGAGACCCGAGAGTATAAAACAGAGAGAGCAGAGACCTGAGAGTATAAAACAGAGAGCGCGGAGACCCGAGAGTGTAAAACAGAGAGAGCGGAGACCCTAGAGTATAAAACACAGAGAGCGGAGGCCCTAGAGTATAAAACAGAGAGAGCGGAGACCGTAGAGTATAAAACAGAGAGAGCGGAGACCTGAGAGAATAAAACAGAGAGAGCGGAGGCCCAGAGTATAAAACAGAGAGAGCGGAGTCCCGAGAGTATAAAACAGAGAGAACCGAGACCCTAGAGTATAAAACAGAGGCCGCGGAGACCTGAGAGTATAAAACAGAGAGAGCGGAGACCCGAGTGTATAAAACAGAGAGAGCGGAGACCCAAGAGTATAAAACAGAGAGAGCGGAGACCCGAGAGTATAAAACAGAGAGAGCGGAGACCCTAGAGTATAAAACAGAGAGAGCAGAGACCTGAGAGTATAAAACAAAGAGAGCGGAGACCCGAGAGTATGAAACAGAGAGAGCGGAGACCCGAGAGTATAAAACAGAGAGAGCGGAGACCCGAGAGTATAAAACAGAGAGAGCGGAGACCCGAGAGTATAAAACAGAGAGAGCGGAGACCCGAGAGTATAAAACAGAGAGAGCAGAGACCCCAGAGTATAAAACAGAGAGAGCGGAGACCCGAGAGTATAAAACAGAGAGAGCGGAGACCCGAGAGTATAAAACAGAGAGAGCGGCGACCCGAGAGTATAAAACAGAGAGAGCGGAGACCCGAGAGTATAAAACAGAGAGAACAGAGACCCGAGAGTATAAAACGGAGGGAGCGGAGACCTGAGAGTATAAAACAGAGAGAGCGGACACCCGAGAGTATAAAACAGAGAGAGCGGAGACCCGAGAGAATAAAACAGGGAGAGCAGAGACCTGAGAGTATAAAACAGAGAGCGCGGAGACCCGAGAGTGTAAAACAGAGAGAGCGGAGACCCTAGAGTATAAAACACAGAGAGCGGAGGCCCTAGAGTATAAAACGGAGAGAGCGGAGACCGTAGAGTATAAAACAGAGAGAGCGGAGACCTGAGAGAATAAAACAGAGAGAGCGAAGGCCCAGAGTATAAAACAGAGAGAGCGGAGTCCCGAGAGTATAAAACAGAGAGAACCGAGACCCTAGCGTATAAAACAGAGGCCGCGGAGACCTGAGAGTATAAAACAGAGAGAGCGGAGACCCGAGAGTATAAAACAGAGAGAGCGGAGACCCAAGAGTATAAAACAGAGAGAGCGGAGACCCGAGAGTATAAAACAGAGAGAGCGGAGACCCTAGAGTATAAAACAGAGAGAGCAGAGACCTGAGAGTATAAAACAAAGAGAGCGGAGACCCGAGAGTATGAAACAGAGAGAGCGGAGACCCTAGAGTATAAAACAGAGAGAGCGGAGACCCGAGAGTATAAAACAGAGAGAGCGGAGACCCGAGAGTATAAAACAGAGAGAGCGGAGACCATAGAGTATAAAACAGAGAGAGCGGAGACCCGAGAATATATAACAGAGAGAACGGAGTCCCTGGAGTATAAAACAGAGAGAGCGGAGACCCTAGAGTATAAAACAGAGAGAGCGGAGACCCGAGAGTATAAAACAGAGAGAGCGGAGACCCAAGAGTATAAAACAGAGAGAGCGGAGACCCTAGAATATAAAACAGAGAGAGCGGAGACCCTAGAGTATAAAACAGAGAGAGCGGAGACCCTAGTTTATAAAACAGAGAGAGCGGAGATGCGAGAGTATAAAACAGAGAGAGCGGAGACCCGAGAGTGTCAAACAGAGAGAGCGGAGCCCTGAGAGTATAAAAGAGAGAGAACGGAGACCCGAGAGAATAAAACAGAGAGAGCGGAGACCCGAGAGTATAAAACAGAGAGAGCGGAGACCCTAGAATATTAAACTGAGAGAGCGGAGACCTCAGAGTATAAAGCAAAGAGAGCGGAGACACTGGAGTATAAAAGAGGGAGAGCGGAGACCTGAGAGAATAAAACAGAGAGAGCGGGGACCCGAGAGTATAAAACAGAGAGAGCGGAGACCCGAGAGTATAAAACAGAGGGAGCGGAGACCCGAGAGTATAAAACAGAGACAGCGGAGACCCGAGAGTATAAAACAGAGAGAGCAGAGACCTGAGAGTATAAAACAGACAGCGCGGAGACCCGAGAGTGTAAAACAGAGAGAGCGGAGACCCTGGAGTATAAAACAGAGAGAGCGGAGGCCCTAGAGTATAAAACAGAGAGAGCGGAGACCCTAGAGTATAAAACAGAGACCGCGGAGACCTGAGAGTATAAAACAGAGAGAGCGGAGACCCGAGAGTATAAAACAGAGACAGCGGAGACCCGAGAGTATAAAACAGAGAGAGCAGAGACCTGAGAGTATAAAACAGAGAGCGCGGAGACCCGAGAGTGTAAAACAGAGAGAGCGGAGACCCTAGAGTATAAAACAGAGAGAGCGGAGGCCCTAGAGTATAAAACAGAGAGAGCGGACACCGTAGAGTATAAAACAGAGAGAGCGGAGACCTGAGAGAATAAAACAGAGAGAGCGGAGGCCCAGAGTATAAAACAGAGAGAGCGGAGTCCCGAGAGTATAAAACAGAGAGAACCGAGACCCTAGAGTATAAAACAGAGGCCGCGGAGACCTGAGAGAATAAAACAGAGAGAGCGGAGACCCGAGAGTATAAAACAGAGAGAGCGGAGACCCAAGAGTATAAAACAGAGAGAGCGGAGACCCAAGAGTATAAAACAGAGAGAGCGGAGACCCGAGAGTATAAAACAGAGAGAGCGGAGACCCTAGAGTATAAAACAGAGAGAGCAGAGACCTGAGAGTATAAAACAAAGAGAGCGGAGACCCGAGAGTATGAAACAGAGAGAGCGGAGACCCGAGAGTATAAAACAGAGAGAGCGGAGACCCGAGAGTATAAAACAGAGAGAGCGGAGACCCGAGAGTATAAAACAGAGAGAGCGGAGACCCGAGAGTATAAAACAGAGAGAGCAGAGACCCCAGAGTATAAAACAGAGAGAGCGGAGACCCGAGAGTATAAAACAGAGAGAGCGGAGACCCGAGAGTATAAAACAGAGAGAGCGGCGACCCGAGAGTATAAAACAGAGAGAGCGGAGACCCGAGAGTATAAAACAGAGAGAACAGAGACCCGAGAGTATAAAACGGAGGGAGCGGAGACCTGAGAGTATAAAACAGAGAGAGCGGACACCCGAGAGTATAAAACAGAGAGAGCGGAGACCCGAGAGAATAAAACAGGGAGAGCAGAGACCTGAGAGTATAAAACAGAGAGCGCGGAGACCCGAGAGTGTAAAACAGAGAGAGCGGAGACCCTAGAGTATAAAACACAGAGAGCGGAGACCCTAGAGTATAAAACAGAGGCCGCGGAGACCTGAGAGAATAAAACAGAGAGAGCGGAGACCCGAGAGTATAAAACAGAGAGAGCGGAGACCCAAGAGTATAAAACAGAGAGAGCGGAGACCCGAGAGTATAAAACAGAGAGAGCGGAGACCCTAGAGTATAAAACAGAGAGAGCAGAGACCTGAGAGTATAAAACAAAGAGAGCGGAGACCCGAGAGTATGAAACAGAGAGAGCGGAGACCCTAGAGTATAAAACAGAGAGAGCGGAGACCCGAGAGTATAAAACAGAGAGAGCGGAGTCCCGAGAGAATAAAACAGAGAGAGCGGAGACCATAGAGTATAAAACAGAGAGAGCGGAGACCCGAGAATATAAAACAGAGAGAACGGAGTCCCTGGAGTATAAAACAGAGAGAGCGGAGACCCTAGAGTATAAAACAGAGAGAGCGGAGACCCGAGAGTATAAAACAGAGAGAGCGGAGACCCGAGAGTATAAAACAGAGAGAGCGGAGACCCTAGAATATAAAACAGAGAGAGCGGAGACCCTAGAGTATAAAACAGAGAGAGCGGAGACCCTAGAGTATAAAACAGAGAGAGCGGAGATGCGAGAGTATAAAACAGAGAGAGCGGAGACCCGAGAGTGTCAAACAGAGAGAGCGGAGCCCTGAGAGTATAAAAGAGAGAGAACGGAGACCCGAGAGAATAAAACAGAGAGAGCGGAGACCCGAGAGTATAAAACAGAGAGAGCGGAGACCCTAGAATATAAAACTGAGAGAGCGGAGACCTCAGAGTATAAAGCAAAGAGAGCGGAGACACTGGAGTATAAAAGAGGGAGAGCGGAGACCTGAGAGAATAAAACAGAGAGAGCGGAGACCCGAGAGTATAAAACAGAGAGAGCGGAGACCCGAGAGTATAAAACAGAGGGAGCGGAGACCCGAGAGTATAAAACAGAGACAGCGGAGACCCGAGAGTATAAAACAGAGAGAGCAGAGACCTGAGAGTATAAAACAGACAGCGCGGAGACCCGAGAGTGTAAAACAGAGAGAGCGGAGACCCTGGAGTATAAAACAGAGAGAGCGGAGGCCCGAGAGTATAAAACAGAGAGAGCGGAGACCCTAGAGTATAAAACAGAGAGAGCGGAGACCTGAGAGAATAAAACAGAGAGAGCGGAGGCCCGAGTGTATAAAACAGAGAGAGCGGAGTCCCGAGAGTATAAAACAGAGAGAACGGAGACCCTAGAGTATAAAACAGAGACCACGGAGACCTGAGAGTATAAAACAGAGAGAGCGGAGACCCGAGAGTATAAAACAGAGAGAGCGGAGACCCAAGAGTATAAAACAGAGAGAGCGGAGACCCGAGAGTATAAAACAGAGAGAGCGGAGACCCTAGAGTATAAAACAGAGAGAGCAGAGACCTGAGAGTATAAAACAAAGAGAGCGGAGACCCGAGAGTATGAAACAGAGAGCGGAGACACTAGAGTATAAAACAGAGAGAGCGGAGACCCGAGAGTATAAAACAGAGAGAGCGGAGACCTGAGAATATAAAACAGAGAGAACGGAGACCCTGGAGTATAAAACAGAGAGAGCGGAGACCCGAGAGTATAAAACAGAGAGAGCGGAGACCCTAGAGTATAAAACAGAGAGAGCAGAGACCTGAGAGTATAAAACAAAGAGAGCGGAGACCCGAGAGTATGAAACAGAGAGAGCGGAGACCCTAGAGTATAAAACAGAGAGAGCGGAGACCCGAGAGTATAAAACAGAGAGAGCGGAGTCCCGAGAGAATAAAACAGAGAGAGCGGAGACCATAGAGTATAAAACAGAGAGAGCGGAGACCCGAGAATATAAAACAGAGAGAACGGAGTCCCTGGAGTATAAAACAGAGAGAGCGGAGACCCTAGAGTATAAAACAGAGAGAGCGGAGACCCGAGAGTATAAAACAGAGAGAGCGGAGACCCGAGAGTATAAAACAGAGAGAGCGGAGACCCTAGAATATAAAACAGAGAGAGCGGAGACCCTAGAGTATAAAACAGAGAGAGCGGAGACCCTAGAGTATAAAACAGAGAGAGCGGAGATGCGAGAGTATAAAACAGAGAGAGCGGAGACCCGAGAGTGTCAAACAGAGAGAGCGGAGCCCTGAGAGTATAAAAGAGAGAGAACGGAGACCCGAGAGAATAAAACAGAGAGAGCGGAGACCCGAGAGTATAAAACAGAGAGAGCGGAGACCCTAGAATATAAAACTGAGAGAGCGGAGACCTCAGAGTATAAAGCAAAGAGAGCGGAGACACTGGAGTATAAAAGAGGGAGAGCGGAGACCTGAGAGAATAAAACAGAGAGAGCGGAGACCCGAGAGTATAAAACAGAGAGAGCGGAGACCCGAGAGTATAAAACAGAGGGAGCGGAGACCCGAGAGTATAAAACAGAGACAGCGGAGACCCGAGAGTATAAAACAGAGAGAGCAGAGACCTGAGAGTATAAAACAGACAGCGCGGAGACCCGAGAGTGTAAAACAGAGAGAGCGGAGACCCTGGAGTATAAAACAGAGAGAGCGGAGGCCCGAGAGTATAAAACAGAGAGAGCGGAGACCCTAGAGTATAAAACAGAGAGAGCGGAGACCTGAGAGAATAAAACAGAGAGAGCGGAGGCCCGAGTGTATAAAACAGAGAGAGCGGAGTCCCGAGAGTATAAAACAGAGAGAACGGAGACCCTAGAGTATAAAACAGAGACCGCGGAGACCTGAGAGTATAAAACAGAGAGAGCGGAGACCCGAGAGTATAAAACAGAGAGAGCGGAGACCCAAGAGTATAAAACAGAGAGAGCGGAGACCCGAGAGTATAAAACAGAGAGAGCGGAGACCCTAGAGTATAAAACAGAGAGAGCAGAGACCTGAGAGTATAAAACAAAGAGAGCGGAGACCCGAGAGTATGAAACAGAGAGCGGAGACACTAGAGTATAAAACAGAGAGAGCGGAGACCCGAGAGTATAAAACAGAGAGAGCGGAGACCTGAGAATATAAAACAGAGAGAACGGAGACCCTGGAGTATAAAACAGAGAGAGCGGAGACCCTAGAGTATAAAACAGAGAGAGCGGAGACCCGAGAGTATAAAACAGAGAGAGCGGAGACCCGAGAGTATAAAACAGAGAGAGCGGAGACCCGAGAGTATAAAACAGAGAGAGCGGAGACACTAGAGTATAAAACAGAGAGAGCGGAGACCCTAGAGTATAAAACAGAGAGAGCGGAGATGCGAGAGTATAAAACAGAGAGAGCGGAGACCCGAGAGTGTCAAACAGAGAGAGCGGAGCCCTGAGAGTATAAAAGAGAGAGAACGGAGACCCGAGAGTATAAAACAGAGAGAGCGGAGACCCTAGAATATAAAACTGAGAGAGCGGAGACCTGAGAGTATAAAACAGAGAGAGCGGAGACCCGAGAGTATCAAACAGAGAGAGCGGAGACCCTAGAGTATAAAACAGAGAGAGCGGAGATGCGAGAGTATAAAACAGAGAGAGCGGAGACCCTAGAGTATAAAACAGAGAGAGCGGAGACCTGAGAGAATAAAACAGAGAGAGCGGAGACCCGAGAGTATAAAACAGAGAGAACGGAGACCCTAGAGTATAAAACAGAGAGCGCGGAGACCTGAGAGTATAAAACAGAGAGAGCGGAGACCGAGTGTATAAAACAGAGAGAGCAGGGACCCGAGAGTATAAAACAGTGAGAGCGGACACGCGAGAGTATAAAACAGAGAGAGCAGAGACCTGAGAGTATAAAACAAAGAGAGCGCAGGCCTGAGAGTATAAAACAGAGAGAGCGGAGACCCGAGAGTATAAAACAGAGAGAGCGGAGACCTGAGAGAAAAAAATAGAGAGAGCGGAGACCCGAGAGTATAAAACAGAGAGAGCGGAGACCCGAGAGTATAAAACAGAGAGAGCGGAGACCCGAGAGTATAAAACAGAGAGAGCGGAGACCCGAGAGTATAAAACAGAGAGAGCGGAGACCCGAGAGTATAAAACAGAGAGAGCAGAGACCCCAGAGTATAAAACAGAGAGAGCGGAGACCCGAGAGTATAAAACAGAGAGAGCGGAGACCCGAGAGTATAAAACAGAGAGAGCGGCGACCCGAGAGTATAAAACAGAGAGAGCGGAGACCCGAGAGTATAAAACAGAGAGAACAGAGACCCGAGAGTATAAAACGGAGGGACCGGAGACCTGAGAGTATAAAACAGAGAGAGCGGACACCCGAGAGTATAAAACAGAGAGAGCGGAGACCCGAGAGAATAAAACAGGGAGAGCAGGGACCCGAGAGTATAAAACAGAGAGAGCGGAGACCCGAGAGTATAAAACAGAGAGAGCGGAGACCCGAGAGTATAAAACAGAGGGAGCGGAGACCCGAGAGTATAAAACAGAGACAGCGGAGACCCGAGAGTATAAAACAGAGAGAGCAGAGACCTGAGAGTATAAAACAGAGAGCGCGGAGACCCGAGAGTGTAAAACAGAGAGAGCGGAGACCCTAGAGTATAAAACACAGAGAGCGGAGGCCCTAGAGTATAAAACAGAGAGAGCGGAGACCGTAGAGTATAAAACAGAGAGAGCGGAGACCTGAGAGAATAAAACAGAGAGAGCGGAGGCCCAGAGTATAAAACAGAGAGAGCGGAGTCCCGAGAGTATAAAACAGAGAGAACCGAGACCCTAGAGTATAAAACAGAGGCCGCGGAGACCTGAGAGTATAAAACAGAGAGAGCGGAGACCCGAGTGTATAAAACAGAGAGAGCGGAGACCCAAGAGTATAAAACAGAGAGAGCGGAGACCCGAGAGTATAAAACAGAGAGAGCGGAGACCCTAGAGTATAAAACAGAGAGAGCAGAGACCTGAGAGTATAAAACAAAGAGAGCGGAGACCCGAGAGTATGAAACAGAGAGAGCGGAGACCCGAGAGTATAAAACAGAGAGAGCGGAGACCCGAGAGTATAAAACAGAGAGAGCGGAGACCCGAGAGTATAAAACAGAGAGAGCGGAGACCCGAGAGTATAAAACAGAGAGAGCAGAGACCCCAGAGTATAAAACAGAGAGAGCGGAGACCCGAGAGTATAAAACAGAGAGAGCGGAGACCCGAGAGTATAAAACAGAGAGAGCGGCGACCCGAGAGTATAAAACAGAGAGAGCGGAGACCCGAGAGTATAAAACAGAGAGAACAGAGACCCGAGAGTATAAAACGGAGGGAGCGGAGACCTGAGAGTATAAAACAGAGAGAGCGGACACCCGAGAGTATAAAACAGAGAGAGCGGAGACCCGAGAGAATAAAACAGGGAGAGCAGAGACCTGAGAGTATAAAACAGAGAGCGCGGAGACCCGAGAGTGTAAAACAGAGAGAGCGGAGACCCTAGAGTATAAAACACAGAGAGCGGAGGCCCTAGAGTATAAAACGGAGAGAGCGGAGACCGTAGAGTATAAAACAGAGAGAGCGGAGACCTGAGAGAATAAAACAGAGAGAGCGAAGGCCCAGAGTATAAAACAGAGAGAACCGAGACCCTAGCGTATAAAACAGAGGCCGCGGAGACCTGAGAGTATAAAACAGAGAGAGCGGAGACCCGAGAGTATAAAACAGAGAGAGCGGAGACCCAAGAGTATAAAACAGAGAGAGCGGAGACCCGAGAGTATAAAACAGAGAGAGCGGAGACCCTAGAGTATAAAACAGAGAGAGCAGAGACCTGAGAGTATAAAACAAAGAGAGCGGAGACCCGAGAGTATGAAACAGAGAGAGCGGAGACCCTAGAGTATAAAACAGAGAGAGCGGAGACCCGAGAGTATAAAACAGAGAGAGCGGAGACCCGAGAGTATAAAACAGAGAGAGCGGAGACCATAGAGTATAAAACAGAGAGAGCGGAGACCCGAGAATATATAACAGAGAGAACGGAGTCCCTGGAGTATAAAACAGAGAGAGCGGAGACCCTAGAGTATAAAACAGAGAGAGCGGAGACCCGAGAGTATAAAACAGAGAGAGCGGAGACCCAAGAGTATAAAACAGAGAGAGCGGAGACCCTAGAATATAAAACAGAGAGAGCGGAGACCCTAGAGTATAAAACAGAGAGAGCGGAGACCCTAGTTTATAAAACAGAGAGAGCGGAGATGCGAGAGTATAAAACAGAGAGAGCGGAGACCCGAGAGTGTCAAACAGAGAGAGCGGAGCCCTGAGAGTATAAAAGAGAGAGAACGGAGACCCGAGAGAATAAAACAGAGAGAGCGGAGACCCGAGAGTATAAAACAGAGAGAGCGGAGACCCTAGAATATTAAACTGAGAGAGCGGAGACCTCAGAGTATAAAACAGAGACAGCGGAGACCCGAGAGTATAAAACAGAGAGAGCAGAGACCTGAGAGTATAAAACAAAGAGAGCGGAGACCCGAGAGTATGAAACAGAGAGAGCGGAGACCCTAGAGTATAAAACAGAGAGAGCGGAGACCCGAGAGTATAAAACAGAGAGAGCGGAGTCCCGAGAGAATAAAACAGAGAGAGCGGAGACCATAGAGTATAAAACAGAGAGAGCGGAGACCCGAGAATATAAAACAGAGAGAACGGAGTCCCTGGAGTATAAAACAGAGAGAGCGGAGACCCTAGAGTATAAAACAGAGAGAGCGGAGACCCGAGAGTATAAAACAGAGAGAGCGGAGACCCGAGAGTATAAAACAGAGAGAGCGGAGACCCTAGAATATAAAACAGAGAGAGCGGAGACCCTAGAGTATAAAACAGAGAGAGCGGAGACCCTAGAGTATAAAACAGAGAGAGCGGAGATGCGAGAGTATAAAACAGAGAGAGCGGAGACCCGAGAGTGTCAAACAGAGAGAGCGGAGCCCTGAGAGTATAAAAGAGAGAGAACGGAGACCCGAGAGAATAAAACAGAGAGAGCGGAGACCCGAGAGTATAAAACAGAGAGAGCGGAGACCCTAGAATATAAAACTGAGAGAGCGGAGACCTCAGAGTATAAAGCAAAGAGAGCGGAGACACTGGAGTATAAAAGAGGGAGAGCGGAGACCTGAGAGAATAAAACAGAGAGAGCGGAGACCCGAGAGTATAAAACAGAGAGAGCGGAGACCCGAGAGTATAAAACAGAGGGAGCGGAGACCCGAGAGTATAAAACAGAGACAGCGGAGACCCGAGAGTATAAAACAGAGAGAGCAGAGACCTGAGAGTATAAAACAGACAGCGCGGAGACCCGAGAGTGTAAAACAGAGAGAGCGGAGACCCTGGAGTATAAAACAGAGAGAGCGGAGGCCCGAGAGTATAAAACAGAGAGAGCGGAGACCCTAGAGTATAAAACAGAGAGAGCGGAGACCTGAGAGAATAAAACAGAGAGAGCGGAGGCCCGAGTGTATAAAACAGAGAGAGCGGAGTCCCGAGAGTATAAAACAGAGAGAACGGAGACCCTAGAGTATAAAACAGAGACCGCGGAGACCTGAGAGTATAAAACAGAGAGAGCGGAGACCCGAGAGTATAAAACAGAGAGAGCGGAGACCCAAGAGTATAAAACAGAGAGAGCGGAGACCCGAGAGTATAAAACAGAGAGAGCGGAGACCCTAGAGTATAAAACAGAGAGAGCAGAGACCTGAGAGTATAAAACAAAGAGAGCGGAGACCCGAGAGTATGAAACAGAGAGCGGAGACACTAGAGTATAAAACAGAGAGAGCGGAGACCCGAGAGTATAAAACAGAGAGAGCGGAGACCTGAGAATATAAAACAGAGAGAACGGAGACCCTGGAGTATAAAACAGAGAGAGCGGAGACCCTAGAGTATAAAACAGAGAGAGCGGAGACCCGAGAGTATAAAACAGAGAGAGCGGAGACCCGAGAGTATAAAACAGAGAGAGCGGAGACCCGAGAGTATAAAACAGAGAGAGCGGAGACACTAGAGTATAAAACAGAGAGAGCGGAGACCCTAGAGTATAAAACAGAGAGAGCGGAGATGCGAGAGTATAAAACAGAGAGAGCGGAGACCCGAGAGTGTCAAACAGAGAGAGCGGAGCCCTGAGAGTATAAAAGAGAGAGAACGGAGACCCGAGAGTATAAAACAGAGAGAGCGGAGACCCTAGAATATAAAACTGAGAGAGCGGAGACCTGAGAGTATAAAGCAAAGAGAGCGGAGACACTGGAGTATAAAACAGGGAGAGCGGAGACCTGAGAGAATAAAACAGAGAGAGCAGAGACCCGAGAGTATAAAACAGAGAGAGCGGAGACCCGAGAGTATAAAACAGAGAGAGCGGAGACCCGAGAGTATAAAACAGAGAGAGCGGAGACCCGAGAGTATAAAACAGAGAGAGCGGAGACCCGAGAGTATAAAACAGAGAGAGCGGAGACCCGAGAGTATAAAACAGAGAGAGCGGAGACCCTAGAGTATAAAACAGGGAGAGCGGAGACCCTAGAGTATAAAACAGAGAGAGCGGAGACCTGAGAGAATAAAACAGAGAGAGCGGAGACCCGAGATTATAAAGCAGAGAGAGCGGAGTCCCGAGAGTATAAAACAGAGACCGCGGAGACCTGAGAGTATAAAACAGAGAGAGCGGAGACCCGAGAGTATAAAACAGAGAGAGCAGAGACCCGAGAGTATAAAACAGAGAGAGCGGAGACCCTAGAGTATAAAACAGAGAGAGCAGAGACCTGAGAGTATAAAACAAAGAGAGCGGAGACCCGAGAGTATGAAACAGAGAGAGCGGAGACCCTGGAGTATAAAACAGAGAGAGCGGAGACCCGAGAGTATAAAACAGAGAGAGCGGAGACCCGAGAGCATAAAACAGAGAGAGCGGAGACCATAGAGTATAAAACAGAGAGAGCGGAGACCCGAGAATATAAAACAGAGAGAACGGAGACCCTGGAGTATAAAACAGAGAGAGCGGAGACCCGAGAGTATAAAACAGAGAGAGCGGAGACCCGAGAGTATAAAACAGAGGGAGCGGAGACCCGAGAGTATAAAACATAGACAGCGGAGACCCGAGAGTATAAAACAGAGAGAGCAGAGACCTGAGAGTATAAAACAGAGAGCGCGGAGACCCGAGAGTGTAAAACAGAGAGAGCGGAGACCCTAGAGTATAAAACAGAGAGAGCGGAGGCCCTAGAGTATAAAACAGAGAGAGCGGAGACCCTAGAGTATAAAACAGAGAGAGCGGAGACCTGACAGAATAAAACAGAGAGAGCGGAGGCCCGAGAGTATAAAACAGAGAGAGCGGAGTCCCGAGAGTATAAAACAGAGAGAACGGAGACCCTAGAGTATAAAAGAGAGACCGCGGAGACCTGAGAGTATAAAACAGAGAGAGTGGAGACCCGAGAGTATAAAACAGAGAGAGCGGAGATCCAAGTGTATAAAACAGAGAGAGCGGAGACCCGAGAGTATAAAACAGAGAGAGCTGAGACCCTAGAGTATAAAACAGAGAGAGCAGAGACCTGAGAGTATAAAACAAAGAGAGCGGAGACCCGAGAGTATGAAACAGAGAGAGCGGAGACCCTAGAGTATAAAACAGAGAGAGCGGAGACCCGAGAGTATAAAACAGAGAGAGCGGAGACCAGAGAGAATAAAACAGAGAGAGCGGAGACCATAGAGTATAAAACAGAGAGAGCGGAGACCCGAGAATATAAAACAGAGAGAACGGAGACCCTGGAGTATAAAACAGAGAGAGCGGAGACCCTAGACTATAAAACAGAGAGAGCGGAGACCCAAGAGTATAAAACAGAGAGAGCGGAGACCCGAGAGTATAAAACAGAGAGAGCGGAGACCCGAGAGTATAAAACAGAGAGAGCGGAGACTCTAGAGTATAAAACAGAGAGAGCGGAGACCCTAGAGTATAAAACAGAGAGAGCGGAGACCCTAGAGTATAAAACAGAGAGAGCGGAGATGCGAGAGTATAAAACAGAGAGAGCGGAGACCCGAGAGTATCAAACAGAGAGAGCGGAGACCCTAGAGTATAAAACAGAGAGCAGAGACCCTAGAGTATAAAACAGAGAGAGCGGAGACCCTAGAGTATAAAACAGAGAGAGCGGAGACCCGAGAGAATAAAACAGAGAGAGCGGAGACCCGAGAGTATAAAACAGAGAGAGCGGAGACCCTAGAGTATAAAACAGAGAGCGCGGAGACCTGTGAGTATAAAACAGAGAGAGCGGAGACCCGAGTGTATAAAACAGAGAGAGCAGGGACCCGAGAGTATAAAACAGTGAGAGCGGAGACGCGAGAGTATAAAACAGAGAGAGCGGAGACCCGAGAGTATAAAACAGAGAGAGCAGGGACCCTAGAGTATAAAACAGAGAGAGCAGAGACCTGAGAGTATAAAAGAAAGAGAGCGGAGGCCTGAGCGTATAAAACAGAGAGAGCGGAGACCCGAGAGTGTAAAACAGAGAGAGCGGAGACCTGAGAGAATAAAATAGAGAGAGCGGAGACCCGAGAGTATAAAACAGAGAGAGCGGAGACCCGAGAGTATAAAACAGAGAGAGCGGAGACCGCAGAGTATAAAACAGAGAGAGCGGAGACCCGAGAGTATAAAACAGAGAGAGCGGAGACCCGAGAGTATAAAACAGAGAGACCGGCGACCCGAGAGTATAAAACAGAGACAGCGGAGACCCGAGAGTATAAAACAGAGAGAACAGAGACCCGAGAGTATAAAACGGAGGGAGCGGAGACCTGAGAGTATAAAACAGAGAGAGCGGACACCCGAGAGTATAAAGCAGAGAGAGCGGAGACCCGAGAGAATAAAACAGGGAGAGCAGAGACCCGAGAGTATAAAACAGAGAGAGTGGAGACCCGAGAGTATAAAACAGAGAGAGCGGAGACCCGAGAGTATAAAACAGAGAGAGCGGAGTCCCGAGAGTATAAAACAGAGAGAGCGGAGACCCGAGAGTATAAAACAGAGAGAGCGGAGACCCGAGAGTATAAAACAGAGAGAGCGGAGACCCTAGAGTATAAAACAGGGAGAGCGGAGACCCTAGAGTATAAAACAGAGAGAGCGGAGACCTGAGAGAATAAAACAGAGAGAGCGGAGACCCGAGATTATAAAGCAGAGAGAGCGGAGTCCCGAGAGTATAAAACAGAGACCGCGGAGACCTGAGAGTATAAAACAGAGAGAGCGGAGACCCGAGAGTGTAAAACAGAGAGAGCAGAGACCCGAGAGTATAAAACAGAGAGAGCGGAGACCCTAGAGCATAAAACAGAGAGAGCAGAGACCTGAGAGTATAAAACAAAGAGAGCGGAGACCCGAGAGTATGAAACAGAGAGAGCGGAGACCCTAGAGTATAAAACAGAGAGAGCGGAGACCCGAGAGTATAAAACAGAGAGAGCGGAGACCCGAGAGTATAAAACAGAGAGAGCGGAGACCATAGAGTATAAAACAGAGCGAGCGGAGACCCGAGAATATAAAACAGAGAGAACGGAGACCCTGGAGTATAAAACAGAGAGAGCGGAGACCCGAGAGTATAAAACAGAGAGAACAGAGACCCGAGAGTATAAAACGGAGGGAGCGGAGACCTGAGAGTATAAAACAGAGAGAGCGGACACCCGAGAGTATAAAACAGAGAGAGCGGAGACCCGAGAGAATAAAACAGAGAGAGCGGAGACCCGAGAGTATAAAACAGAGAGAGCGGAGACCCGAGAGTATAAAACAGAGAGAGCGGAGACCCGAGAGTATAAAACAGAGGGAGCGGAGACCCGAGAGTATAAAACATAGACAGCGGAGACCCGAGAGTATAAAACAGAGAGAGCAGAGACCTGAGAGTATAAAACAGAGAGCGCGGAGACCTGAGAGTGTAAAACAGAGAGAGCGGAGACCCTAGAGTATAAAACAGAGAGAGCGGAGGCCCTAGAGTATAAAACAGAGAGAGCGGAGACTCTAGAGTATAAAACAGAGAGAGCGGAGACCTGAGAGAATAAAACAGAGAGAGCGGAGGCCCGAGAGTATAAAACAGAGAGAACGGAGTCCCGAGAGTATAAAACAGAGAGAACGGAGACCCTAGAGTATAAAAGAGAGACCGCGGAGACCTGAGAGTATAAAACAGAGAGAGCGGAGACCCGAGAGTATAAAACAGAGAGAGCGGAGATCCAAGAGTATAAAACAGAGAGAGCGGAGACCCGAGAGTATAAAACAGAGAGAGCGGAGACCCTAGAGTATAAAACAGAGAGAACGGAGACCTGAGAGTATAAAACAAAGAGAGCGGAGACCCGAGAGTATGAAACAGAGAGAGCGGAGACCCTAGAGTATAAAACAGAGAGAGCGGAGACCCGAGAGTATAAAACAGAGAGAGCGGAGACCCGAGAGTATAAAACAGAGAGAGCGGAGACCATAGAGTATAAAACAGAGAGAGCGGAGACCCGAGAATATAAAACAGAGAGAACGGAGACCCTGGAGTATAAAACAGAGAGAGCGGAGACCCTAGACTATAAAACAGAGAGAGCGGAGACCCAAGAGTATAAAACAGAGAGAGCGGAGACCCGAGAGTATAAAACAGAGAGAGCGGAGACCCGAGAGTATAAAACAGAGAGAGCGGAGACACTAGAGTATAAAACAGAGAGAGCGGAGACCCTAGAGTATAAAACAGAGAGAGCGGAGACCCTAGAGTATAAAACAGAGAGTGCAGAGACCCTAGAGTATAAAACAGAGAGAGCGGAGACCCTAGAGTATAAAACAGAGAGAGCGGAGACCCGAGAGAATAAAACAGAGAGAGCGGAGACCCGAGAGTATAAAACAGAGAGAGCGGAGACCCTAGAGTATAAAACAGAGAGCGCGGAGACCTGAGAGTATAAAACAGAGAGAGCGGAGACCCGAGTGTATAAAACAGAGAGAGCAGGGACCCGAGAGTATAAAACAGTGAGAGCGGAGACGCGAGAGTATAAAACAGAGAGAGCGGAGACCCGAGAGTATAAAACAGAGAGAGCAGGGACCCTAGAGTATAAAACAGAGAGAGCAGAGACCTGAGAGTATAAAACAAAGAGAGCGGAGGCCTGAGCGTATAAAACAGAGAGAGCGGAGACCCGAGAGTATAAAACAGAGAGAGCGGAGACCGCAGAGTATAAAACAGAGAGAGCGGAGACCCGAGAGTATAAAACAGAGAGAGCGGAGACCCGAGAGTATAAAACAGAGAGACCGGCGACCCGAGAGTATAAAACAGAGACAGCGGAGACCCGAGAGTATAAAACAGAGAGAACAGAGACCCGAGAGTATAAAACGGAGGGAGCGGAGACCTGAGAGTATAAAACAGAGAGAGCGGACACCCGAGAGTATAAAGCAGAGAGAGCGGAGACCCGAGAGAATAAAACAGGGAGAGCAGAGACCCGAGAGTATAAAACAGAGAGAGTGGAGACCCGAGAGTATAAAACAGAGAGAGCGGAGACCCGAGAGTATAAAACAGAGAGAGCGGAGTCCCGAGAGTATAAAACAGAGAGAGCGGAGACCCGAGAGTATAAAACAGAGAGAGCGGAGACCCGAGAGTATAAAACAGAGAGAGCGGAGACCCTAGAGTATAAAACAGGGAGAGCGGAGACCCTAGAGTATAAAACAGAGAGAGCGGAGACCTGAGAGAATAAAACAGAGAGAGCGGAGACCCGAGATTATAAAGCAGAGAGAGCGGAGTCCCGAGAGTATAAAACAGAGACCGCGGAGACCTGAGAGTATAAAACAGAGAGAGCGGAGACCCGAGAGTGTAAAACAGAGAGAGCAGAGACCCGAGAGTATAAAACAGAGAGAGCGGAGACCCTAGAGCATAAAACAGAGAGAGCAGAGACCTGAGAGTATAAAACAAAGAGAGCGGAGACCCGAGAGTATGAAACAGAGAGAGCGGAGACCCTAGAGTATAAAACAGAGAGAGCGGAGACCCGAGAGTATAAAACAGAGAGAGCGGAGACCCGAGAGTATAAAACAGAGAGAGCGGAGACCATAGAGTATAAAACAGAGCGAGCGGAGACCCGAGAATATAAAACAGAGAGAACGGAGACCCTGGAGTATAAAACAGAGAGAGCGGAGACCCGAGAGTATAAAACAGAGAGAACAGAGACCCGAGAGTATAAAACGGAGGGAGCGGAGACCTGAGAGTATAAAACAGAGAGAGCGGACACCCGAGAGTATAAAACAGAGAGAGCGGAGACCCGAGAGAATAAAACAGAGAGAGCGGAGACCCAAGAGTATAAAACAGAGAGAGCGGAGACCCGAGAGTATAAAACAGAGAGAGCGGAGACCCGAGAGTATAAAACAGAGGGAGCGGAGACCCGAGAGTATAAAACATAGACAGCGGAGACCCGAGAGTATAAAACAGAGAGAGCAGAGACCTGAGAGTATAAAACAGAGAGCGCGGAGACCTGAGAGTGTAAAACAGAGAGAGCGGAGACCCTAGAGTATAAAACAGAGAGAGCGGAGGCCCTAGAGTATAAAACAGAGAGAGCGGAGACCCTAGAGTATAAAACAGAGAGAGCGGAGACCTGAGAGAATAAAACAGAGAGAGCGGAGGCCCGAGAGTATAAAACAGAGAGAACGGAGTCCCGAGAGTATAAAACAGAGAGAACGGAGACCCTAGAGTATAAAAGAGAGACCGCGGAGACCTGAGAGTATAAAACAGAGAGAGCGGAGACCCGAGAGTATAAAACAGAGAGAGCGGAGATCCAAGAGTATAAAACAGAGAGAGCGGAGACCCGAGAGTATAAAACAGAGAGAGCGGAGACCCTAGAGTATAAAACAGAGAGAGCAGAGACCTGAGAGTATAAAACAAAGAGAGCGGAGACCCGAGAGTATGAAACAGAGAGAGCGGAGACCCTAGAGTATAAAACAGAGAGAGCGGAGACCCGAGAGTATAAAACAGAGAGAGCGGAGACCCGAGAGTATAAAACAGAGAGAGCGGAGACCATAGAGTATAAAACAGAGAGAGCGGAGACCCGAGAATATAAAACAGAGAGAACGGAGACCCTGGAGTATAAAACAGAGAGAGCGGAGACCCTAGACTATAAAACAGAGAGAGCGGAGACCCAAGAGTATAAAACAGAGAGAGCGGAGACCCGAGAGTATAAAACAGAGAGAGCGGAGACCCGAGAGTATAAAACAGAGAGAGCGGAGACACTAGAGTATAAAACAGAGAGAGCGGAGACCCTAGAGTATAAAACAGAGAGAGCGGAGACCCTAGAGTATAAAACAGAGAGTGCAGAGACCCTAGAGTATAAAACAGAGAGAGCGGAGACCCTAGAGTATAAAACAGAGAGAGCGGAGACCCGAGAGAATAAAACAGAGAGAGCGGAGACCCGAGAGTATAAAACAGAGAGAGCGGAGACCCTAGAGTATAAAACAGAGAGCGCGGAGACCTGAGAGTATAAAACAGAGAGAGCGGAGACCCGAGTGTATAAAACAGAGAGAGCAGGGACCCGAGAGTATAAAACAGTGAGAGCGGAGACGCGAGAGTATAAAACAGAGAGAGCGGAGACCCGAGAGTATAAAACAGAGAGAGCAGGGACCCTAGAGTATAAAACAGAGAGAGCAGAGACCTGAGAGTATAAAACAAAGAGAGCGGAGGCCTGAGCGTATAAAACAGAGAGAGCGGAGACCCGAGAGTATAAAACAGAGAGAGCGGAGACCTGAGAGAATAAAATAGAAAGAGCGGAGACCCGAGAGTATAAAACAGAGAGAGCGGAGACCCGAGAGCATAAAACAGAGAGAGCGGAGTCCCCAGAGTATAAAACAGAGAGAGCGGAGACCCGAGAGTATAAAACAGAGAGAGCGGAGACCCGAGAGTATAAAACAGAGAGAGCAGCGACCCAAGAGTATAAAACAGAGAGAGCGGAGACCCGAGAGTATAAAACAGAGAGAGCGGAGACCCGAGAGTATAAAACGGAGGGAGCGGAGACCAGAGAGTATAAAACAGAGAGAGCGGACACCCGAGAGTATAAAACAGAGAGAGCGGAGACC
This sequence comes from Somniosus microcephalus, assembly GCF_052327205.1. Lineage (NCBI taxonomy): Eukaryota > Metazoa > Chordata > Chondrichthyes > Squaliformes > Somniosidae > Somniosus > Somniosus microcephalus. Next base: position 65,482,266 of record NC_140994.1, read on the forward strand.
CGAGAGAATAAAACAGGGAGAGCAGAGACCCGAGAGTATAAAACAGAGAGAGCGGAGACCCGAGAGTATAAAACAGAGAGAGCGGAGACCCGAGAGTATAAAACAGAGGGAGCGGAGACACGAGAGTATAAAACAGAGACAGCGGAGACCCGAGAGTATAAAACAGAGAGAGCAGAGACCTGAGAGTATAAAACAGAGAGCGCGGAGACCCGAGAGTGTAAAACAGAGAGAGCGGAGACCCTAGAGTATAAAACAGAGAGAGCGGAGGCCCTAGAGTATAAAACAGAGAGAGCGGAGACCCTAGAGTATAAAACAGAGAGAGCGGAGACCTGAGAGAATAAAACAGAGAGAGCGGAGGCCCGAGAGTATAAAACAGAGAGAGCGGAGTCCCGAGAGTATAAAACAGAGAGAACGGAGACCCTAGAGTATAAAACAGAGGCCGCGGAGACCTGAGAGTATAAAACAGAGAGAGCGGAGACCCGAGAGTATAAAACAGAGAGAGCGGAGACCCAAGAGTATAAAACAGAGAGAGCAGAGACCCGAGAGTATAAAACAGAGAGAGCGGAGACCCTAGAGTATAAAACAGAGGGAGCAGAGACCTGAGAGTATAAAACAAAGAGAGCGGAGACCCGAGAGTATGAAACAGAGAGAGCGGAGACCCTAGAGTATAAAACAGAGAGAGCGGAGACCCGAGAGTATAAAACAGAAAGAGCGGAGACCCGAGAGTATAAAACAGAGAGAGCGGAGACCCGAGAGTATAAAACAGAGAGAGCGGAGACCCGAGAGTATAAAACAGAGAGAGCGGAGACCCGAGAGTATAAAACAGAGAGAGCGGAGACCCTAGAGTATAAAACAGAGAGAGCGGAGACCCTAGAGTATAAAACAGAGAGAGCGGAGACCCTAAAGTATAAAACAGAGAGAGCGGAGATGCGAGAGTATAAAACAGAGAGAGCGGAGACCCGAGAGTGTCAAACAGAGAGAGCGGAGCCCTGAGAGTATAAAAGAGAGAGAACGGAGACCCGAGAGAATAAAACAGAGAGAGCGGAGACCCGAGAGTATAAAACAGAGAGAGCGGAGGCCCTAGAATATAAAACTGAGAGAGCGGAGACCTGAGAGTATAAAGCAAAGAGAGCGGAGACACTGGAGTATAAAACAGGGAGAGCGGAGACCTGAGAGAATAAAACAGAGAGAGCGGAGACCCGAGAGTATAAAACAGAGAGAGCGGAGACCCGAGAGTATAAAACCGAGGGAGCGGAGACCCGAGAGTATAAAACAGAGACAGCGGAGACCCGAGAGTATAAAACAGAGAGAGCGGAGATCCAAGAGTATAAAACAGAGAGAGCGGAGACCCGAGAGAATAAAACAGAGAGAGCGGAGACCCGAGAGTATAAAACAGAGAGAGCGGAGACCCGAGAGTATAAAACAGAGAGAGCGGAGACCCGAGAGTATAAAACAGAGGGAGCGGAGACCCGAGAGTATAAAACATAGACAGCGGAGACCCGAGAGTATAAAACAGAGAGAGCAGAGACCTGAGAGTATAAAACAGAGAGCGCGGAGACCCGAGAGTGTAAAACAGAGAGAGCGGAGACCCTAGAGTATAAAACAGAGAGAGCGGAGGCCCTAGAGTATAAAACAGAGAGAGCGGAGACCCTAGAGTATAAAACAGAGAGAGCGGAGACCTGACAGAATAAAACAGAGAGAGCGGAGGCCCGAGAGTATAAAACAGAGAGAGCGGAGTCCCGAGAGTATAAAACAGAGAGAACGGAGACCCTAGAGTATAAAAGAGAGACCGCGGAGACCTGAGAGTATAAAACAGAGAGAGCGGAGACCCGAGAGTATAAAACAGAGAGAGCGGAGATCCAAGAGTATAAAACAGAGAGAGCGGAGACCCGAGAGTATAAAACAGAGAGAGCTGAGACCCTAGAGTATAAAACAGAGAGAGCAGAGACCTGAGAGTATAAAACAAAGAGAGCGGAGACCCGAGAGTATGAAACAGAGAGAGCGGAGACCCTAGAGTATAAAACAGAGAGAGCGGAGACCCGAGAGTATAATACAGAGAGAGCGGAGACCAGAGAGAATAAAACAGAGAGAGCGGAGACCATAGAGTATAAAACAGAGAGAGCGGAGACCCGAGAATATAAAACAGAGAGAACGGAGACCCTGGAGTATAAAACAGAGAGAGCGGAGACCCTAGACTATAAAACAGAGAGAGCGGAGACCCAAGAGTATAAAACAGAGAGAGCGGAGACCCGAGAGTATAAAACAGAGAGAGCGGAGACCCGAGAGTATAAAACAGAGAGAGCGGAGACTCTAGAGTATAAAACAGAGAGAGCGGAGACCCTAGAGTATAAAACAGAGAGAGCGGAGACCCTAGAGTATAAAACAGAGAGAGCGGAGATGCGAGAGTATAAAACAGAGAGAGCGGAGACCCGAGAGTATCAAACAGAGAGAGCGGAGACCCTAGAGTATAAAACAGAGAGAGCAGAGACCCTAGAGTATAAAACAGAGAGAGCGGAGACCCTAGAGTATAAAACAGAGAGAGCGGAGACCCGAGAGAATAAAACAGAGAGAGCAGAGACCCGAGAGTATAAAACAGAGAGAGCGGAGACCCTAGAGTATAAAACAGAGAGCGCGGAGACCTGTGAGTATAAAACAGAGAGAGCGGAGACCCGAGTGTATAAAACAGAGAGAGCAGGGACCCGAGAGTATAAAACAGTGAGAGCGGAGACGCGAGAGTATAAAACAGAGAGAGCGGAGACCCGAGAGTATAAAACAGAGAGAGCAGGGACCCTAGAGTATAAAACAGAGAGAGCAGAGACCTGAGAGTATAAAAGAAAGAGAGCGGAGGCCTGAGCGTATAAAACAGAGAGAGCGGAGACCCGAGAGTGTAAAACAGAGAGAGCGGAGACCTGAGAGAATAAAATAGAGAGAGCGGAGACCCGAGAGTATAAAACAGAGAGAGCGGAGACCCGAGAGTATAAAACAGAGAGAGCGGAGACCCCAGAGTATAAAACAGAGAGAGCGGAGACCCGAGAGTATAAAACAGAGAGAGCGGAGACCCGAGAGTATAAAACAGAGAGAGCGGCGACCCGAGAGTATAAAACAGAGACAGCGGAGACCCGAGAGTATAAAACAGAGAGAACAGAGACCCGAGAGTATAAAACGGAGGGAGCGGAGACCTGAGAGTATAAAACAGAGAGAGCGGACATCCGAGAGTATAAAGCAGAGAGAGCGGAGACCCGAGAGAATAAAACAGGGAGAGCAGAGACCCGAGAGTATAAAACAGAGAGAGTGGAGACCCGAGAGTATAAAACAGAGAGAGCGGAGACCCGAGAGTATAAAACAGAGAGAGCGGAGTCCCGAGAGTATAAAACAGAGAGAGCGGAGACCCGAGAGTAGAAAACAGAGAGAGCGGAGACCCGAGAGTATAAAACAGAGAGAGCGGAGACCCTAGAGTATAAAACAGGGAGAGCGGAGACCCTAGAGTATAAAACAGAGAGAGCGGAGACCTGAGAGAATAAAACAGAGAGAGCGGAGACCCGAGATTATAAAGCAGAGAGAGCGGAGTCCCGAGAGTATAAAACAGAGACCGCGGAGACCTGAGAGTATAAAACAGAGAGAGCGGAGACTCGAGAGTGTAAAACAGAGAGAGCAGAGACCCGAGAGTATAAAACAGAGAGAGCGGAGACCCTAGAGCATAAAACAGAGAGAGCAGAGACCTGAGAGTATAAAACAAAGAGAGCGGAGACCCGAGAGTATGAAACAGAGAGAGCGGAGACCCTAGAGTATAAAACAGAGAGAGCGGAGACCCGAGAGTATAAAACAGAGAGAACAGAGACCCGAGAGTATAAAACGGAGGGAGCGGAGACCTGAGAGTATAAAACAGAGAGAGCGGACACCCGAGAGTATAAAACAGAGAGAGCGGAGACCCGAGAGAATAAAACAGAGAGAGCGGAGACCCGAGAGTATAAAACAGAGAGAGCGGAGACCCGAGAGTATAAAACAGAGAGAGCGGAGACCCGAGAGTATAAAACAGAGGGAGCGGAGACCCGAGAGTATAAAACATAGACAGCGGAGACCCGAGAGTATAAAACAGAGAGAGCAGAGACCTGAGAGTATAAAACAGAGAGCGCGGAGACCTGAAAGTGTAAAACAGAGAGAGCGGAGACCCTAGAGTATAAAACAGAGAGAGCGGAGGCCCTAGAGTATAAAACAGAGAGAGCGGAGACCCTAGAGTATAAAACAGAGAGAGCGGAGACCTGAGAGAATAAAACAGAGAGAGCGGAGGCCCGAGAGTATAAAACAGAGAGAACGGAGTCCCGAGAGTATAAAACAGAGAGAGCGGAGACCCGAGAGTATAAAACAGAGAGAGCGGAGACCCTGGAGTATAAAACAGAGAGAGCGGAGACCTGAGAGAATAAACTAGTGAGAGCGGAGACCCGAGAGTATAAAAGAGAGAGAGCGGAGAGCCGAGAGTATAAAACCGAGAGAGCGGAGACCCGAGAGTATAAAACAGAGAGAGCGGAGACCAGAGAGTATAAAACAGAGAGAGCGGACACCTGAGAGTATAAAACAGAGAGAGCAGAGTCCCCAGAGTATAAAACAGAGAGAGCGGAGACCCGAGAGTATAAAACAGAGAGAGCGGAGACCCGAAAGTATAAAACAGAGAGAGCGGAGACCCGAGAGTATAAAACAGGGACGGCGGAGTCCCGAGAGTATAAAACAGAGAGAGCGGAGACCCGAGAGTATAAAACGGAGAGAGCGGAGACCTGAGAGTATAAAACAGACAGAGCAGAGACCGGAGAGTATAAAACAGAGAGAGCGGAGATTCTAGAGTATAAAACAGAGACAGCAGAGACCTGAGAGTATAAAACAATGAGAGCGGAGACCTGAGACTATAAAACAGAGAGAGCGGAGACCCTAGAGTATAAAACAGAGAGATCGGAGACCCTAGAGCATAAAACAGAGAGACGGAGACCCTAGAGTATAAAACAGAGAGAGCGGAGACCTGAGAGAATAAAACAGAGAGAGCGGAGACCCGAGAGTATAAAACAGAGAGAGCGGAGTCCCGAGAGTATAAAACAGAGAGAACGGAGACCCTAGAGTATAAAACAGAGACCGCGGAGACCTGAGAGTATAAAACAGAGAGAGCGGAAACTCGAGAGTATAAAACAGAGAGGGCAGAGACCCGAGAGTATGAAACAGAGAGAGCGGAGACCCTAGAGTATTAAACAGAGAGAGCGGAGACCCGAGAGTATAAAACAGAGAGAGCAGAGACCCGTGAGTATAAAACAGAGATAGCGGAGACCCGAGAGTATAAAACAGAGAGAGCGGAGACCTGAGAGTATAAATCAGAGAGAGCGGAGACCTGAGAGTATAAAACAGAGAGAGCGGAGACCTGAGAGTGTAAAGCAGAGAGAGCGGAGACCCGAGAGTATAAAACAGAGAGAGCGGAGACCCTAGAGTATGAAACAGAGAGAGCGGAGACCCGAGAGTATAAAACAGAGAGAGCGGAGACCCTGGAGTATAAAACAGAGAGAGCGGAGACCTGAGAGAATAGACTAGTGAGAGCGGAGACCCGAGAGTATAAAAGAGAGAGAGCGGAGAGCCGAGAGTATAAAACCGAGAGAGCGGAGACCCGAGAGTATAAAACAGAGAGAGCGGAGACCCGAGAGTATAAAACAGAGAGAGCGGACACCTGAGAGTATAAAACAGAGAGAGCGGAGACCCGAGAGTATAAAGCAGCGAGAGTGGAGACCCGAGAGTCTAAAACAGAGAGAGCGGAGACCCGAGAGTATAAAACAGAGAGAGCGGAGACCCGAGAGTATAAAACAGAGAGAGCGGTGACACAAGAGTATAAAACAGAGAGAGCGGAGACACGAGAGTATGAAACAGAGAGAGCGGAGACCCAAGAGTATAAAACAGAGAGAGCGGAGACCCGAGAGTATAAAACAGAGAGAGTGGAGACCTGAGAGTATAAAACAGAGAGAGTGGAGACCTGAGAGTATAAAACAGAGAGAGCGGAGACCTGAGAGTATAAAACAGAGAGAGCGGAGACCTGAGAGTATAAAATAGAGAGAGCAGAGACCCGAGAGTATAAAACAGAGAGAGCGGAGACCCGAGAGTATAAAACAGAGAGAGCGGAGACCCGTGAGTATAAAACAGAGAGAGCGGAGACCCGAGAGTATAAAACAGAGAGAGCGGAAACCTGAGAGTATAAAACAGAGAGAGCGGAGACCCCAGAGTATAAAACAGAGAGAGCGGAGACATAAGAGAATAAAATAGAGAGAGCGGAGACCCGAGAGTATAAAACAGAGAGAGCGGAGACCCGAGAGTATAAAACAGAGAGAGCGGAGACCCGAGAGTATAAAACAGAGAGAGCGGAGACACGAGAGTATCAAACAGAGAGAGCGGAGACCCGAGAGTATAAAACAGAGAGAGCGGAGACCTGAGAGTATAAAACAGAGAGAGCGGAGACCCCAGAGTATAAAACAGAGAGAGCGGAGACATAAGAGAATAAAATAGAGAGAGCGGAGACCCGAGAGTATAAAACAGAGAGAGCGGAGACCCGAGAGTATAAAACAGAGAGAGCGGAGACCCGAGAGTATAAAACAGAGAGAGCAGAGATCCCAGAGTATAAAACAGAGAGAGCGGAGACCCGAGAGTATAAAACAGAGAGAGCAGAGACCCCAGAGTATAAAACAGAGAGAGCGGAGACCCGAGAGTATAAAACAGAGAGAGCGGAGACCCGAGATTATAAAACAGAGAGAGCGGAGACCCGAGAGTATAAAACAGAGAGAGCGGAGACCCGAGAGTATAAATCAGAGAGAGCAGAGACCCGAGAGTATAAAACAGAGGGAGCGGAGACCCGAGTGTATAAAACAGAGAGAGCGGAGACCCGAGAGTATAAAACAGAGGGAGCGGAGACCCGAGAGTATAAAACAGAGAGAGCAGAGACCCGAGAGTATAAAACAGAGAGAGCAGAGACCTGAGAGTATAAAACAGAGAGCGCGGAGACCCGAGAGTATAAAACAGAGAGAGCGGAGACCCTAGAATATAAAACAGAGAGAGCGGAGACCCTAGAGCATAAAACAGAGAGAGCGGAGACCCTAGAGCATAAAACAGAGAGAGCGGAGACCTGAGAGAATAAAACAGAGAGAGCGGAGACCCGAGAGTATAAAACAGAGAGAGCGGAGTCCCGAGCGTATAAAACAGAGAGAACGGAGACCCTAGAGTATAAAACAGAGACCGCGGAGACCTGAGAGTACAAAACAGAGAGAGCGGAGACTCGAGAGTATAAAACAGAGAGAGCAGAGACCCGAGAGTATGAAACAGAGAGAGCGGAGACCCTAGAGTATTAAACAGAGAGAGCGGAGACCCGAGAGTTTAAAACAGAGAGAGCAGAGACCCGTGAGTATAAAACAGAGAGAGCGGAGACCCGAGAGTATAAAACAGAGGGAGCGGAGACCTGAGAGTATAAATCAGAGAGAGCGGAGACCTGAGAGTATAAAACAGAGAGAGCGGAGACCTGAGAGTATAAAACAGAGAGAGCGGAGACCCGAGAGTATAAAACAGAGAGAGCGGAGACCCTACAGTATAAAACAGAGAGAGCGGAGACCCGAGAGTATAAAACAGAGAGAGCGGAGACCCTGGAGTATAAAACAGAGAGAGCGGAGACCTGAGAGAATAAACTAGTGAGAGCGGAGACCCGAGAGTATAAAAGAGAGAGAGCGGAGAGCCGAGAGTATAAAACCGAGAGAGCGGAGACCCGAGAGTATAAAACAGAGAGAGCGGAGACCCGAGAGTATAAAACAGAGAGAGCGGACACCTGAGAGTATAAAACAGAGAGAGCAGAGTCCCCAGAGTATAAAACAGAGAGAGCGGAGACCCGAGAGTATAAAACAGAGAGAGCAGAGACCCGAGAGTATAAAACAGAGAGAGCGGAGACCCGCGAGTATAAAACAGGGAGAGCGGAGTCCCGAGAGTATAAAACAGAGAGAGCGGAGACCCGAGAGTATAAAACGGAGAGAGCGGAGACCTGAGAGTATAAAACAGACAGAGCAGAGACCGGAGTGTATAAAACAGAGAGAGCGGAGATCCTAGAGTATAAAACAGAGAGAGCAGAGACCTGAGAGTATAAAACAATGAGAGCGGAGACCTGAGACTATAAAACAGAGAGAGCGGAGACCCGAGAGTATAAAACAGAGAGATCGGAGACCCTAGAGCATAAAACAGAGAGAGCGGAGACCCTAGAGTATAAAACAGAGAGAGCGGAGACCTGAGAGAATAAAACAGAGAGAGCGGAGACCCGAGAGTATAAAACAGAGAGAGCGGAGTCCCGAGAGTATAAAACAGAGAGAACGGAGACCCTAGAGTATAAAACAGAGACCGCGGAAACCTGAGAGTATAAAACAGAGAGAGCGGAAACTCGAGAGTATAAAACAGAGAGGGCAGAGACCCGAGAGTATGAAACAGAGAGAGCGGAGACCCTAGAGTATTAAACAGAGAGAGCGGAGACCCGAGAGTATAAAACAGAGAGAGCAGAGACCCGTGAGTATAAAACAGAGAGAGCGGAGACCCGAGAGTATAAAACAGAGAGAGCGGAGACCTGAGAGTATAAATCAGAGAGAGCGGAGACCTGAGAGTATAAAACAGAGAGAGCGGAGACCTGAGAGTGTAAAGCAGAGAGAGCGGAGACCCGAGAGTATAAAACAGAGAGAGCGGAGACCCTAGAGTATGAAACAGAGAGAGCGGAGACCCGAGAGTATAAAACAGAGAGAGCGGAGACCCTGGAGTATAAAACAGAGAGAGCGGAGACCAGAGAGAATAGACGAGTGAGAGCGGAGACCCGAGAGTATAAAAGAGAGAGAGCGGAGAGCCGAGAGTATAAAACCGAGAGAGCGGAGACCCGAGAGTATAAAACAGAGAGAGCGGAGACCCGAGAGTATAAAACAGAGAGAGCGGACACCTGAGAGTATAAAACAGAGAGAGCGGAGACCCGAGAGTATAAAGCAGCGAGAGTGGAGACCCGAAAGTCTAAAACAGAGAGAGCGGAGACCCGAGAGTATAAAACAGAGAGAGCGGAGACCCGAGAGTATAAAACAGAGAGAGCGGTGACACAAGAGTATAAAACAGAGAGAGCGGAGACACGAGAGTATGAAACAGAGAGAGCGGAGACCCAAGAGTATAAAACAGAGAGAGCGGAGACCCGAGAGTATAAAACAGAGAGAGTGGAGACCTGAGAGTATAAAACAGAGAGAGTGGAGACCTGAGAGTATAAAACAGAGAGAGCGGAGACCTGAGAGTATAAAACAGAGAGAGCGGAGACCTGAGAGTATAAAATAGAGAGAGCAGAGACCCGAGAGTATAAAACAGAGAGAGCGGAGACCCGAGAGTATAAAACAGAGAGAGCGGAGACCCGTGAGTATAAAACAGAGAGAGCGGAGACCCGAGAGTATAAAAAAGAGAGAGCGGAGACCCGAGAGTATAAAACAGAGAGAGCAGAGACCTGAGTGTATAAAACAGAGAGAGCGGAGGCCTGAGAGTATAAAACAGAGAGAGCGGAGACCTGAGATTCTAAAACAGTGAAAGCGGAGGCCCGAGAGTATAAAACAGAGAGAGCGGAGATCCAAGAGTATAAAACAGAGAGACCGGAGACCTGAGAGTATAAAACAAAGAGAGCGGAGGCCTGAGAGTATAAAACAGAGAGAGCGGAGACCCCAGAGTATAAAACAGAGAGAGCGGAGACATGAGAGAATAAAACAGAGAGAGCGGAGACCCGAGATTATAAAACAGAGAGAGCGGAGACCCGAGAGTATAAAACAGAGAGAGCGGAGACCCGAGAGTATAAATCAGAGAGAGCAGAGACCCGAGAGTATAAAACAGAGGGAGCGGAGACCCGAGTGTATAAAACAGAGAGAGCGGAGACCCGAGAGTATAAAACAGAGGGAGCGGAGACCCGAGAGTATAAAACAGAGAGAGCAGAGACCCGAGAGTATAAAACAGAGAGAGCAGAGACCTGAGAGTATAAAACAGAGAGCGCGGAGACCCGAGAGTATAAAACAGAGAGAGCGGAGACCCTAGAATATAAAACAGAGAGAGCGGAGACCCTAGAGCATAAAACAGAGAGAGCGGAGACCCTAGAGCATAAAACAGAGAGAGCGGAGACCTGAGAGAATAAAACAGAGAGAGCGGAGACCCGAGAGTATAAAACAGAGAGAGCGGAGTCCCGAGCGTATAAAACAGAGAGAACGGAGACCCTAGAGTATAAAACAGAGACCGCGGAGACCTGAGAGTACAAAACAGAGAGAGCGGAGACTCGAGAGTATAAAACAGAGAGAGCAGAGACCCGAGAGTATGAAACAGAGAGAGCGGAGACCCTAGAGTATTAAACAGAGAGAGCGGAGACCCGAGAGTTTAAAACAGAGAGAGCAGAGACCCGTGAGTATAAAACAGAGAGAGCGGAGACCCGAGAGTATAAAACAGAGGGAGCGGAGACCTGAGAGTATAAATCAGAGAGAGCGGAGACCTGAGAGTATAAAACAGAGAGAGCGGAGACCTGAGAGTATAAAACAGAGAGAGCGGAGACCCGAGAGTATAAAACAGAGAGAGCGGAGACCCTACAGTATAAAACAGAGAGAGCGGAGACCCGAGAGTATAAAACAGAGAGAGCGGAGACCCTGGAGTATAAAACAGAGAGAGCGGAGACCTGAGAGAATAAACTAGTGAGAGCGGAGACCCGAGAGTATAAAAGAGAGAGAGCGGAGAGCCGAGAGTATAAAACCGAGAGAGCGGAGACCCGAGAGTATAAAACAGAGAGAGCGGAGACCCGAGAGTATAAAACAGAGAGAGCGGACACCTGAGAGTATAAAACAGAGAGAGCAGAGTCCCCAGAGTATAAAACAGAGAGAGCGGAGACCCGAGAGTATAAAACAGAGAGAGCAGAGACCCGAGAGTATAAAACAGAGAGAGCGGAGACCCGCGAGTATAAAACAGGGAGAGCGGAGTCCCGAGAGTATAAAACAGAGAGAGCGGAGACCCGAGAGTATAAAACGGAGAGAGCGGAGACCTGAGAGTATAAAACAGACAGAGCAGAGACCGGAGTGTATAAAACAGAGAGAGCGGAGATCCTAGAGTATAAAACAGAGAGAGCAGAGACCTGAGAGTATAAAACAATGAGAGCGGAGACCTGAGACTATAAAACAGAGAGAGCGGAGACCCGAGAGTATAAAACAGAGAGATCGGAGACCCTAGAGCATAAAACAGAGAGAGCGGAGACCCTAGAGTATAAAACAGAGAGAGCGGAGACCTGAGAGAATAAAACAGAGAGAGCGGAGACCCGAGAGTATAAAACAGAGAGAGCGGAGTCCCGAGAGTATAAAACAGAGAGAACGGAGACCCTAGAGTATAAAACAGAGACCGCGGAAACCTGAGAGTATAAAACAGAGAGAGCGGAAACTCGAGAGTATAAAACAGAGAGGGCAGAGACCCGAGAGTATGAAACAGAGAGAGCGGAGACCCTAGAGTATTAAACAGAGAGAGCGGAGACCCGAGAGTATAAAACAGAGAGAGCAGAGACCCGTGAGTATAAAACAGAGAGAGCGGAGACCCGAGAGTATAAAACAGAGAGAGCGGAGACCTGAGAGTATAAATCAGAGAGAGCGGAGACCTGAGAGTATAAAACAGAGAGAGCGGAGACCTGAGAGTGTAAAGCAGAGAGAGCGGAGACCCGAGAGTATAAAACAGAGAGAGCGGAGACCCTAGAGTATGAAACAGAGAGAGCGGAGACCCGAGAGTATAAAACAGAGAGAGCGGAGACCCTGGAGTATAAAACAGAGAGAGCGGAGACCAGAGAGAATAGACGAGTGAGAGCGGAGACCCGAGAGTATAAAAGAGAGAGAGCGGAGAGCCGAGAGTATAAAACCGAGAGAGCGGAGACCCGAGAGTATAAAACAGAGAGAGCGGAGACCCGAGAGTATAAAACAGAGAGAGCGGACACCTGAGAGTATAAAACAGAGAGAGCGGAGACCCGAGAGTATAAAGCAGCGAGAGTGGAGACCCGAAAGTCTAAAACAGAGAGAGCGGAGACCCGAGAGTATAAAACAGAGAGAGCGGAGACCCGAGAGTATAAAACAGAGAGAGCGGTGACACAAGAGTATAAAACAGAGAGAGCGGAGACACGAGAGTATGAAACAGAGAGAGCGGAGACCCAAGAGTATAAAACAGAGAGAGCGGAGACCCGAGAGTATAAAACAGAGAGAGTGGAGACCTGAGAGTATAAAACAGAGAGAGTGGAGACCTGAGAGTATAAAACAGAGAGAGCGGAGACCTGAGAGTATAAAACAGAGAGAGCGGAGACCTGAGAGTATAAAATAGAGAGAGCAGAGACCCGAGAGTATAAAACAGAGAGAGCGGAGACCCGAGAGTATAAAACAGAGAGAGCGGAGACCCGTGAGTATAAAACAGAGAGAGCGGAGACCCGAGAGTATAAAAAAGAGAGAGCGGAGACCCGAGAGTATAAAACAGAGAGAGCAGAGACCTGAGTGTATAAAACAGAGAGAGCGGAGGCCTGAGAGTATAAAACAGAGAGAGCGGAGACCTGAGATTCTAAAACAGTGAAAGCGGAGGCCCGAGAGTATAAAACAGAGAGAGCGGAGATCCAAGAGTATAAAACAGAGAGACCGGAGACCTGAGAGTATAAAACAAAGAGAGCGGAGGCCTGAGAGTATAAAACAGAGAGAGCGGAGACCCCAGAGTATAAAACAGAGAGAGCGGAGACATGAGAGAATAAAATAGAGAGAGCGGAGACCCGAGAGTATAAAACAGAGAGAGCGGAGACCCGAGAGTATAAAACAGAGAGAGCGGAGACCCGAGAGTATAAAACAGAGAGAGCAGAGACCCCAGAGTATAAAACAGAGAGAGCGGAGACCCGAGAGTATAAAACAGAGAGAGCAGCGACCCCAGAGTATAAAACAGAGAGAGCGGAGACCCGAGTGTATAAAACAGAGAGAGCGGAGACCCGAGATTATAAAACAGAGAGAGCGGAGACCCGAGAGTATAAAACAGAGAGAGCAGAAACCCGAGAGTATAAAACGGAGAGAGCGGAGACCTGAGAGTATAAAACAGAGAGAGCGGAGACCCGAGATTTTAAAACAGAGAGAGCGGAGACCCGAGAGTATAAAACAGAGAGAGCAGAGACCCGAGAGTATAAAACAGAGGGAGCGGAGACCCGAGTGTATAAAACAGAGAGAGCGGAGACCCGAGAGTATAAAACAGAGGGAGCGGAGACCCGAGCGTATAAAACAGAGAGAGCAGAGACCCGAGAGTATAAAACAGAGAGAGCAGAGACCTGAGAGTATAAAACAGAGAGCGCGGAGACCCGAGAGTATAAAACAGAGAGAGCGGAGACCCTAGAATATAAAACAGAGAGAGCGGAGACCCTAGAGAATAAAACAGAGAGAGCGGAGACCCTAGAGTATAAAACAGAGAGAGCGGAGACCCGAGAGTATAAAACAGAGAGAGCGGAGTCCCGAGAGTATAAAACAGAGAGAACGTAGACCCTAGAGTATAAAACAGAGACCGCGGAGACCTGAGAGTATAAAACAGAGAGAGCGGAGACTCGAGAGTATAAAACAGAGAGAGCAGAGACCCGAGAGTATGAAACAGAGAGAGCGGAGACCCTAGAGTATTAAACAGAGAGAGTGGAGACCCGAGAGTATAAAACAGAGAGAGCAGAGACCCGTGAGTATAAAGCAGAGAGAGCGGAGACCCGAGAGTATAAAACAGAGGGAGCGGAGACCTGAGAGTATAAATCAGAGAGAGCGGAGACCTGAGAGTATAAAACAGAGAGAGCGGAGACCTGAGAGTATAAAACAGAGAGAGCGGAGACCCGAGAGTATAAAACAGAGAGAGCGGAGACCCTAGAGTATAAAACAGAGAGAGCGGAGACCCGAGAGTATAAAACAGAGAGAGCGGAGACCCTGGAGTATAAAACAGAGAGAGCGGAGACCTGAGAGAATAAACTAGTGAGAGCGGAGACCCGAGAGTATAAAAGAGAGAGAGCCGAGAGCCGAGAGTATAAAACCGAGAGAGCGGAGACCCGAGAGTATAAAACAGAGAGAGCGGAGACCCGAGAGTATAAAACAGAGAGAGCGGACACCTGAGAGTATAAAACAGAGAGAGCAGAGTCCCCAGAGTATAAAACAGAGAGAGCGGAGGCCCGAGAGTATAAAACAGAGAGAGCGGAGACCCGAGAGTATAAAACAGAGAGAGCGGAGACCCGAGAGTATAAAACAGAGAGAGCAGAGACCCCAGAGTATAAAACAGAGAGAGCGGAGACCCGAGAGTATAAAACAGAGAGAGCAGCGACCCCAGAGTATAAAACAGAGAGAGCGGAGACCCGATTGTATAAAACAGAGAGAGCGGAGACCCGAGATTATAAAACAGAGAGAGCGGAGACCCGAGAGTATAAAACAGAGAGAGCAGAGACCCGAGAGAATAAAACGGAGAGAGCGGAGACCTGAGAGTATGAAACAGAGAGAGCGGAGACCCGAGATTTTAAAACAGAGGGAGCGGAGACCCGAGCGTATAAAACAGAGAGAGCAGAGACCCGAGAGTATAAAACAGAGAGAGCAGAGACCTGAGAGTATAAAACAGAGAGCGCGGAGACCCGAGAGTATAAAACAGAGAGAGCGGAGACCGTAGAATATAAAACAGAGAGAGCGGAGATCCTAGAGAATAAAACAGAGAGAGCGGAGACCCTAGAGTATAAAACAGAGAGAGCGGAGACCTGAGAGAATAAAACAGAGAGAGCGGAGACCCGAGAGTATAAAACAGAGAGAGCGGAGTCCCGAGAGTATAAAACAGAGAGAACGGAGACCCTAGAGTATAAAACAGAGACCGCGGAGACCTGAGAGTATAAAACAGAGAGAGCGGAGACTCGAGAGTATAAAACAGAGAGAGCAGAGACCCGAGAGTATGAAACAGAGAGAGCGGAGACCCTAGAGTATTAAACAGAGAGAGCGGAGACCCGAGAGTATAAAACAGAGAGGGCAGAGACCCGTGAGTATAAAGCAGAGAGAGCGGAGACCCGAGAGTATAAAACAGAGGGAGCGGAGACCTGAGAGAATAAATCGGAGAGAGCGGAGACCTGAGAGTATAAAACAGAGAGAGCGGAGACCTGAGAGTATAAAACAGAGAGAGCGGAGACCCGAGAGTATAAAACAGAGAGAGCGGAGACCCTAGAGTATAAAACAGAGAGAGCGGAGAACCGAGAGTATAAAACAGAGAGAGCGGAGACCCTGGAGTATAAAACAGAGAGAGCGGAGACCTGAGAGAATAAACTAGTGAGAGCGGAGACCCGAGAGTATAAAAGAGAGAGAGCGGAGAGCCGAGAGTATAAAACCGAGAGAGCGGAGACCCGAGAGTATAAAACAGAGAGAGCGGAGACCCGAGAGTATAAAACAGAGAGAGCGGACACCTGAGAGTATAAAACAGAGAGAGCAGAGTCCCCAGAGTATAAAACAGAGAGAGCGGAGACCCGAGAGTATAAAACAGAGAGAGCGGAGACCCGAGAGTATAAAACAGAGAGAGCGGAGACCCGAGAGTATAAAACAGGGAGAGCGGAGTCCCAAGAGTATAAAACAGAGAGAGCGGAGACCCGAGAGTATAAAACGGAGAGAGCGGAGACCTGAGAGTATAAAACAGAGAGAGCAGAGACCGGAGAGTATAAAACAGAGAGAGCGGAGATCCTAGAGCATAAAAGAGAGAGAGCAGAGACCTGAGAGTATAAAACAATGAGAGCGGAGACCTGAGAGTATAAAACAGAGAGAGCAGAGACCCGAGCGTATAAAACAGAGAGAACGGAGACCCTAGAGTATAAAACAGAGACCGCGGAGACCTGAGAGTACAAAACAGAGAGAGCGGAGACTCGAGAGTATAAAACAGAGAGAGCAGAGACCCGAGAGTATGAAACAGAGAGAGCGGAGACCCTAGAGTATTAAACAGAGAGAGCGGAGACCCGAGAGTTTAAAACAGAGAGAGCAGAGACCCGTGAGTATAAAACAGAGAGAGCGGAGACCCGAGAGTATAAAACAGAGGGAGCGGAGACCTGAGAGTATAAATCAGAGAGAGCGGAGACCTGAGAGTATAAAACAGAGAGAGCGGAGACCTGAGAGTATAAAACAGAGAGAGCGGAGACCCGAGAGTATAAAACAGAGAGAGCGGAGACCCTACAGTATAAAACAGAGAGAGCGGAGACCCGAGAGTATAAAACAGAGAGAGCGGAGACCCTGGAGTATAAAACAGAGAGAGCGGAGACCTGAGAGAATAAACTAGTGAGAGCGGAGACCCGAGAGTATAAAAGAGAGAGAGCGGAGAGCCGAGAGTATAAAACCGAGAGAGCGGAGACCCGAGAGTATAAAACAGAGAGAGCGGAGACCAGAGAGTATAAAACAGAGAGAGCGGACACCTGAGAGTATAAAACAGAGAGAGCAGAGTCCCCAGAGTATAAAACAGAGACAGCGGAGACCCGAGAGTATAAAACAGAGAGAGCGGAGACCCGAGAGTATAAAACAGAGAGAGCGGAGACCCGGGAGTATAAAGCAGGGACGGCGGAGTCCCGAGAGTATAAAACAGAGAGAGCGGAGACCCGAGAGTATAAAACGGAGAGAGCGGAGACCTGAGAGTATAAAACAGACAGAGCAGAGACCGGAGAGTATAAAACAGAGATGGCGGAGATTCTAGAGTATAAAACAGATAGAGCAGAGACCTGAGAGTATAAAACAATGAGAGCGGAGACCTGAGACTATAAAACAGAGAGAGCGGAGACCCTAGAGTATAAAACAGAGAGATCGGAGACCCTAGAGCATAAAACAGAGAGAGCGGAGACCCTAGAGTATAAAACAGAGAGAGCGGAGACCTGAGAGAATAAAACAGAGAGAGCGGAGACCCGAGAGTATAAAACAGAGAGAGCGGAGTCCCGAGAGTATAAAACAGAGAGAACGGAGACCCTAGAGTATAAAACAGAGACCGCGGAGACCTGAGAGTATAAAACAGAGAGAGCGGAAACTCGAGAGTATAAAACAGAGAGGGCAGAGACCCGAGAGTATGAAACAGAGAGAGCGGAGACCCTAGAGTATTAAACAGAGAGAGCGGAGACCCGAGAGTATAAAACAGAGAGAGCAGAGCCCCGTGAGTATAAAACAGAGAGAGCGGAGACCCGAGAGTATAAAACAGAGAGAGCGGAGACCTGAGAGTATAAATCAGAGAGAGCGGAGACCTGAGAGTATAAAACAGAGAGAGCGGAGACCTGAGAGTGTAAAGCAGAGAGAGCGGAGACCCGAGAGTATAAAACAGAGAGAGCGGAGACCCTAGAGTATGAAACAGAGAGAGCGGAGACCCGAGAGTATAAAACAGAGAGAGCGGAGACCCTGGAGTATAAAACAGAGAGAGCGGAGACCTGAGAGAATAGACTAGTGAGAGCGGAGACCCGAGAGTATAAAAGAGAGAGAGCGGAGAGCCGAGAGTATAAAACCGAGAGAGCGGAGACCCGAGAGTATAAAACAGAGAGAGCGGAGACCCGAGAGTATAAAACAGAGAGAGCGGACACCTGAGAGTATAAAACAGAGAGAGCGGAGACCCGAGAGTATAAAGCAGCGAGAGTGGAGACCCGAAAGTCTAAAACAGAGAGAGCGGAGACCCGAGAGTATAAAACAGAGAGAGCGGAGACCCGAGAGTATAAAACAGAGAGAGCGGTGACACAAGAGTATAAAACAGAGAGAGCGGAGACACGAGAGTATGAAACAGAGAGAGCGGAGACCCAAGAGTATAAAACAGAGAGAGCGGAGACCCGAGAGTATAAAACAGAGAGAGTGGAGACCTGAGAGTATAAAACAGAGAGAGTGGAGACCTGAGAGTATAAAACAGAGAGAGCGGAGACCTGAGAGTATAAAACAGAGAGAGCGGAGACCTGAGAGTATAAAATAGAGAGAGCAGAGACCCGAGAGTATAAAACAGAGAGAGCGGAGACCCGAGAGTATAAAACAGAGAGAGCGGAGACCCGTGAGTATAAAACAGAGAGAGCGGAGACCCGAGAGTATAAAACAGAGAGAGCGGAAACCTGAGAGTATAAAACAGAGAGAGCGGAGACCCCAGAGTATAAAACAGAGAGAGCGGAGACATAAGAGAATAAAATAGAGAGAGCGGAGACCCGAGAGTATAAAACAGAGAGAGCGGAGACCCGAGAGTATAAAACAGAGAGAGCGGAGACCCGAGAGTATAAAACAGAGAGAGCGGAGACACGACAGTATCAAACAGAGAGAGCGGAGACCCGAGAGTATAAAACAGAGAGAGCGGAGACCTGAGAGTATAAAACAGAGAGAGCGGAGACCCCAGAGTATAAAACAGAGAGAGCGGAGACATAAGAGAATAAAATAGAGAGAGCGGAGACCCGAGAGTATAAAACAGAGAGAGCGGAGACCCGAGAGTATAAAACAGAGAGAGCGGAGACCCGAGAGTATAAAACAGAGAGAGCAGAGATCCCAGAGTATAAAACAGAGAGAGCGGAGACCCGAGAGTATAAAACAGAGAGAGCAGAGACCCCAGAGTATAAAACAGAGAGAGCGGAGACCCGAGAGTATAAAACAGAGAGAGCGGAGACCCGAGATTATAAAACAGAGAGAGCGGAGACCCGAGAGTATAAAACAGAGAGAGCGGAGACCCGAGAGTATAAATCAGAGAGAGCAGAGACCCGAGAGTATAAAACAGAGGGAGCGGAGACCCGAGTGTATAAAACAGAGAGAGCGGAGACCCGAGAGTATAAAACAGAGGGAGCGGAGACCCGAGAGTATAAAACAGAGAGAGCGGAGACCTGAGAGAATAGACTAGTGAGAGCGGAGACCCGAGAGTATAAAAGAGAGAGAGCGGAGAGCCGAGAGTATAAAACCGAGAGAGCGGAGACCCGAGAGTATAAAACAGAGAGAGCGGAGACCCGAGAGTATAAAACAGAGAGAGCGGAGACCCTGGAGTATAAAACAGAGAGAGCGGAGACCTGAGAGAATAGACTAGTGAGAGCGGAGACCCGAGAGTATAAAAGAGAGAGAGCGGAGAGCCGAGAGTATAAAACCGAGAGAGCGGAGACCCGAGAGTATAAAACAGAGAGAGCGGAGACCCGAGAGTATAAAACAGAGAGAGCGGACACCTGAGAGTATAAAACAGAGAGAGCGGAGACCCGAGAGTATAAAGCAGCGAGAGTGGAGACCCGAAAGTCTAAAACAGAGAGAGCGGAGACCCGAGAGTATAAAACAGAGAGAGCGGAGACCCGAGAGTATAAAACAGAGAGAGCGGTGACACAAGAGTATAAAACAGAGAGAGCGGAGACACGAGAGTATGAAACAGAGAGAGCGGAGACCCAAGAGTATAAAACAGAGAGAGCGGAGACCCGAGAGTATAAAACAGAGAGAGTGGAGACCTGAGAGTATAAAACAGAGAGAGTGGAGACCTGAGAGTATAAAACAGAGAGAGCGGAGACCTGAGAGTATAAAACAGAGAGAGCGGAGACCTGAGAGTATAAAATAGAGAGAGCAGAGACCCGAGAGTATAAAACAGAGAGAGCGGAGACCCGAGAGTATAAAACAGAGAGAGCGGAGACCCGTGAGTATAAAACAGAGAGAGCGGAGACCCGAGAGTATAAAACAGAGAGAGCGGAAACCTGAGAGTATAAAACAGAGAGAGCGGAGACCCCAGAGTATAAAACAGAGAGAGCGGAGACATAAGAGAATAAAATAGAGAGAGCGGAGACCCGAGAGTATAAAACAGAGAGAGCGGAGACCCGAGAGTATAAAACAGAGAGAGCGGAGACCCGAGAGTATAAAACAGAGAGAGCGGAGACACGACAGTATCAAACAGAGAGAGCGGAGACCCGAGAGTATAAAACAGAGAGAGCGGAGACCTGAGAGTATAAAACAGAGAGAGCGGAGACCCCAGAGTATAAAACAGAGAGAGCGGAGACATAAGAGAATAAAATAGAGAGAGCGGAGACCCGAGAGTATAAAACAGAGAGAGCGGAGACCCGAGAGTATAAAACAGAGAGAGCGGAGACCCGAGAGTATAAAACAGAGAGAGCAGAGATCCCAGAGTATAAAACAGAGAGAGCGGAGACCCGAGAGTATAAAACAGAGAGAGCAGAGACCCCAGAGTATAAAACAGAGAGAGCGGAGACCCGAGAGTATAAAACAGAGAGAGCGGAGACCCGAGATTATAAAACAGAGAGAGCGGAGACCCGAGAGTATAAAACAGAGAGAGCGGAGACCCGAGAGTATAAATCAGAGAGAGCAGAGACCCGAGAGTATAAAACAGAGGGAGCGGAGACCCGAGTGTATAAAACAGAGAGAGCGGAGACCCGAGAGTATAAAACAGAGGGAGCGGAGACCCGAGAGTATAAAACAGAGAGAGCAGAGACCCGAGAGTATAAAACAGAGAGAGCAGAGACCTGAGAGTATAAAACAGAGAGCGCGGAGACCCGAGAGTATAAAACAGAGAGAGCGGAGACCCTAGAATATAAAACAGAGAGAGCGGAGACCCTAGAGCATAAAACAGAGAGAGCGGAGACCCTAGAGCATAAAACAGAGAGAGCGGAGACCTGAGAGAATAAAACAGAGAGAGCGGAGACCCGAGAGTATAAAACAGAGAGAGCGGAGTCCCGAGCGTATAAAACAGAGAGAACGGAGACCCTAGAGTATAAAACAGAGACCGCGGAGACCTGAGAGTACAAAACAGAGAGAGCGGAGACTCGAGAGTATAAAACAGAGAGAGCAGAGACCCGAGAGTATGAAACAGAGAGAGCGGAGACCCTAGAGTATTAAACAGAGAGAGCGGAGACCCGAGAGTTTAAAACAGAGAGAGCAGAGACCCGTGAGTATAAAACAGAGAGAGCGGAGACTCGAGAGTATAAAACAGAGGGAGCGGAGACCTGAGAGTATAAATCAGAGAGAGCGGAGACCTGAGAGTATAAAACAGAGAGAGCGGAGACCTGAGAGTATAAAACAGAGAGAGCGGAGACCCGAGAGTATAAAACAGAGAGAGCGGAGACCCTACAGTATAAAACAGAGAGAGCGGAGACCCGAGAGTATAAAACAGAGAGAGCGGAGACCCTGGAGTATAAAACAGAGAGAGCGGAGACCTGAGAGAATAAACTAGTGAGAGCGGAGACCCGAGAGTATAAAAGAGAGAGAGCGGAGAGCCGAGAGTATAAAACCGAGAGAGCGGAGACCCGAGAGTATAAAACAGAGAGAGCGGAGACCCGAGAGTATAAAACAGAGAGAGCGGACACCTGAGAGTATAAAACAGAGAGAGCAGAGTCCCCAGAGTATAAAACAGAGAGAGCGGAGACCCGAGAGTATAAAACAGAGAGAGCAGAGACCCGAGAGTATAAAACAGAGAGAGCGGAGACCCGCGAGTATAAAACAGGGAGAGCGGAGTCCCGAGAGTATAAAACAGAGAGAGCGGAGACCCGAGAGTATAAAACAGAGAGAGCGGAGACCTGAGAGTATAAAACAGACAGAGCAGAGACCGGAGAGTATAAAACAGAGAGAGCGGAGATCCTAGAGTATAAAACAGAGAGAGCAGAGACCTGAGAGTATAAAACAATGAGAGCGGAGACCTGAGACTATAAAACAGAGAGAGCGGAGACCCTAGAGTATAAAACAGAGAGATCGGAGACCCTAGAGCATAAAACAGAGAGAGCGGAGACCCTAGAGTATAAAACAGAGAGAGCGGAGACCTGAGAGAATAAAACAGAGAGAGCGGAGACCCGAGAGTATAAAACAGAGAGAGCGGAGTCCCAAGAGTATAAAACAGAGAGAACGGAGACCCTAGAGTATAAAACAGAGACCGCGGAGACCTGAGAGTATAAAACAGAGAGAGCGGAAACTCGAGAGTATAAAACAGAGAGGGCAGAGACCCGAGAGTATGAAACAGAGAGAGCGGAGACCCTAGAGTATTAAACAGAGAGAGCGGAGACCCGAGAGTATAAAACAGAGAGAGCAGAGACCCGTGAGTATAAAACAGAGAGAGCGGAGACCCGAGAGTATAAAACAGAGAGAGCGGAGACCTGAGAGTATAAATCAGAGAGAGCGGAGACCTGAGAGTATAAAACAGAGAGAGCGGAGACCTGAGAGTGTAAAGCAGAGAGAGCGGAGACCCGAGAGTATAAAACAGAGAGAGCGGAGACCCTAGAGTATGAAACAGAGAGAGCGGAGACCCGAGAGTATAAAACAGAGAGAGCGGAGACCCTGGAGTATAAAACAGAGAGAGCGGAGACCAGAGAGAATAGACGAGTGAGAGCGGAGACCCGAGAGTATAAAAGAGAGAGAGCGGAGAGCCGAGAGAATAAAACCGAGAGAGCGGAGACCCGAGAGTATAAAACAGAGAGAGCGGAGACCCGAGAGTATAAAACAGAGAGAGCGGACACCTGAGAGTATAAAACAGAGAGAGCGGAGACCCGAGAGTGTAAAGCAGCGAGAGTGGAGACCCGAAAGTCTAAAACAGAGAGAGCGGAGACCCGAGAGTATAAAACAGAGAGAGCGGAGACCCGAGAGTATAAAACAGAGAGAGCGGTGACACAAGAGTATAAAACAGAGAGAGCGGAGACACGAGAGTATGAAACAGAGAGAGCGGAGACCCAAGAGTATAAAACAGAGAGAGCGGAGACCCGAGAGTATAAAACAGAGAGAGTGGAGACCTGAGAGTATAAAACAGAGAGAGTGGAGACCTGAGAGTATAAAACAGAGAGAGCGGAGACCTGAGAGTATAAAACAGAGAGAGCGGAGACCTGAGAGTATAAAATAGAGAGAGCAGAGACCCGAGAGTATAAAACAGAAAGCGGAGACCCGAGAGTATAAAACAGAGAGAGCGGAGACCCGTGAGTATAAAACAGAGAGAGCGGAGACCCGAGAGTATAAAACAGAGAGAGCGGAGACCCGAGAGTATAAAACAGAGAGAGCAGAGACCTGAGTGTATAAAACAGAGAGAGCGGAGGCCTGAGAGTATAAAACAGAGAGAGCGGAGACCTGAGATTCTAAAACAGTGAAAGCGGAGGCCCGAGAGTATAAAACAGAGAGAGCGGAGATCCAAGAGTATAAAACAGAGAGAGCGGAGACCCGAGAGTATAAAACAGAGAGAGCGGAGACCCTCGAGTATAAAACAGAGAGAGCGGAGACCTGAGAGAATAAAATAGAGAGAGCGGAGACCCGAGAGTATAAAACAGAGAGAGCGGAGACCCGAGAGTATAAAACAGAGAGAGCGGAGACCCTAGAGTATAAAACAGAGAGAGCGGAGATGCGAGAGTATAAAACAGAGAGAGCGGAGACACGAGAGTATCAAACAGAGAGAGTGGAGACCCGAGAGTATAAAACAGAGAGAGCGGAGACCCGAGAGTATAAAACAGAGAGAGCGGAGACCCGAGAGCTTAAAACAGAGAGAGCGGAGACCGTAGAGTATAAAACAGAGAGAGCGGAGACCCGAGAGTATAAAACAGAGAGAGCGGAGACCCTAGAGTATAAAACAGAGAGAGCGGAGACCCGAGAGTATAAAACAGAGAGAGCGGAGACCCGAGAGTATAAAACAGAGAGAGCGGAGACCTGAGAGAATAAAACAGAGAGAGCGGAGACCCAAGAGTATAAAGCAGAGAGAGCGGAGTCCCGAGAGTATAAAACAGAGAGAACAGAGACCCTAGAGTATAAAACAGAGAGCGCGGAGACCTGAGAGTATAAAACAGAGAGAGCGGAGACCATAGAGTATAAAACAGAGAGAGCGGAGACCCGAGAGTATAAAACAGAGAGAACAGAGACCCGAGAGTATAAAACGGAGGGAGCGGAGGCCTGAGAGTATAAAACAGAGAGAGCGGACACCCGAGAGTATAAAACAGAGAGAGCGGAGATCCGAGAGTATAAAACAGAGAGAGCAGAGACCCGAGAGTATAAAACAGAGAGAACGGAGACCCGAGAGTATAAAACAGAGAGAGCGGAGACCCGAGAGTATAAAACAGAGGGAGCGGAGACCCGAGAGTATAAAACAGAGAGAGCGGAGACCCGAGAGTATAAAACAGAGAGAGCAGAGACCTGAGAGTATAAAACAGAGAATGAGGAGACCCGAGAGTATAAAACAGAGAGAGCGGAGACCCTAGAGTATAAAACAGAGAGAGCGGAGGCCCTAGAGTATAAAACAGAGAGAGCGGAGACCCTAGAGTATAAAACAGAGAGAGCGGAGACCTGAGAGAATAAAACAGAGAGAGCGGAGACCCGAGAGCATCAAACAGAGACAGCGGAGCCCTGAGAGTATAAAAGAGAGAGAACGGAGACCCGAGAGAATAAAACAGAGAGAGCGGAGACCCGAGAGTATAAAACAGAGAGAGCGGAGACCATGGAATATAAAACTGAGAGAGCGGAGACCTGAGAGTATAAAGCAAAGAGAGCGGAGACACTAGAGTATAAAACAGGGAGAGCGGAGACCTGAGAGAATAAAACAGAGAGAGCGGAGACCCGAGAGTATAAAACAGAGAGAGCGGAGACCCGAGAGTATAAAACAGAGAGAGCGGAGACCCGAGAGTATAAAACAGAGAGAGCGGAGACCCGAGAGTATAAAACAGAGAGAGCGGAGACCCGAGAGTATACAACAGAGAGAGCGGAGACCCGAGAGTATAAAACAGAGAGAGCGGAGACCCTAGAGTATAAAACAGGGAGAGCGGAGACCCTAGAGTATAAAACAGAGAGAGCGGAGACGCTAGAGTATAAAACAGAGAGAGCGGAGACCTGAGAGAATAAAACAGAGAGAGCGGAGACCCGAGAGTATAAAACAGAGAGAGCGGAGACCCGAGAGTATAAAACAGAGAGAGCAGAGACCCGAGAGTATAAAACGGAGAGAGCGGAGACCTGAGAGTATAAAACAGAGAGAGCGGAGACCCGAGAGTATAAAACAGAGAGAGCGGAGACCCTGGAGTATAAAACAGAGAGAGCGGAGATCTGAGAGAATAAACTAGTGAGAGCGGAGACCCGAGAGTATAAAAGAGAGAGAGCGGAGAGCCGAGAGTATAAAACCGAGAGAGCGGAGACCTGAGAGTATAAAACAGAGAGAGCGGAGACCCGAGAGTATAAAACAGAGAGAGCGGACACCTGAGAGTATAAAACAGAGAGAGCAGAGTCCCCAGAGTATAAAACAGAGAGAGCGGAGACCCGAGAGTATAAAACAGAGAGAGCGGAGACCCGAGAGTATAAAACAGTGAGAGCGGAGACCCGAGAGTATAAAACAGGGAGAGCTTGTCCCGAGAGTATAAAACAGAGAGAGCGGAGACCCGAGAGTATAAAACGGAGAGAGCGGAGACCTGAGAGTATAAAACAGAGAGAGCAGAGACCGGAGAGTGTAAAACAGAGAGAGCGGAGATCCTAGAGTATAAAACAGAGAGAGCAGAGACCTGAGAGTATAAAACAAAGAGAGCGGAGACCTGAGAGTATAAAACAGAGAGAGCGGAGACCCGAGAGTATAAAACAGAGAGAGCGGAGACCCGAGAGTATAAAACAGAGAGAGCGGAGACCTGAGAGTATAAAACAGAGAGAGCGGAGACCCCAGAGTATAAAACAGAGAGAGCGGAGACATGAGAGAATAAAATAGAGAGAGCGGAGACCCGAGAGTATAAAACAGAGAGAGCGGAGACCCGAGAGTATAAAACAGAGAGAGCGGAGACCCGAGAGTATAAAGATGAGAGAGCAGAGACCACAGAGTATAAAACAGAGAGAGCGGAGACCCGAGAGCATAAAACAGAGAGAGCAGAGACCGCAGAGTATAAAACAGAGAGAGCGGAGACCTGAGAGTATAAAACAGAGAGAGCAGAGACCCGAGAGTATAAAACAGAGAGAGCAGAGACCTGAGAGTATAAAACAGAGAGAGCAGAGACCCGAGAGTATAAAACAGAGGGAGCGGAGACCCTAGAGTATAAAACAGAAAGAGCGGAGACCCTAGAGCATAAAACAGAGAGAGCGGAGACCCTAGAGTATAAAACAGAGAGAGCGGAGACCTGAGAGAATAAAACAGAGAGAGCGGAGACCCGAGAGTATAAAACAGAGGGAGCGGAGTCCCGAGAGTATAAAACAGAGAGAACGGAGACCCTAGAGTATAAAACAGAGACCGCGGAGACCCGAGAGTATAAAACAGAGATAGCAGAGACTCGAGAGTATAAAACAGAGAGAGCAGAGACCCGAGAGTATGAAACAGAGAGAGCGGAGACCCGAGAGTATTAAACAGAGAGAGCGGAGACCCGAGAGTATAAAACAGAGAGAGCAGAGACCCGTGAGTATAAAACAGAGAGAGCGGAGACCCGAGAGTATAAAACAGAGAGAGCGGAGACCTCAGAGTATAAATGAGAGAGAGCGGAGACCTGAGAGTATAAAACAGAGAGAGCGGAGACCTGAGAGTATAAAATAGAGAGAGCGGAGACCCTAGAGTATAAAACAGAGAGAGCGGAGACCGGAGAGTATAAAACAGAGAGAGCGGAGACCCTGGAGTATAAAACAGAGAGAGCGGAGACCTGAGAGAATAAACTAGTGAGAGCGGAGACCCGAGAGTATAAAAGAGAGAGAGCGGAGAGCCGAGAGTATAAAACAGAGAGAGCGGAGACCTGAGAGTATAAAACAGAGAGAGCGGAGACCCGAGAGTATAAAACAGAGAGAGCGGACACCTGAGAGTATAAAACAGAGAGAGCAGAGTCCCCAGAGTATAAAACAGAGAGAGCGGAGACCCGAGAGTATAAAACAGAGAGAGCGGAGACCCGAGAGTATAAAACAGAGAGAGCAGAGACCTGAGAGTATAAAATACAGAGAGCAGAGACCCGAGAGTATAAAACAGAGAGAGCGGAGACCCGAGAGTATAAAACAGAGAGAGCGGAGACCCGTGAGTATAAAACAGAGAGAGCGGAGACCCGAGAGTATAAAACAGAGAGAGCGGAGACCCGAGAGTATAAAACAGAGAGAGCGGAGACCTGAGTGTATAAAACAGAGAGAGCGGAGGCCTGAGAGTATAAAACAGAGAGAGCGGAGACCTGAGATTCTAAAACAGAGAAAGCGGAGGCCCGAGAGTATAAAACAGAGAGAGAGGAGATCCTAGAGTATAAAACAGAGAGAGCGGAGACCCGAGAGTATAAAACAGAGAGAGCGGAGACCCTAGAGTATAAAACAGAGAGAGCGGAGACCTGAGAGAATAAAATAGAGAGAGCGGAGACCCGAGAGTATAAAACAGAGAGAGCGGAGACCCGAGAGTATAAAACAGAGAGAGCGGAGACCCTAGTGTATAAAACAGAGAGAGCGGAGATGCGAGAGTATAAAACAGAGAGAGCGGAGACACGAGTGTATCAATCAGAGAGAGCGGAGACCCGAGAGTATAAAAGAGAGAGAACGGAGACCGGAGAGAATAAAACAGAGAGAGCGGAGACCCGAGAGTATAAAACAGAGAGAGCGGAGACCCTAGAATATAAAACTGAGAGAGCGGAGACCTGAGAGTATAAAGCAGAGAGAGCGGAGACCCTAGAGTATAAAACAGGGAGAGCGGAGACCTGAGAGAATAAAACAGAGAGAGCGGAGACCCGAGAGTATAAAACAGAGAGAGCGGAGACCCGAGAGTATAAAACAGAGAGAGCGGAGACCCGAGAGTATAAAACAGAGAGAGCGGAGACCCGAGAGTATAAAACAGAGAGAGCGGAGACCCGAGAGTATAAAACAGAGAGAGCGGAGACCCGAGAGTATAAAACAGAGAGAGCAGAGAACCTAGAGTATAAAACAGAGAGAGCGGAGACCCGAGAGTATAAAACAGAGAGAGCGGAGACCCTAGAGTATAAAACAGAGAGAGCGGAGACCTGAGAGAATAAAACAGAGAGAGCGGAGACCCAAGAGTATAAAGCAGAGAGAGCGGAGTCCCGAGGGTATAAAACAGAGAGAACAGAGACCCAAGAGTATAAAACGGAGTGAGCGGAGACCTGAGAGTATAAAACAGAGAGAGCGGACACCCGAGAGTATAAAACAGAGAGAGCGGAGACCCGAGAGTATAAAACAGTGAGAGCAGAGACCCGAGGGTATAAAACAGAGAGAGCGGAGACCCGAGAGTATAAAACAGAGAGAGCGGAGACCCGAGAGTATAAAACAGAGGGAGCGGAGACCCGAGAGTATAAAACAGAGAGAGCGGAGAACCGAGAGTATAAAACAGAGAGAGCAGAGACCTGAGAGTATAAAACAGGGAGCGAGGAGACCCGAGAGTATAAAACAGAGAGAGCGGAGACCCTAGAGTATAAAACAGAGAGAGCGGAGGCCCTAGAGTATAAAACAGAGAGAGCGGAGACCCTAGAGTATAAAACAGAGAGAGCGGAGACCTGAGAGAATAAACTAGCGAGAGCGGAGACCCGAGAGTATAAAAGAGAGAGAGCGGAGAGCCGAGAGTATAAAACCGAGAGAGCGGAGACCCGAGAGTATAAAACAGAGAGAGCGGAGACCTGAGAGTATAAAACAGAGAGAGCGGACACCTGAGAGTATAAAACAGAGAGAGCGGAGACCCGAGAGTATAAAGCAGAGAGAGTGGAGACCCGAAATTCTAAAACAGAGAGAGCGGAGACCCGAGAGTATAAAACAGAGAGAGCAGAGACCCGAGAGTATAAAACAGAGAGAGCGGTGACACGAGAGTATAAAACAGAGAGAGCGGAGACACGAGAGTATGGAACAGAGAGAGCGGAGACCCTAGAGTATAAAACAGAGAGAGTGGAGACCTGAGAGTATAAAACAGAGAGAGTGGAGACCTGAGAGTATAAAACAGAGAGAGCGGAGACCTGAGAGTATAAAACAGAGAGAGCGGAGACCTGAGAGTATAAAATAGAGAGAGCAGAGACCCGAGAGTATAAAACAGAGAGAGCGGAGACCCGAGAGTATAAAACAGAGGGAGCGGAGACCCGTGAGTATAAAACAGAGAGAGCGGAGATCCTAGAGTATAAAACAGAGAGAGCGGAGACCCGAGAGTATAAAACAGAGAGAGCGGAGACCCTAGAGTATAAAACAGAGAGAGCGGAGACCTGAGAGAATAAAATAGAGAGAGCGGAGACCCGAGAGAATAAAACAGAGAGAGCGGAGACCCGAGAGTATAAAACAGAGAGAGCGGAGACCCTAGAGTATAAAACAGAGAGAGCGGAGATGCGAGAGTATAAAACAGAGAGAGCGGAGACACGAGAGTATCAAACAGAGAGAGCGGAGACCCGAGAGTATAAAAGAGAGAGAACGGAGACCGGAGAGAATAAAACAGAGAGAGCGGAGACCCGAGAGTATAAAACAGAGAGAGCGGAGACCCTAGAATATAACACTGAGAGAGCGGAGACCTGAGAGTATAAAGCAGAGAGCGCGGAGACCCTAGAGTATAAAACAGGGAGAGCGGAGACCTGAGAGAATAAAACAGAGAGAGCGGAGACCCGAGAGTATAAAACAGAGAGAGCGGAGACCCGAGAGTATAAAACAGAGAGAGCGGAGACCCGAGAGTATAAAACAGAGAGAGCGGAGACCCGAGAGTATAAAACAGAGAGAGCGGAGACCCGAGAGTATAAAACAGAGAGAGCGGAGACCCGAGAGTATAAAACAGAGAGAGCGGAGACCCGAGAGTATAAAACAGAGAGAGCGGAGACCCGAGAGTATAAAACAGAGAGAGCGGAGACCCTAGAGTATAAAACAGAGAGAGCGGAGACCTGAGAGAATAAAACAGAGAGAGCGGAGACCCAAGAGTATAAAGCAGAGAGAGCGGAGTCCCGAGAGTATAAAACAGAGAGAACGGAGACCCTAGAGTATAAAACAGAGAGCGCGGAGACCTGAGAGTATAAAACAGAGAGAGCGGAGACCCGAGAGTATAAAACAGAGAGAGCGGAGACCCGAGAGTATAAAACAGAGAGAACAGAGACCCGAGAGTATAAAACGGAGGGAGCGGAGACCTGAGAGTATACAACAGAGAGAGCGGACACCCGAGAGTATAAAACAGAGAGAGCGGAGACCCGAGAGTATAAAACAGAGAGAGCAGAGACCCGAGAGTATAAAACAGAGAGAGCGGAGACCCGAGAGTATAAAAAAAAGAGAGCGGAGACCCGAGAGTATAAAACAGAGGGAGCGGAGACCCGAGAGTATAAAACAGAGAGAGCGGAGACCCGAGAGTATAAAACAGAGAGAGCAGAGACCTGAGAGTATAAAACAGAGAGCGAGGAGACCCGAGAGTATAAAACAGAGAGAGCGGAGACCCTAGAGTATAAAACAGAGAGAGCGGAGGCCCTAGAGTATAAAACAGAGAGAGCGGAGACCCTAGAGTATAAAACAGAGAGAGCGGAGACCCGAGAGTATAAAACAGAGAGAACGGAGACCCTGGAGTATAAAACAGAGAGAGCGGAGACCCTAGAGTATAAAACAGAGAGAGCGGAGACCCGAGAGTATAAAACAGAGAGAGCGGAGACCCGAGAGTATAAAACAGAGAGAGCGGAGACCCGAGAGTATAAAACAGAGAGAGCGGAGACCCGAGAGTATAAAACAGAGAGAGCAGAGACCCGAGAGTATAAAACAGAGAGAGCGGAGACCCGAGAGTATAAAAAAAAGAGAACGGAGACCCTAGAGTATAAAACAGAGACCGCGGAGACCTGAGAGTATAAAACAGAGAGAGCGGAGACCCGAGAGTATAAAACAGAGAGAGCAGAGACCCGAGAGTATAAAACAGAGAGAGCGGAGACCCGAGAGTATAAAACAGAGAGAGCGGACACCCGAGAGTATAAAACAGAGAGAGCGGAGACCCTAGAGTATATAACAGAGAGAGCAGAGACCTGAGAGTATAAAACAAAGAGAGCGGAGACCCGAGAGTATGAAACAGAGAGAGCGGAGACCCTAGAGTATAAAACAGAGAGAGCGGAGACCCGAGAGTATAAAACAGAGAGAGCGGAGACCCGAGAGTATAAAACAGAGAGAGCGGAGACCATAGAGTATAAAACAGAGAGAGCGGAGACCCGAGAGTATAAAACAGAGAGAACGGAGACCCTGGAGTATAAAACAGAGAGAGCGGAGACCCTAGAGTATAAAACAGAGAGAGCGGAGACCCGAGAGTATAAAACAGAGAGAGCGGAGACCCGAGAGTATAAAACAGAGAGAGCGGAGACCCGAGATTATAAAACAGAGAGAGCGGAGACCTTCGAGTATAAAACAGAGAGAGCGGAGACCCCAGAGTATAAAACAGAGAGAGCGGAGACCCTAGAGTAAAAACAGAGAGAGCGGAGATGCGAGAGCATAAAACAGTGAGAGCGGAGACCCGAGAGTATCAAACAGAGAGAGCGGAGCCCTGAGAGTATAAAAGAGAGAGAACGGAGGCCCGAGAGAATAAAACAGAGAGAGCGGAGACCCGAGAGTATAAAACAGAGAGAGCGGAGACGCTAGAGTATAAAACAGAGAGAGGGGAGACCTGAGAGAATAAAACAGAGAGAGCGGAGACCCGAGAGTATAAAGCAGAGAGAGCGGAGTCCCGAGAGTATAAAGCAGAGAGAACGGAGACCCTAGAGTATAAAACAGAGAGCGCGGAGACCTGAGAGTATAAAAAAGAGAGAGCGGACTCCCGAGAGTATAAAACAGAGAGAGCAGAGACCCGAGAGTATAAAACAGTGAGAGCGGAGACCCGAGAGTATAAAACAGAGAGAGCGGAGACCCGAGAGTATAAAACAGAGAGAGCGGAGACCCTAGAGTATAAAACAGAGAGAGCAGAGGCCTGAGAGTGTAAAACAAAGAGAGCGGAGACCCGAGAGTATAAAACAGAGAGAGCGGAGACCCGAGAGTATAAAACAGAGAGAGCAGAAACCCTAGAGTATTAAACAGAGAGAGCGGAGACCCGAGAGTATAAAACAGAGAGAGCGGAGACCTGAGAGAATAAAATAGAGAGAGCGGAGACCCGAGAGTATAAAACAGAGAGAGCGGAGACCCGAGAGTATAAAACAGAGACAGCGGAGACCCGCGAGTATAAAACAGAGAGAGCGGAGTCCCCAGAGTATAAAACAGAGAGAGCGGAGACCCGAGATTATAAAACAGAGAGAGCGGAGACCCGAGAGTATAAAACAGAGAGAGCGGAGACCCGAGAGTATAAAACAGAGAGAGCGGAGTCCCGAGAGTATAAAACAGAGAGAGCGGAAACCCGAGAGTATAAAACGGAGAGAGCGGAGACCTGAGAGTATAAAACAGAGAGAGCAGAGGCCGGAGAGTATAAAACAGAGAGAGCGGAGACCCGAGAGTATAAAACAGAGAGAGCGGAGACCCGAGAGTATAAAACAGAGAGAGCGGAGACCCGAGAGTATAAAACAGAAAGAGCGGAAACCCGAGTGCAAAAAACAGAGGGAGCGGAGACCCGAGAGCATAAAACGGAGAGAGCGGAGACCCGAGAGTATAAAACAGAGAGAGCAGAGACCTGAGAGTATAAAACAGAGAGAGCGGAGACCCGAGAGTATAAAACAGAGAGAGCGGAGACCCGAGAGTATAAAACAGAGAGAGCGGAAACCCGACAGTATAAAACAGAGAGAGCGGAGACCCGAGAGTATAAAACAGAGAGAGCGGAGACCCAAGAGTATAAAACAGAGAGAGCGGAGACCCTAGAGTATAAAACAGAGAGAGCGGAGTCCCGAGAGTATAAAACTGAGAGAACGGAGACCCTAGAGTATAAAACAGAGAGCGCGGAGACCTGAGAGTATAAAACAGAGAGAGCGGAGACCCGAGAGTATAAAACAGAGAGCGCGGAGACCCGAGAGTATAAAACAGAGAGAACAGAGACCCGAGAGTATAAAACGGAGGGAGCGGAGACCTGAGAGTATAAAACAGAGAGAGCGGACACCCGAGAGTATAAAACAGAGAGAGCGGAGACCCGAGAGTATAAAACAGAGAGAGCAGAGACCCGAGAGTATAAAACAGAGAGAGCGGAGACCCGAGAGTATAAAACAGAGAGAGCGGAGACACGAGAGTATAAAACAGAGGGAGCGGAGACCCGAGAGTATAAAACAGAGAGAGCGGAGACCCGACAGTATAAAACAGAGAGAGCAGAGACCTGAGAGTATAAAACAGAGAGCGAGGAGACCCGAGAGTATAAAACAGAGAGAGCGGAGACCCTAGAGTATAAAACAGAGAGAGCGGAGGCCCTAGAGTATAAAACAGAGAGAGCGCAGACCCTAGAGTATAAAACAGAGAGAGCGGAAACCTGAGAGAATAAAACAGACAGAGCGGAGACCCGAGAGTATAAAACAGAGAGAGCGGAGTCCCGAGAGTATAAAACAGAGAGAACGGAGACCCTAGAGTATAAAACAGAGGCCGCGGAGACCTGAGAGTATAAAACAGAGAGAGCGGAGACCCGAGAGTATAAAACAGAGAGAGCAGAGACCCGAGAGTATAAAACAGAGAGAGCGGAGTCCCGAGAGTATAAAACAGAGAGAGCGGAGACCCGAGAGTATAAAACAGAGAGAGCGGAGAACCTAGAGTATAAAACAGAGAGAGCAGAGACCTGAGAGTATAAAACAAAGAGAGCGGAGACCAGAGAGTATGAAACAGAGAGAGCGGAGACCCGAGAGTATAAAACAGAGAGAGCAGAGACCCGAGAGTATAAAACAGAGAGAGCGGAGACCATAGAGTATAAAACAGAGAGAGCGGAGACCCGAGAGTATAAAACAGAGAGAACGGAGACCCTGGAGTATAAAACAGAGAGAGCGGAGACCCTAGAGTATAAAACAGAGAAAGCGGAGACCCGAGAGTATAAAACAGAGAGAGCGGAGACCCGAGAGTATAAAACAGAGAGAGCGGAGACCCGAGAGTATAAAACAGAGAGAGCGGAGACCCTACAGTATAAAACAGAGAGAGCGGAGACCCCAGAGTATAAAACAGAGAGAGCGGAGACCCTAGAGTATAAAACAGAGAGAGCGGAGATGCGAGAGCATAAAACAGAGAGAGCGGAGACCCGAGCGTATCAAACAGAGAGAGCGGAGCCCTGAGAGTATAAAAGAGAGAGAACGGAGACCCGAGAGAATAAAACAGAGAGAGAGGAGACCCGAGAATATAAAACAGAGAGAGCGGAGACCCTAGAATATAAAACTGAGAGAGCGGAGACCTGAGAGTATAAAGCAAAGAGAGCGGAGACACTAGAGTATAAAACAGGGAGAGCGGAGACCTGAGAGAATAAAACAGAGAGAGCGGAGACCCGAGAGTATAAAACAGAGAGAGCGGAGACCCGAGAGTATAAAACAGAGAGAGCGGAGACCCGAGAGTATAAAACAGAGAGAGCGGAGACCCGAGAGTATAAAACAGAGAGAGCGGAGACCCGAGAGTATACAACAGAGAGAGCGGAGACCCGAGAGTATAAAACAGAGAGAGCGGAGACCCTAGAGTATAAAACAGGGAGAGCGGAGACCCTAGAGTATAAAACAGAGAGAGCGGAGACGCTAGAGTATAAAACAGAGAGAGCGGAGACCTGAGAGAATAAAACAGAGAGAGCGGAGACCCGAGAGTATAAAGCAGAGAGAGCGGAGTCCCGAGAGTATAAAACAGAGAGAACGGAGACCCTAGAGTATAAAACAGAGAGCGCGGAGACCCGAGAGTATAAAACAGAGAGAGCGGACACCCGAGAGTATAAAACAGAGAGAGCAGAGACCCGAGAGTATAAAACAGTGAGAGCGGAGACCCGAGAGTATAAAACAGAGAGAGCGGAGACCCGAGAGTATAAAACAGAGAGAGCGGAGACCCTAGAGTATAAAACAGAGAGAGCAGAGACCTGAGAGTATAAAACAAAGAGAGCGGAGACCTGAGAGTATAAAACAGAGAGAGCGGAGACCCGAGAGTATAAAACAGAGAGAGCAGAAACCCTAGAGTATTAAACAGAGAGAGCGGAGACCCGAGAGTATAAAACAGAGAGAGCGGAGACCCGAGAGTATAAAACAGAGAGAGCAGAGATCTGAGAGTATAAAACAAAGAGAGCGGAGACCTGAGAGTATAAAACAGAGAGAGCGGAGACCCGAGAGTATAAAACAGAGATAGCGGAGATCCTAGAGTATAAAACAGAGAGAGCAGAGACCTGAGAGTATAAAACAAAGAGAGCGGAGACCTGAGAGTATAAAACAGAGAGAGCGAAGACCTGAGAGTATAAAACAGAGAGAGCGGAGACCCGAGAGTATAAAACAGAGAGAGCGAATACCTGAGAGCATAAAACAGAGAGAGCGGAGACCCTAGAGTATAAAACAGAGAGAGCGGAGACCCGAGAGAATAAAATAGAGAGAGCGGAGACCCGAGAGTATAAAACAGAGAGAGCGGAGACCCGAGAGTATAAAACAGAGAGAGCGGAGACCCGAGAGTAGAAAACAGAGAGAGCGGAGACCCGAGAGTACAAAACAGAGAGAGCGGAGTCCCGAGAGTATAAAACAGAGAGAGCGGAAACCCGAGAGTATAAAACAGAGAGAGCGGAAACCCGACAGTATAAAACAGAGAGAGCGGAGACCCGAGAGTATAAAACAGAGAGAGCGGAGACCCGAGAGTATAAAACAGAGAGAGCGGAGACACGAGAGTATAAAACAGAGAGAGCGGAGACACGAGAGTATGAAACAGAGAGAGCGGAGAACCTCGAGTATAAAACAGAGAGAGCGGAAACCCTAGAGTATAAAACAGAGAGAGTGGGGACCTGAGAGTATAAACAGAGAGAGCAGAGAACCGAGAGTATAAAACAGAGAGAGCAGAGACCTGAGAGTATAAAACAGAGAGAGCGGAGACCCGAGAGTATAAAACAGAGAGAGCGGAGACCCGAGAGTATAAAACAGAGAGAGCGGAAACCCGACAGTATAAAACAGAGAGAGCGGAGACCCGAGAGTATAAAACAGAGAGAGCGGAGACCCAAGAGTATAAAACAGAGAGAGCGGAGACCCGAGAGTATAAAACAGAGAGAGCGGAGACCCTAGAGTATAAAACAGAGAGAGCGGAGTCCCGAGAGTATAAAACAGAGAGAACGGAGACCCTAGAGTATAAAACAGAGAGCGCGGAGACCTGAGAGTATAAAACAGAGAGCGCGGAGACCCGAGAGTATAAAACAGAGAGAGCGGAGACCCGAGAGTATAAAACAGAGAGAACAGAGACCCGAGAGTATAAAACGGAGGGAGCGGAGACCTGAGAGTATAAAACAGAGAGAGCGGACACCCGAGAGTATAAAACAGAGAGAGCGGAGACCCGAGAGTATAAAACAGAGAGAGCAGAGACCCGAGAGTATAAAACAGAGAGAGCGGAGACCCGAGAGTATAAAACAGAGAGAGCGGAGACACGAGAGTATAAAACAGAGGGAGCGGAGACCCGAGAGTATAAAACAGAGAGAGCAGAGACCTGAGAGTATAAAACAGAGAGCGAGGAGACCCGAGAGTATAAAACAGAGAGAGCGGAGACCCTAGAGTATAAAACAGAGAGAGAGGAGGCCCTAGCGTATAAAACAGAGAGCGGAGACCCTAGAGTATAAAACAGAGAGAGCGGAGACCTGAGAGAATAAAACAGACAGAGCGGAGACCCGAGAGTATAAAACAGAGAGAGCGGAGTCCCGAGAGTATAAAACAGAGAGAACGGAGACCCTAGAGTATAAAACAGAGGCCGCGGAGACCTGAGAGTATAAAACAGAGAGAGCGGAGACCCGAGAGTACAAAACAGAGAGAACAGAGACCCGAGAGTATAAAACAGAGAGAGCGGAGACCCGAGAGTATAAAACAGAGAGAGCGGAGACCTGAGAGTATAAAACAGAGAGAGCGGAGAACCTAGAGTATAAAACAGAGAGAGCAGAGACCTGAGAGTATAAAACAAAGAGAGCGGAGACCCGAGAGTATGAAACAGAGAGAGCGGAGACCCGAGAGTATAAAACAGAGAGAGCAGAGACCCGAGAGTATAAAACAGAGAGAGCGGAGACCATAGAGTATAAAACAGAGAGAGCGGAGACCCGAGAGTATAAAACAGAGAGAACGGAGACCCTGGAGTATAAAACAGAGAGAGCGGAGACCCTAGAGTATAAAACAGAGAAAGCGGAGACCCGAGAGTATAAAACAGAGAGAGCGGAGACCCGAGAGTATAAAACAGAGAGAGCGGAGACCCGAGAGTATAAAACAGAGAGAGCGGAGACCCTACAGTATAAAACAGAGAGAGCGGAGACCCCAGAGTATAAAACAGAGAGATCGGAGACCCTGGAGTATAAAACAGAGAGAGCGGAGATGCGAGAGCATAAAACAGAGAGAGCGGAGACCCGAGAGTATCAAACAGAGAGAGCGGAGCCCTGAGAGTATAAAAGAGAGAGAACGGAGACCCGAGAGAATAAAACAGACAGAGAGGAGACCCGAGAGTATAAAACAGAGAGAGCGGAGACCCTAGAATATAAAACTGAGAGAGCGGAGACCTGAGAGTATAAAGCAAAGAGAGCGGAGACACTAGAGTATAAAACAGGGAGAGCGGAGACCTGAGAGAATAAAACAGAGAGAGCGGAGACCCGAGAGTATAAAACAGAGAGAGCGGAGACCCGAGAGTATAAAACAGAGAGAGCGGAGACCCGAGAGTATAAAACAGAGAGAGCAGAGACCCGAGAGTATAAAACAGAGAGAGCGGAGACGCGAGAGTATACAACAGAGAGAGCGGAGACCCGAGAGTATAAAACAGAGAGAGCGGAGACCCTAGAGTATAAAACAGGGAGAGCGGAGACCCTAGAGTATAAAACAGAGAGAGCGGAGACGCTAGAGTATAAAACAGAGAGAGCGGAGACCTGAGAGAATAAAACAGAGAGAGCGGAGACTCGAGAGTATAAAGCAGAGAGAGCGGAGTCCCGAGAGTATAAAACAGAGAGAACGGAGACCCTAGAGTATAAAACAGAGAGCGCGGAGACCTGAGAGTATAAAACAGAGAGAGCGGACACCCGAGAGTATAAAACAGAGAGAGCAGAGACCCGAGAGTATAAAACAGTGAGAGCAGAGACCCGAGAGTATAAAACAGAGAGAGCGGAGACCCGCGAGTATAAAACAGAGAGAGCAGAGTCCCCAGAGTATAAAACAGAGAGAGCGGAGAGCCGAGAGTATAAAACAGAGAGAGCGGAGGCCCGAGAGTATAAAACAGGGAGAGCGGAGACCCGAGAGTATAAAACAGAGAGAGCGGAGTCCCGAGAGTATAAAACAGAGAGAGCGGAGACCCGAGAGTATAAAACGGAGATAGCGGAGACCTGAGAGTATAAAACAGAGAGAGCAGAGACCGGAGAGTATAAAACAGAGAGAGCGGAGACCCGAGAGTAGAAAACAGAGAGAGCGGAGACCCTAGAGTATAAAACAGAGAGAGCGGAGACCCGAGAGTATAAAACAGAGAGAGCGGAGACACGAGAGTATAAAACAGAGAGAGCGGAAACCCGAGAGTAAAAAACAGAAGAAGCGGAGACCCGAGAGTATAAAACGGAGAGAGCGGAGACCCGAGAGTATAAAACAGAGAGAGCAGAGACCTGAGAGTATAAAACAGAGAGAGCGGAGACCTGAGAGTATAAAACAGAGAGAGCGGAGACCCGAGAGTATAAAACAGAGAGAGCGGAGACCCGAGAGTATAAAACAGAGAGAGCGGAGACCTGAGAGTATAAAGCAGAGAGAGCGGAGACCCCAGAGTATAAAACAGAGAGAGCGGAGACATGCGAGAATAAAATAGAGAGAGCGGAGACCCGAGAGTATAAAACAGAGAGAGCGGAGACCCGAGAGTATAAAACAGAGAGAGCAGAGACCCCAGAGTATAAAAGAGAGAGAGCGGAGACCCGAGAGTATAAAACAGAGAGAGCAGAGAATCCAGAGTATAAAACAGAGAGAGCGGAGACCCGAGAGTCTAAAACAGAGAGAGCGGAGACCCGAGAGTACAAAACAGAGAGAGCGGAGACCCGAGAGTATAAAACAGAGAGAGCGGAGACCCGAGAGTATAAAACAGAGAGAGCAGAGACCCGAGAGTATAAAACGGAGAGAGCGGAGACCTGAGAGTATAAAACAGAGGGAGCGGAGACCCGAGAATTTAAAACAGAGAGAGCGGAGACCCGAGAGTATAAAACAGAGAGAGCAGAGACCCGAGAATTTAAAACAGAGAGAGCGGAGACCCGAGAGTATAAAACAGAGAGAGCGGAGACCCGAGAGTATAAAACAGAGGGAGCGGAGACCCGAGAGTATAAAACAGAGAGAGCGGAGACCCTAGAGCATAAAACAGAGAGAGCGGAGACCCTAGAATATAAAACAGAGAGAGCGGAGACCTGAGAGAATAAAACAGAGAGAGCGGAGACCCGAGAGTATAAAACAGAGAGAGCGGAGTCCCGAGAGAATAAAACAGAGAGAACGGAGACCCTAGAGTATAAAACAGAGACCGCGGAGACCTGAGGGTATAAAACAGAGAGAGCGGAGACCCGAGAGTATAAAACAGAGAGAGCAGAGACCCGAGAGTATAAAACAGAGAGAGCGGAGACCCTAGAGTATTAAACAGAGAGAGCGGAGACCCGAGAGAATAAAACAGAGAGAGCGGAGACCCGTGAGTATAAAACAGAGAGAGCGGAGGCCCGAGAGTATAAAACAGAGAGAGCGGAGACCTGAGAGTATAAATCAGAGAGAGCGGAGGCCTGAGAGTATAAAACAGAGAGAGCGGAGACCCGAGAGTATAAAACAGAGAGAGCGGAGACCCTAGAGTATAAAACAGAGAGAGCGGAGACCTGAGAGTATAAAACAGAGAGAGCGGAGACCCGAGAGTATAAAGCAGAGAGAGCGGAGACCCTAGAGTATAAAACAGGGAGAGCGGAGACCTGAGAGAATAAAACAGAGAGAGCGGAGACCCGAGAGTATAAAACAGAGAGAGCGGAGACCCGAGAGAATAAAACAGAGAGAGCGGAGACCCGTGAGTATAAAACAGAGAGAGCGGAGGCCCGAGAGTATAAAACAGAGAGAGCGGAGACCTGAGAGTATAAATCAGAGAGAGCGGAGACCTGAGAGTATAAAACAGAGAGAGCGGAGACCCGAGAGTATAAAACAGAGAGAGCGGAGACCCTAGAGTATAAAACAGAGAGAGCGGAGACCTGAGAGTATAAAACAGAGAGAGCGGAGACCCGAGAGTATAAAACAGAGAGAGCGGAGAACCTAGAGTATAAAACAGAGAGAGCAGAGACCTGAGAGTATAAAACAAAGAGAGCGGAGACCCGAGAGTATGAAACAGAGAGAGCGGAGACCCGAGAGTATAAAACAGAGAGAGCAGAGA
Organism: Somniosus microcephalus; assembly: GCF_052327205.1. Lineage (NCBI taxonomy): Eukaryota > Metazoa > Chordata > Chondrichthyes > Squaliformes > Somniosidae > Somniosus > Somniosus microcephalus. The sequence goes on from NC_140994.1 coordinate 65,522,576, forward strand.
CCCGAGAGTATAAAACAGAGAGAGCGGAGACCATAGAGTATAAAACAGAGAGAGCGGAGACCCGAGAGTATAAAACAGAGAGAACGGAGACCCTGGAGTATAAAACAGAGAGAGCGGAGACCCTAGAGTATAAAACAGAGAAAGCGGAGACCCGAGAGTATAAAACAGAGAGAGCGGAGACCCGAGAGTATAAAACAGAGAGAGCGGAGACCCGAGAGTATAAAACAGAGAGAGCGGAGACCCTACAGTATAAAACAGAGAGAGCGGAGACCCCAGAGTATAAAACAGAGAGATCGGAGACCCTGGAGTATAAAACAGAGAGAGCGGAGATGCGAGAGCATAAAACAGAGAGAGCGGAGACCCGAGAGTATCAAACAGAGAGAGCGGAGCCCTGAGAGTATAAAAGAGAGAGAACGGAGACCCGAGAGAATAAAACAGAGAGAGAGGAGACCCGAGAGTATAAAACAGAGAGAGCGGAGACCCTAGAATATAAAACTGAGAGAGCGGAGACCTGAGAGTATAAAGCAAAGAGAGCGGAGACACTAGAGTATAAAACAGGGAGAGCGGAGACCTGAGAGAATAAAACAGAGAGAGCGGAGACCCGAGAGTATAAAACAGAGAGAGCGGAGACCCGAGAGTATAAAACAGAGAGAGCGGAGACCCGAGAGTATAAAACAGAGAGAGCGGAGACCCGAGAGTATAAAACAGAGAGAGCGGAGACGCGAGAGTATACAACAGAGAGAGCGGAGACCCGAGAGTATAAAACAGAGAGAGCGGAGACCCTAGAGTATAAAACAGGGAGAGCGGAGACCCTAGAGTATAAAACAGAGAGAGCGGAGACGCTAGAGTATAAAACAGAGAGAGCGGAGACCTGAGAGAATAAAACAGAGAGCGCGGAGACCTGAGAGTATAAAACAGGGAGAGCGGAGACTCGAGAGTATAAAGCAGAGAGAGCGGAGTCCCGAGAGTATAAAACAGAGAGAACGGAGACCCTAGAGTATAAAACAGAGAGAGCAGAGACCTGAGAGTATAAAACAAAGAGAGCGGAGACCCGAGAGTATGAAACAGAGAGAGCGGAGACCCGAGAGTATAAAACAGAGAGAGCAGAAACCCTAGAGTATTAAACAGAGAGAGCGGAGACCCGAGAGTATAAAACAGAGAGAGCGGAGACCCGTGAGTATAAAACAGAGAGAGCGGAGACCCGAGAGTATAAAACAGAGAGAGCGGAGACCCGAGAGTATAAAACAGAGAGAGCGGAGACCCGAGAGTATAAAACAGAGAGAGCGGAGACCCGAGAGTATAAAACAGAGAGAGCGGAGACCCGAGAGTATAAAACAGAGAGAGCAGAGACCCGAGAGTATAAAACAGAGAGAGCGGAGACCCGAGAGTATAAAAAAAAGAGAACGGAGACCCTAGAGTATAAAACAGAGACCGCGGAGACCTGAGAGTATAAAACAGAGAGAGCGGAGACCCGAGAGTATAAAACAGAGAGAGCAGAGACCCGAGAGTATAAAACAGAGAGAGCGGAGACCCGAGAGTATAAAACAGAGAGAGCGGACACCCGAGAGTATAAAACAGAGAGAGCGGAGACCCTAGAGTATATAACAGAGAGAGCAGAGACCTGAGAGTATAAAACAAAGAGAGCGGAGACCCGAGAGTATGAAACAGAGAGAGCGGAGACCCTAGAGTATAAAACAGAGAGAGCGGAGACCCGAGAGTATAAAACAGAGAGAGCGGAGACCCGAGAGTATAAAACAGAGAGAGCGGAGACCATAGAGTATAAAACAGAGAGAGCGGAGACCCGAGAGTATAAAACAGAGAGAACGGAGACCCTGGAGTATAAAACAGAGAGAGCGGAGACCCTAGAGTATAAAACAGAGAGAGCGGAGACCCGAGAGTATAAAACAGAGAGAGCGGAGACCCGAGAGTATAAAACAGAGAGAGCGGAGACCCGAGATTATAAAACAGAGAGAGCGGAGACCTTCGAGTATAAAACAGAGAGAGCGGAGACCCCAGAGTATAAAACAGAGAGAGCGGAGACCCTAGAGTAAAAACAGAGAGAGCGGAGATGCGAGAGCATAAAACAGTGAGAGCGGAGACCCGAGAGTATCAAACAGAGAGAGCGGAGCCCTGAGAGTATAAAAGAGAGAGAACGGAGGCCCGAGAGAATAAAACAGAGAGAGCGGAGACCCGAGAGTATAAAACAGAGAGAGCGGAGACGCTAGAGTATAAAACAGAGAGAGGGGAGACCTGAGAGAATAAAACAGAGAGAGCGGAGACCCGAGAGTATAAAGCAGAGAGAGCGGAGTCCCGAGAGTATAAAGCAGAGAGAACGGAGACCCTAGAGTATAAAACAGAGAGCGCGGAGACCTGAGAGTATAAAAAAGAGAGAGCGGACTCCCGAGAGTATAAAACAGAGAGAGCAGAGACCCGAGAGTATAAAACAGTGAGAGCGGAGACCCGAGAGTATAAAACAGAGAGAGCGGAGACCCGAGAGTATAAAACAGAGAGAGCGGAGACCCTAGAGTATAAAACAGAGAGAGCAGAGGCCTGAGAGTGTAAAACAAAGAGAGCGGAGACCCGAGAGTATAAAACAGAGAGAGCGGAGACCCGAGAGTATAAAACAGAGAGAGCAGAAACCCTAGAGTATTAAACAGAGAGAGCGGAGACCCGAGAGTATAAAACAGAGAGAGCGGAGACCCGTGAGTATAAAACAGAGAGAGCGGAGACCCGAGAGTATAAAACAGAGAGAGCGGAGACCTGAGAGTATAAAACAGAGAGAGCGAAGACCTGAGAGTATAAAACAGAGAGAGCGGAGACCCGAGAGTATAAAACAGAGAGAGCGGAGACCCTAGAGTATAAAACAGAGAGAGCGGAGACCTGAGAGCATAAAACAGAGAGAGCGGAGACCCGAGAGTATAAAACAGAGAGAGCAGAGACCCGAGAGTATAAAACAGAGAGAGCGGAGACACGAGAGCATAAAACAGAGAGAGCGGAGACACGAGAGTATGAAACAGAGAGAGCGGAGAACCTCGAGTATAAAACAGAGAGAGCGGAGACCCTAGAGTATAAAACAGAGAGAGTGGGGACCTGAGAGTATAAACAGAGAGAGCAGAGAACCGAGAGTATAAAACAGAGAGAGCGGAGACCCTAGAGTATAAAACAGAGAGAGCGGAGACCTGAGAGAATAAAATAGAGAGAGCGGAGACCCGAGAGTATAAAACAGAGAGAGCGGAGACCCGAGAGTATAAAACAGAGACAGCGGAGACCCGCGAGTATAAAACAGAGAGAGCGGAGTCCCCAGAGTATAAAACAGAGAGAGCGGAGACCCGAGATTATAAAACAGAGAGAGCGGAGACCCGAGAGTATAAAACAGAGAGAGCGGAGACCCGAGAGTATAAAACAGAGAGAGCGGAGTCCCGAGAGTATAAAACAGAGAGAGCGGAAACCCGAGAGTATAAAACGGAGAGAGCGGAGACCTGAGAGTATAAAACAGAGAGAGCAGAGGCCGGAGAGTATAAAACAGAGAGAGCGGAGACCCGAGAGTATAAAACAGAGAGAGCGGAGACCCGAGAGTATAAAACAGAGAGAGCGGAGACCCGAGAGTATAAAACAGAAAGAGCGGAAACCCGAGTGCAAAAAACAGAGGGAGCGGAGACCCGAGAGCATAAAACGGAGAGAGCGGAGACCCGAGAGTATAAAACAGAGAGAGCAGAGACCTGAGAGTATAAAACAGAGAGAGCGGAGACCCGAGAGTATAAAACAGAGAGAGCGGAGACCCGAGAGTATAAAACAGAGAGAGCGGAAACCCGACAGTATAAAACAGAGAGAGCGGAGACCCGAGAGTATAAAACAGAGAGAGCGGAGACCCAAGAGTATAAAACAGAGAGAGCGGAGACCCTAGAGTATAAAACAGAGAGAGCGGAGTCCCGAGAGTATAAAACTGAGAGAACGGAGACCCTAGAGTATAAAACAGAGAGCGCGGAGACCTGAGAGTATAAAACAGAGAGAGCGGAGACCCGAGAGTATAAAACAGAGAGCGCGGAGACCCGAGAGTATAAAACAGAGAGAACAGAGACCCGAGAGTATAAAACGGAGGGAGCGGAGACCTGAGAGTATAAAACAGAGAGAGCGGACACCCGAGAGTATAAAACAGAGAGAGCGGAGACCCGAGAGTATAAAACAGAGAGAGCAGAGACCCGAGAGTATAAAACAGAGAGAGCGGAGACCCGAGAGTATAAAACAGAGAGAGCGGAGACACGAGAGTATAAAACAGAGGGAGCGGAGACCCGAGAGTATAAAACAGAGAGAGCGGAGACCCGACAGTATAAAACAGAGAGAGCAGAGACCTGAGAGTATAAAACAGAGAGCGAGGAGACCCGAGAGTATAAAACAGAGAGAGCGGAGATGCGAGAGCATAAAACAGAGAGAGCGGAGACCCGAGAGTATCAAACAGAGAGAGCGGAGCCCTGAGAGTATAAAAGAGAGAGAACGGAGACCCGAGAGAATAAAACAGAGAGAGAGGAGACCCGAGAGTATAAAACAGAGAGAGCGGAGACCCTAGAATATAAAACTGAGAGAGCGGAGACCTGAGAGTATAAAGCAAAGAGAGCGGAGACACTAGAGTATAAAACAGGGAGAGCGGAGACCTGAGAGAATAAAACAGAGAGAGCGGAGACCCGAGAGTATAAAACAGAGAGAGCGGAGACCCGAGAGTATAAAACAGAGAGAGCGGAGACCCGAGAGTATAAAACAGAGAGAGCGGAGACCCGAGAGTATAAAACAGAGAGAGCGGAGACGCGAGAGTATACAACAGAGAGAGCGGAGACCCGAGAGTATAAAACAGAGAGAGCGGAGACCCTAGAGTATAAAACAGGGAGAGCGGAGACCCTAGAGTATAAAACAGAGAGAGCGGAGACGCTAGAGTATAAAACAGAGAGAGCGGAGACCTGAGAGAATAAAACAGAGAGCGCGGAGACCTGAGAGTATAAAACAGGGAGAGCGGAGACTCGAGAGTATAAAGCAGAGAGAGCGGAGTCCCGAGAGTATAAAACAGAGAGAACGGAGACCCTAGAGTATAAAACAGAGAGAGCAGAGACCTGAGAGTATAAAACAAAGAGAGCGGAGACCCGAGAGTATGAAACAGAGAGAGCGGAGACCCGAGAGTATAAAACAGAGAGAGCAGAAACCCTAGAGTATTAAACAGAGAGAGCGGAGACCCGAGAGTATAAAACAGAGAGAGCGGAGACCCGTGAGTATAAAACAGAGAGAGCGGAGACCCGAGAGTATAAAACAGAGAGAGCGGAGACCCGAGAGTATAAAACAGAGAGAGCGGAGACCCGAGAGTATAAAACAGAGAGAGCGGAGACCCGAGAGTATAAAACAGAGAGAGCGGAGACCCGAGAGTATAAAACAGAGAGAGCAGAGACCCGAGAGTATAAAACAGAGAGAGCGGAGACCCGAGAGTATAAAAAAAAGAGAACGGAGACCCTAGAGTATAAAACAGAGACCGCGGAGACCTGAGAGTATAAAACAGAGAGAGCGGAGACCCGAGAGTATAAAACAGAGAGAGCAGAGACCCGAGAGTATAAAACAGAGAGAGCGGAGACCCGAGAGTATAAAACAGAGAGAGCGGACACCCGAGAGTATAAAACAGAGAGAGCGGAGACCCTAGAGTATATAACAGAGAGAGCAGAGACCTGAGAGTATAAAACAAAGAGAGCGGAGACCCGAGAGTATGAAACAGAGAGAGCGGAGACCCTAGAGTATAAAACAGAGAGAGCGGAGACCCGAGAGTATAAAACAGAGAGAGCGGAGACCCGAGAGTATAAAACAGAGAGAGCGGAGACCATAGAGTATAAAACAGAGAGAGCGGAGACCCGAGAGTATAAAACAGAGAGAACGGAGACCCTGGAGTATAAAACAGAGAGAGCGGAGACCCTAGAGTATAAAACAGAGAGAGCGGAGACCCGAGAGTATAAAACAGAGAGAGCGGAGACCCGAGAGTATAAAACAGAGAGAGCGGAGACCCGAGATTATAAAACAGAGAGAGCGGAGACCTTCGAGTATAAAACAGAGAGAGCGGAGACCCCAGAGTATAAAACAGAGAGAGCGGAGACCCTAGAGTAAAAACAGAGAGAGCGGAGATGCGAGAGCATAAAACAGTGAGAGCGGAGACCCGAGAGTATCAAACAGAGAGAGCGGAGCCCTGAGAGTATAAAAGAGAGAGAACGGAGGCCCGAGAGAATAAAACAGAGAGAGCGGAGACCCGAGAGTATAAAACAGAGAGAGCGGAGACGCTAGAGTATAAAACAGAGAGAGGGGAGACCTGAGAGAATAAAACAGAGAGAGCGGAGACCCGAGAGTATAAAGCAGAGAGAGCGGAGTCCCGAGAGTATAAAGCAGAGAGAACGGAGACCCTAGAGTATAAAACAGAGAGCGCGGAGACCTGAGAGTATAAAAAAGAGAGAGCGGACTCCCGAGAGTATAAAACAGAGAGAGCAGAGACCCGAGAGTATAAAACAGTGAGAGCGGAGACCCGAGAGTATAAAACAGAGAGAGCGGAGACCCGAGAGTATAAAACAGAGAGAGCGGAGACCCTAGAGTATAAAACAGAGAGAGCAGAGGCCTGAGAGTGTAAAACAAAGAGAGCGGAGACCCGAGAGTATAAAACAGAGAGAGCGGAGACCCGAGAGTATAAAACAGAGAGAGCAGAAACCCTAGAGTATTAAACAGAGAGAGCGGAGACCCGAGAGTATAAAACAGAGAGAGCGGAGACCCGTGAGTATAAAACAGAGAGAGCGGAGACCCGAGAGTATAAAACAGAGAGAGCGGAGACCTGAGAGTATAAAACAGAGAGAGCGAAGACCTGAGAGTATAAAACAGAGAGAGCGGAGACCCGAGAGTATAAAACAGAGAGAGCGGAGACCCTAGAGTATAAAACAGAGAGAGCGGAGACCTGAGAGCATAAAACAGAGAGAGCGGAGACCCGAGAGTATAAAACAGAGAGAGCAGAGACCCGAGAGTATAAAACAGAGAGAGCGGAGACACGAGAGCATAAAACAGAGAGAGCGGAGACACGAGAGTATGAAACAGAGAGAGCGGAGAACCTCGAGTATAAAACAGAGAGAGCGGAGACCCTAGAGTATAAAACAGAGAGAGTGGGGACCTGAGAGTATAAACAGAGAGAGCAGAGAACCGAGAGTATAAAACAGAGAGAGCGGAGACCCTAGAGTATAAAACAGAGAGAGCGGAGACCTGAGAGAATAAAATAGAGAGAGCGGAGACCCGAGAGTATAAAACAGAGAGAGCGGAGACCCGAGAGTATAAAACAGAGACAGCGGAGACCCGCGAGTATAAAACAGAGAGAGCGGAGTCCCCAGAGTATAAAACAGAGAGAGCGGAGACCCGAGATTATAAAACAGAGAGAGCGGAGACCCGAGAGTATAAAACAGAGAGAGCGGAGACCCGAGAGTATAAAACAGAGAGAGCGGAGTCCCGAGAGTATAAAACAGAGAGAGCGGAAACCCGAGAGTATAAAACGGAGAGAGCGGAGACCTGAGAGTATAAAACAGAGAGAGCAGAGGCCGGAGAGTATAAAACAGAGAGAGCGGAGACCCGAGAGTATAAAACAGAGAGAGCGGAGACCCGAGAGTATAAAACAGAGAGAGCGGAGACCCGAGAGTATAAAACAGAAAGAGCGGAAACCCGAGTGCAAAAAACAGAGGGAGCGGAGACCCGAGAGCATAAAACGGAGAGAGCGGAGACCCGAGAGTATAAAACAGAGAGAGCAGAGACCTGAGAGTATAAAACAGAGAGAGCGGAGACCCGAGAGTATAAAACAGAGAGAGCGGAGACCCGAGAGTATAAAACAGAGAGAGCGGAAACCCGACAGTATAAAACAGAGAGAGCGGAGACCCGAGAGTATAAAACAGAGAGAGCGGAGACCCAAGAGTATAAAACAGAGAGAGCGGAGACCCTAGAGTATAAAACAGAGAGAGCGGAGTCCCGAGAGTATAAAACTGAGAGAACGGAGACCCTAGAGTATAAAACAGAGAGCGCGGAGACCTGAGAGTATAAAACAGAGAGAGCGGAGACCCGAGAGTATAAAACAGAGAGCGCGGAGACCCGAGAGTATAAAACAGAGAGAACAGAGACCCGAGAGTATAAAACGGAGGGAGCGGAGACCTGAGAGTATAAAACAGAGAGAGCGGACACCCGAGAGTATAAAACAGAGAGAGCGGAGACCCGAGAGTATAAAACAGAGAGAGCAGAGACCCGAGAGTATAAAACAGAGAGAGCGGAGACCCGAGAGTATAAAACAGAGAGAGCGGAGACACGAGAGTATAAAACAGAGGGAGCGGAGACCCGAGAGTATAAAACAGAGAGAGCGGAGACCCGACAGTATAAAACAGAGAGAGCAGAGACCTGAGAGTATAAAACAGAGAGCGAGGAGACCCGAGAGTATAAAACAGAGAGAGCGGAGACCCTAGAGTATAAAACAGAGAGAGCGGAGGCCCTAGAGTATAAAACAGAGAGAGCGCAGACCCTAGAGTATAAAACAGAGAGAGCGGAAACCTGAGAGAATAAAACAGACAGAGCGGAGACCCGAGAGTATAAAACAGAGAGAGCGGAGTCCCGAGAGTATAAAACAGAGAGAACGGAGACCCTAGAGTATAAAACAGAGGCCGCGGAGACCTGAGAGTATAAAACAGAGAGAGCGGAGACCCGAGAGTATAAAACAGAGAGAGCAGAGACCCGAGAGTATAAAACAGAGAGAGCGGAGTCCCGAGAGTATAAAACAGAGAGAGCGGAGACCCGAGAGTATAAAACAGAGAGAGCGGAGAACCTAGAGTATAAAACAGAGAGAGCAGAGACCTGAGAGTATAAAACAAAGAGAGCGGAGACCAGAGAGTATGAAACAGAGAGAGCGGAGACCCGAGAGTATAAAACAGAGAGAGCAGAGACCCGAGAGTATAAAACAGAGAGAGCGGAGACCATAGAGTATAAAACAGAGAGAGCGGAGACCCGAGAGTATAAAACAGAGAGAACGGAGACCCTGGAGTATAAAACAGAGAGAGCGGAGACCCTAGAGTATAAAACAGAGAAAGCGGAGACCCGAGAGTATAAAACAGAGAGAGCGGAGACCCGAGAGTATAAAACAGAGAGAGCGGAGACCCGAGAGTATAAAACAGAGAGAGCGGAGACCCTACAGTATAAAACAGAGAGAGCGGAGACCCCAGAGTATAAAACAGAGAGAGCGGAGACCCTAGAGTATAAAACAGAGAGAGCGGAGATGCGAGAGCATAAAACAGAGAGAGCGGAGACCCGAGCGTATCAAACAGAGAGAGCGGAGCCCTGAGAGTATAAAACAGAGAGAACGGAGACCCGAGAGAATAAAACAGAGAGAGAGGAGACCCGAGAATATAAAACAGAGAGAGCGGAGACCCTAGAATATAAAACTGAGAGAGCGGAGACCTGAGAGTATAAAGCAAAGAGAGCGGAGACACTAGAGTATAAAACAGGGAGAGCGGAGACCTGAGAGAATAAAACAGAGAGAGCGGAGACCCGAGAGTATAAAACAGAGAGAGCGGAGACCCGAGAGTATAAAACAGAGAGAGCGGAGACCCGAGAGTATAAAACAGAGAGAGCGGAGACCCGAGAGTATAAAACAGAGAGAGCGGAGACCCGAGAGTATACAACAGAGAGAGCGGAGACCCGAGAGTATAAAACAGAGAGAGCGGAGACCCTAGAGTATAAAACAGGGAGAGCGGAGACCCTAGAGTATAAAACAGAGAGAGCGGAGACGCTAGAGTATAAAACAGAGAGAGCGGAGACCTGAGAGAATAAAACAGAGAGAGCGGAGACCCGAGAGTATAAAGCAGAGAGAGCGGAGTCCCGAGAGTATAAAACAGAGAGAACGGAGACCCTAGAGTATAAAACAGAGAGCGCGGAGACCCGAGAGTATAAAACAGAGAGAGCGGACACCCGAGAGTATAAAACAGAGAGAGCAGAGACCCGAGAGTATAAAACAGTGAGAGCGGAGACCCGAGAGTATAAAACAGAGAGAGCGGAGACCCGAGAGTATAAAACAGAGAGAGCGGAGACCCTAGAGTATAAAACAGAGAGAGCAGAGACCTGAGAGTATAAAACAAAGAGAGCGGAGACCTGAGAGTATAAAACAGAGAGAGCGGAGACCCGAGAGTATAAAACAGAGAGAGCAGAAACCCTAGAGTATTAAACAGAGAGAGCGGAGACCCGAGAGTATAAAACAGAGAGAGCGGAGACCCGAGAGTATAAAACAGAGAGAGCAGAGATCTGAGAGTATAAAACAAAGAGAGCGGAGACCTGAGAGTATAAAACAGAGAGAGCGGAGACCCGAGAGTATAAAACAGAGATAGCGGAGATCCTAGAGTATAAAACAGAGAGAGCAGAGACCTGAGAGTATAAAACAAAGAGAGCGGAGACCTGAGAGTATAAAACAGAGAGAGCGAAGACCTGAGAGTATAAAACAGAGAGAGCGGAGACCCGAGAGTATAAAACAGAGAGAGCGAATACCTGAGAGCATAAAACAGAGAGAGCGGAGACCCTAGAGTATAAAACAGAGAGAGCGGAGACCCGAGAGAATAAAATAGAGAGAGCGGAGACCCGAGAGTATAAAACAGAGAGAGCGGAGACCCGAGAGTATAAAACAGAGAGAGCGGAGACCCGAGAGTAGAAAACAGAGAGAGCGGAGACCCGAGAGTACAAAACAGAGAGAGCGGAGTCCCGAGAGTATAAAACAGAGAGAGCGGAAACCCGAGAGTATAAAACAGAGAGAGCGGAAACCCGACAGTATAAAACAGAGAGAGCGGAGACCCGAGAGTATAAAACAGAGAGAGCGGAGACCCGAGAGTATAAAACAGAGAGAGCGGAGACACGAGAGTATAAAACAGAGAGAGCGGAGACACGAGAGTATGAAACAGAGAGAGCGGAGAACCTCGAGTATAAAACAGAGAGAGCGGAAACCCTAGAGTATAAAACAGAGAGAGTGGGGACCTGAGAGTATAAACAGAGAGAGCAGAGAACCGAGAGTATAAAACAGAGAGAGCAGAGACCTGAGAGTATAAAACAGAGAGAGCGGAGACCCGAGAGTATAAAACAGAGAGAGCGGAGACCCGAGAGTATAAAACAGAGAGAGCGGAAACCCGACAGTATAAAACAGAGAGAGCGGAGACCCGAGAGTATAAAACAGAGAGAGCGGAGACCCAAGAGTATAAAACAGAGAGAGCGGAGACCCGAGAGTATAAAACAGAGAGAGCGGAGACCCTAGAGTATAAAACAGAGAGAGCGGAGTCCCGAGAGTATAAAACAGAGAGAACGGAGACCCTAGAGTATAAAACAGAGAGCGCGGAGACCTGAGAGTATAAAACAGAGAGCGCGGAGACCCGAGAGTATAAAACAGAGAGAGCGGAGACCCGAGAGTATAAAACAGAGAGAACAGAGACCCGAGAGTATAAAACGGAGGGAGCGGAGACCTGAGAGTATAAAACAGAGAGAGCGGACACCCGAGAGTATAAAACAGAGAGAGCGGAGACCCGAGAGTATAAAACAGAGAGAGCAGAGACCCGAGAGTATAAAACAGAGAGAGCGGAGACCCGAGAGTATAAAACAGAGAGAGCGGAGACACGAGAGTATAAAACAGAGGGAGCGGAGACCCGAGAGTATAAAACAGAGAGAGCAGAGACCTGAGAGTATAAAACAGAGAGCGAGGAGACCCGAGAGTATAAAACAGAGAGAGCGGAGACCCTAGAGTATAAAACAGAGAGAGAGGAGGCCCTAGCGTATAAAACAGAGAGCGGAGACCCTAGAGTATAAAACAGAGAGAGCGGAGACCTGAGAGAATA